>NC_090906.1:10134300-10488390 GCF_040956055.1 Brachionichthys hirsutus | reverse complement strand
GACAAGTCACGTGATGGCTGGCGTGCGGACAGCTGTTCGTCACGCCCCCTTGCTGGCCAAACTGTTCTGGCTTCATACGGCACTTGACAAGTCGCGTGATGGGGTCGAAGCTGCCTGCCCCGGAACATGCATAGTTCCGGTCGAGGCTGCCTGCATGCATGTTCGGTCGAGGCTGCCTGCCCCGGAACATGCATAGCGCCGTATAAAGCCAGAACGGCGCTATGCATGTTCCGGGGCAGGCAGCCTCGACCCCGTCACGTGACCTGTCAAGTGCCGTATGAAGCCAGAACAGTTTGGCCAGCGAGGGGGCGTGACGATCAGCTGTCGGCACGCCAGCCATCACGTGACTTGTCGCGCGTCAGACGGACACCCACAGCATGCATTACATTACAAATACAGTCAAACATCCTGTCTAAGAGGAGCGTTTCAAAAAAAAACCTGCGGATTCGTTTCAGGGCGTTCATTATCTCCTCACTGAGGATTGCCGGCACTAGATTTCGAGCTGACTCCATTTATGACACAAGATCGATCTGGCTCCGCGACCGGGAACCGAACAGGCGCAACAGGGGTGTGAGTGCGGAGCCCTAACCACTACACCGCGGCTTTCAAATATATATTCCCGTGCACCGAAAAAAGTCTGAATATATATATGAAAATGTCTGAATATATATATGAAAATGTCTGAATATATATATGAAAATGTCTGAATATATATATGAAAATATCCGAATATATATATATCAAAATATATATTCCAGAGTTCGGTCCATATTCTCAGACTTTTCATATATATATTCCAGACTTCGGTCCATATTCTCAGACTTCGGTCCATATTCTCAGACTTTTCATATATATATTCCAGAGTTCGGTCCATATTCTCAGACTTTTCATAGTTCGGTCCATATATTCCAGCACTTTTGATATATATATATAATAAGTTCCTGAACGGCATGCCATAATATATATATATACATATATGCCTCTTATGCTTCGACAGATCTGACACACAGGCAGAATTAATCAATACAGCAACAACAGAAAACATTTCTATTCATCCGATGCGTGAGTGTACCTGAATATTTTGAGGCATGCATTGAGAGTTGAGCTCCGTCTCGCTGACCACTTGTCATTTCCTGAAAACACAAGTTCAGCGGCGCCGCCCTCTGCACTGGAAATACATTCCCACACAAGCATGCTGTTTTCCAGTGAGGTTGCTGCCTTGTATCACATTTGACCCAGCTATTCCTTGAGGGCTGAATATCAAGGAACTGAACTGTTATTTAGGGCCCAAAGACATTGCACCTCTTATTCATGAGGCTTCCTTGGGTCAAAATGATGAGTGGGGAGTTTCAGATACTTAAACTCGTGTGAGTTTAACATTGAGCGTTGTTAAGGTCACTCATTTACAGTTGACTCTGACAGCACTATTATAGGCCATTACAGTCATAGAGTGCATTAGCGGTTTGTTTGCCTAATGGGGCTTCATAGTCGCTGGCTTTATGATCAGTTGAATGGAGGTGAGATTTTCTTTTGCTAATACTGCAAGGACAAGGGATGTTCATTTGAAGACAACTGTGGTACACATGTTGAACAGATGGTGTGAGAGAGGAGAAAAGAAAACTCAATGTTAAACTAGACCAGCTACCTCTAAACAAGGGTGGAGTTCTACGACAATGTGGAATTGGTTGCGAATAGTATTAGTGTCATCAGTACAAGCATGGCTATTCAGTACACATAAACATATGAATAGAACTACAAATTTATTTGATTAATAATAATAATAATAATAATTTGAAAATATCCTCTTAGTATTGTTATAATTAGTTCCATTACATCGCTCAACATTGGAAGGTGGAGGTGTGAGAGTTGCAAGAGCTTGCAGAGATCCACTTCAAAACTTCTCTTTCAATACAAATCACATGAGTTGGTCTACCGAGTTTATCAGCTCTGAGGCCATGCTTAACTGGCTTCTAATTTTAGCCTCCCCTGCTTGCAAAGAAGACAGCCAATATTATCAATAGTATGTAACCTGACAGCTGGGGCAGCTAGCCTGCTGTGCACGGCACATCATTTAGTCTAGTGAAAGAAACAGCAAAAAAAAAAAGGTTTTTGACACCGCTTGCTATGAGCTACAGCACAATGTCTGCTAGACCGCTGGATGCTGCCGTGTATCTCCTGCAAAGACAGTGTAGAAATAACAAGGGGTAAACTCACCTGCATGCATATAGCATGCAGGTGAGTTCAGAAACTGTCTGAACAGTTTATTGTTACATTAAAATAAGTTTCAAATGGTTTCAGTTAAAAGAGTAAAAAACAAAATCCATTTACAGATTATTGGTGGTCTCACTCGCCTTGACGTCACAACATTCTTAATGTCCACGGAATTTCAATTCATGCTAAATAGCTTCAATGTTTGAATTAGTTCAGACCTGCTTTTCATTTCATTTCAAGCTGAAAGATGACAGAACTGGCACCTTCAAGACCAAGATTTGCTGTTGGAAATTTCTCCTGTGGCAGGCCCCGGGCTTCTCAACATTTTCCACGTAGTGTTGGCTCTCCACCATAAATTATTAATGTGCCTATGTTCCGCTGAAGAACCTTTTACTTGAGGAATGTACTTTCTCAATATTATGGTTATTATCAGCTGCTTGACACATGGCTGTCTTTTTTTTATTCAGGAGATTCACTTAGGGTAGGGTGAGGGGAAACTAAAGATGATGTGGTATTTCACTATGCAATAAAGACACAGCTGGGACAATGATGAATTGCAGATGAATTGTTATGAACAGTCTGACAAATGTGGTTTAAATGATCATATAAGTTTTGCCGTGCTTTAATGCATTTTTATAAATCTGCATTCTGTTGACAAATTTGAGACTGATAATTCCCCGAACTAAACTGAGAAGAGATAGTCACTTGTATAACTCAATTTAGGTGCTGCTATAAATACAGTATGTTTGCTTGCACAAATTGCATTCAGTTGTGTCAAATGGCAACAAATGCATGAGTAGAATATCTCATAATGTTGAGTTTCCTTCATTATGAGCAAAACTTCCATTAATATTGCTACTTTTAAACAAATACATAATCATGGTGTTACAGATTCTGACAAAAAATAGTATGCATAAAAACTAAAGCCGAATTTCAAAGGCAGATGAATTGAGAATTGAACTAATTACCAAATAATGCATGCTGCAGCCTCAAGCTCATAATTGGCAAAACATTTTCCTCTGCCACTCACAAAAAATATCTAGATGTTGTAATGCCATTTGATCTGTTGTATCATTAGTAAGATGAATTTTGCATTCAGTAACTTTCCTTTGTCAGAAACACTATCTGATATTCTGCTGTCTATTACAAAACAAAAAAAGATAAATAATAACAAATGCAATAAAGCAGTCCATAATCTAGTCAACAATAAGACAATATGTGACAACAAATATAGACTGCAATGTGTTTCATTTTGGTTGAATACAATTTGAGTAAAATCTAGGTAGGTAAAAATCATTCTACAACTTATTCATTATTTTAAATGTATGTCAAATAAATAAATTAATGCTCATTTTAATGAATAAGTCTGAAAATAAATGTATTTGCAAAAATGATCATATCGGAACAGAACCTTGAACCTTGACTATTACTGTGACAGAATGCTCGCATCTTTATTTTAAGCCCTGGTAGACAATCGGCTAGGTCTGATAACCTAACTAGTCTTTGTCAAGGTCGATTGCTCCTCTTCCCAATCATGGTCACTCCCTGGCTTTGTTGAACTCTTCAGCATGAACTTGTAGGTACTGTGAACGGTTATAATCATGGTTCAGATGAAGTAATGATGTTTCTATGGTTAAGAAACCTTCCCTGAATCATTGGGGATCTTGAAACGCTCCCATTGGGAAGATTTTGCTTTATACCGTCCGTTACTGACCGCTGGGCTTGTACAACCCTTTGGTTAAACTCGGCCTCGCTTGCTCTTTTCCTGCTGGGCATAGTGTGTCCTACTTGGAATCAGACAATGCAAACCACTGGCAAGAGAAGGAGAGAGCAAATTCTTTGTGAATTATATTTTATAATAAGGGAGCCTGAACACAACCAGGAGGCAGAAGTGAACCAAAAGAAGCAAACAAACAAACAAAAATACTCAGAAAGCAAATCTGATACTGTGTGAGGCTATCAGGCTGAGGTTAGTTTCCAGAGTTGTGCTGCAGGGGGAAAGATGACCCATTGTGAGCATCTCTGGTTGGAAAAGTGCAAACACACATGTTCCAAAGATTCCAGAGATATTGCATCAATATAGATCTGGAAGATAAGCAGGACAAAAAAAATGACTATCCTATTTCTTTGTTCATATCCTAAAACACAAAATCTATCGAAGCTCCTTCTCTGCAGAGGTACTTGTTACTTTCAGACAGGCAGACTACATTGTACTTCAGCGGTGACCTGTACAGGTCTAATTCTGATGTTTGGAGGAATATATGTACAGACACACACACATATATATAGAGAGAGAGATCCATTCATTATACTGCTGCAAGAAGTACTGCAGGGAAAAACAGCTCTCCTTTAGCCCTTTCCTCAAGATGAGAACACTACTCGGCTACCGCTGCTGTTGCCTTGGAAACCTGGTCACTCTCACTCTTTCATCTACACTCTTCAGCACTTGCTTCATTAAGTGCATTGCTGCTGGCAATTAGAATAAAACCAGCGGCAGAGCTAGGCTGTCTGGAACTGCAGTCTCCAATTAAATACTTTCAAATAGCAATGCTTCTTCAAGCTACATCTGCTCTCTATATAATAAAGCATGCACCTGGGAGCTATATTTCTAAATGTATGCACTACGGCTGTGATACTGATGAATGAAATCCATGTGTATTATTGCTGTAAATACAAATGTAACATGGATCAGACACTGCCTTGTTACTGTGATGCTTTTTTCAAGGCAACTCTGCACACAAGTGAGGAAAACAATGTTCAAGACATTGTCACAGTTATCTCACGTGACAGAGATAAATGCTCTTGCTCTGCTACATTCATATGTAAAATGACGTAAAATGTATTCAGATTCTTTAATCAAGGAATACATTTACTTGAAACTGTAAGAATACACCATAGTAAAAGCAGAAGAATGACAATATGATATTAATTCAAGGACTTGGTTATTTGATTCAAACTATGCAGCCATCAAATGAGTATATATGCCATGAAAGCACCACAAAATACAGATAATCTACCAATGGAATTAACATGTTTTGAAAATATAAGGAGTAGCAAGCACTGGTATTTGTTTTAAAATGTAGGGAGGGAAAGTATTTTAACAATTGTAAGAAAAATCACCTACTCTAGTGAAGTATAAAACTGCTCTTGAGTGCAATATCAAAGTACTTGGACTTTCTTATTTCCCACACCTGGTTAATTGTAATAAAGGGCTTCTACAGACAATAAACACCAGGAACAACTGGAATCGGGCAGCCTTTACACACGGCAGAGAAACAGGGTTATGTTCTTAACCTTCTGGCATTTAAAATTGGATTTACCTTTACTCTTGTTTTTCAACCTTTGTAGATGTGGAAGTCTAATAATCCTGCATAGTGTACCTATATTCTCTATTATTAGGTTGCTGAATGGAGGGGGAAATGTGTTTTACTTCGTACACAAACAGACAAATAGAACTTCTGTACCTTTGCCGTTGCTTGCTAGCTTATGGCTATGATTAAGAAATCAGAGACAGAATCCTCTTAATTACCGAGTAAGTTTACAACCTCAAGAGATGGATCGTTGTATCCTGCATGACACTGATATGCAACACATTATAAATGTAAGTATAAATACAAAATTGACACATTTCATATAAGGATTTAAGTGCAAGTAAAAAAAATGCAAGTAACATTTAGTGAGAGAATGTGCAAACGAAGAAATGCAACCAACATAAATTGACAGTACACTAATGCAGTCAAAGGTATTTCAGTCTGCTGGCTTCGTTCGGTTCACCTCAGTTCCACCCTTGCTCCACCTCCTTGCACATTTTTGGGAAAGTAGGGGCTTTTAAGAACTGCCAAGATGGTGATAGCCAGAGGCAGCCACATTCTTGTGAAGAGCTTTGCAACTACTGTTGAGAAACCTCTTTTTGATGGCATAGTGGCTCCTTCCAGTCCCCTCCTTCCAAATTGATGATTAGAAGTTTAAAATGAAAACTAATGACTGACCAAAGAAATACACGAATGTACAGAAAATGAATCATCATTCAAAGTCTTTGATTTTTTTTTAGTGAAGACACACTCCTGAGAAGTGCCAGTTGTGTTTCATGTACAATGTCATTATTCATTTAATCCCATGCCCATCAGCTGCTCTCACACATGTTAGAAACAAAGGAAAAATACTTAATGCATATGAACAGCCACTCAAGTCAGTTAGTGGAGCTTTGCATTGCTCATTTAACACTCTATTAAGCCCCACCTGATCACACTAGTATTCATTATAGAATCACCGAGATGCTATCCATTTGCACTGACAGACAGACTGTATGCAATGGAGCAACAAGCCCTTGAACAGACTCCTGTCAATGTTAGTGCTCATTTAAAACGATTTAAGGTGTGTATAGTCGTAGTGTAATCTCCTCTATATTAAAGACAATTCATTTACCGTTTGCCATCTGTATGATTAATGATGCCTTCTGTTTTCGGGTTTTCTCTCTGAAATAAATTGTTGATTTCACCTGTTTGTCAGAATGTTCCAAGACTTTCTGTTGAATGTTGGTCTTAAATGGCAACAGGAAGAGGAACCTGGCCCCAATAGAATGTTTTACCCCTGACAAAACAAGATTCAGGGATCTTCGCCCAGACCATCAAGTTATTCAAACAACGCAACACACTGACACTAAGATGAAGGGCTTATGATGAAATGGCGCCAAGCGATCTCAAGTCCAAGTTCAATGTGATGCTTTGTTTTGCAAAGAATTCCCATAATGACTGAGAGGTTGAAGGACAGAGGGTTTGCTTTAATCAAGAACATCAATGTAATACAAAAGCATCTCTTAAGTGCACTGTGGTTATAATTTATTCTTTGCCTTAATGATTTGAAAAGTAATTGGTCAGATAATGGGGCAGCAATCTGCTTGTGTGATGACGTAGTGTGAAGCAAACAGCTTTCATATTCTTCCATGCGTGTTGCTTTTCACACAAAGCTACTGGGAACTGAGCCATGACTTTTGGTCTGTTACGTGAAGGTGAAGGAAAATTATCCTATCAACACCAAGAACCGAGTAAAAATAACTGGCGTTATGATCTCAAATTATTGATAAAAAAAACGTACATTTTGTGTAAACCTTTTCTGATTGTTTGGTTCATTTAATTGTTTTCAGTAAAAATCAAAATGTTTTAAGGAAACTAAAACACATATATGGACAATAAACCCAAAATGTAATATCTGTTTCATCATATTCATCAAATTGGGGATTTACAGGAAATGCACTTTATTACAATCCCATAAACTGCAAATTGCCATTAGCTGAATGTTTTATGACTTTTTAATGGGAAATTAAAGCACCAACAGTTTTAACAGTATAGTCTGCACACCCATTACTCTTAAAAGCATTAATGACAGCTACATTGTGCTTGCATCACTCAATCATTGGACAGCCTGCAATTTTTCCATCTTTTGCATAAAGGAGACCAAAATCTACACAGCAGCAAATCAATAACACCGCTCTATTATTGGACGTGAGCCTCCCTGCGTCTCTCCCTCACAAACCTGCTGGCTTTGCGGGGGCACGCAGCGGCTTAGGTCTTGTAATTGAAGATTGCGACCAGCTGGTTGTGGTGTAGCTTGGCAGAGTGGCATTGGCTGTCAAGCTGAACAGGTGAGTGGCTTTTTTTTGTTGTTCTTGTAGCTGCTGACCTCTGTTCACAACAAGCCCCTCGTTCTTGGAGCGATACTTGTGTCTCCAGACACGATACGCACATAACGACTCTAACAGTAAAATAAAAAGAAGAGAGTAAGTGCTTTATTGAATATTAATTTGAGGAAATGAACCTCATTAGCGCTAGCTCACTGAACATCTGAAGTACAAAGAAAATGGAACCAAACTATCAAACAGTATTTTATTGACCAAATATTTTCAGGGCACAAAATATAAATTTATTTTAATGTACACCACCCACATGCTTATTTTCTGCCAGTAAAGATATGATTTCTGTTCAGAACAGAAGTGCTCTGCTCGCACTGAAGATCTTGGTCACACTTTAAATGATTTCCATTAGTATCTCAAACCTGATAAACACGACATTTAAGCAGTAATCTAATAAACCTCCATTGCAGGTCCAAATGGAATTAGTATGGCTGGCATTAGCTTAAAATGCATTTAGCATACAGAGATGTCTCAAAATGTTACCCATCAGTGCTTCCCTTCTCGCAGACTTATTTCCATTAGCTTTCTATGCTGTGCATTTATAATATAACATGCAGGGGCATCTGTAATAACAAATAAAGAATCACCGGA
Organism: Brachionichthys hirsutus; assembly: GCF_040956055.1. Classification (NCBI taxonomy): domain Eukaryota; kingdom Metazoa; phylum Chordata; class Actinopteri; order Lophiiformes; family Brachionichthyidae; genus Brachionichthys; species Brachionichthys hirsutus. Next base: position 10,479,899 of record NC_090906.1, on the reverse strand, counting down.
TCTTCAGAGGTCACGGCGGGACTTTTCCTTTCTCCTTAGGCGTCTACTTGAATTTCCAGAACTGCCGCCAAATCTATTACAAACATGCATGAATTGTTATTCAATTTTCTTTCTTCTTTCTTTCTTCAATGTGGTTAAATGAAACCAATCTCATAACAATAAAGAATGCATATCAATGACATGGCTTGACATGGGCAAATCTGCAGAAGGCAGGCAGACGGAAACTGCGCGCATACTTTTCAACACAAACAAGTTATTTCTTAAGGCATTTGAAGAGGCTGTTGCTTGAGGGATGCAGAATATGTGAGCAAATATATTATCTCGCCGTGCGGAACTCCGTAGGGAAAGAAGTCCAGATTCATGGTCATGGAACAGTTTGTGCAAAGACCCACCGCATCAAATTGATCATTGCTTTTACACAGTGTGGCGCCTGGATAGACACAGCAAGCTCGCGACCTGCGTCTCTCAAACAGGGACAGTAGCATTTCACCATGAGGGGAAAATCAACTCAGTCAACAGCTTCTTGTGCCAGTGGGCTGTTCAGCAAGCACAGTTACCAAAGGAAAAGCAGCTCAAACCAGATATATATCAGAAAGTGAAGGAAACTTTACCAAGATAGTTTGGAAGATGTTTGGCCACTAGAGATACAAGCCGCAGCAAAGAATCTGGAATAGGGCCAGAGTAGCTATAAGAATTACTGATCAAGATTTAAAAATATATATATATGGTTGGTTAATCAACGCTATTCATATAATATACACTTATAATGATGAATTTAGGTCATGGTATCTGTGTGCTTTTTCATTCAAATAAAATATCAGGAAAATGCAAAGTCGTCCATGAGAACAGATGAAATCTCGCAGCAAATGAAATGTTAAACAGGAGCAATGCGTAGCAGCTGTAATGCCTTCAGGCATTACGGTCTGTTGTTGGAAGATAGTCATGCCACGTTATATGTTACAGGCCTTGATTTGTAATTAAATATTTAGTGTAATTAGAAGATGGGGGGTTCTTCTGGAGTGAAATCACGGCATCGCAATAACCCTCAGTAAATTACTCAGCAACAGTTCTCAATGTTTTTATTAAAATAAATCTCATGTTGGGAAATGGAAATTAAAGTACATATGTTTACAAAAGTGAGCTTTGTCTGTATTATCACACCTGAGTTGAGGTATTTTGACAAAAAAAAAGTTGTCAAAATTTGTCAACAATTTGAAAGATTGTATTGTTTACCTTAAGAATTAAGACAGCGTGTCATTTTGGAACTGACAGGAAAGAGGACCCAAAAATACAGAAACAAAGAAAAAGTTAAATCACAATAAGCATAGCACGGGGAAGGCACGAGAGGGAAAAGCATAATCTGGTGACTAGTGATCAGATGAGCAGGAATCTCACAGCAGTCAGGTGATGGGAAGAGGAGTAACAGGTGTCTGCCACGCCCACTGCAGATAGAGGAGAACAGAATGAATAAGGGGAACTACGAGAAACAAGAAGGATCAAAATACACTTAACAGAACCCAAAAACCCTGAAAGAATATTATCATTTTTCCCCATTAGTCTTTATAACAGATCTCGAGTTCACAGCCCAATTATCTAATAAAAACGAATAACCGCCCCCCTGCAGACCGTTAGCTTTTGGGCTCTGTGTGATGGGATTATTGGTTATGGTTCACTTGCTTCCAGGAGGGAGATGTTGTAGTTCCTTTTTGTTTAGTGTCTCTGCTATCAGAGGGTATATTTAGTTTGAGGCGACAGTGGAATTCCGTGCAAAATAGAGACATTCCAGACATTTGACAAGCAACAAACAAGCTTTACTCAAAGTTGGAAGCCAACTGTCACAAGTGCAGATCTAAATAATTTATTTTTCATATTATTCTTACACCATGTTCTGTCTAAGCCTGTACTGGCTTGCAGCAAATGTATATTTCACTGTGAATGATAAATATCAGTGCTGTGATGTGCATTTAGATCGGTGTATAAAGTGTATATCTATTAATTCAGAATATTTTGCACCCTATTTCCTTATTATCGTATTTTTTGCTGGTGAATTATTCCTTAAAGGGCTAGTCAGTATAGTAGTCAGTAGTCATTAAAAATGATTATGCATATTACATGTCATTTATTCCCGCTTTGCAGAGCTCCCTTTTTTTGAACATGTTATTGGTCCGTCATTACACACTGTACAGTGCTGACTGTAATCTTCATGAATAGCTGACCCCCTCCCATGAAGTAACAGGACCTAACCTTTATGAGAAACTGACCCCCCCTCCCCCAGGGACAGTCTGTGTAGAGAGCAAACTCACAGCAACCGTGTCGTTTAAGAGGCAGCCGAAAGGCCATCGACTTGTTGAGAGGGACACGTACTCGACACAGGGAAGTCAAACCCTCGCCTGTTCGCTGCTTGATAATTGGTCATCTTTCTCCTCTTTGTGATCACCAGTTGAGTTCCAGCTCTGTGGCTCAGTCATTTATTTCTGGTCAGATTACTACTTGTTCTTTTGTTTTTTGTTTTTCCCCCAAGTTGTGTAGACATCTTTTTACTTCGAGTCCAGCGATGAGCGTTTTATTTCTGGTGATGCAGTCAGTGGTTTATGAAATGATTCAAGGACATTGCAGTCGATTGTGCCGTGCTGCAGCCATTTTCTGCATGATTTTGTCCATTAGCGTTAGACTAATTTAACATGCATAGGGGAAGCTTTTTTCTTTGGATATACATTCTAAAGGGAGCGAGCGATAATAATAATAATGTTATTTCTGACTCCTTTAGTAAAGGGATATGATTGCTGGTTGACAATAAGATGTTGCTAAGATAAAATACATATAAAGTTGGGCTGTTTTCTTTATGTATATGTGGTTGCTGAATGGGGGGTGGCGCCGTGGTTAGCGCTGCCACCTCACAGCAAGTAGTTACCGGGTTCAAATTCTATCTGTGCAGAGTTTGAATCTTCTTTCCGTATATACCATATACTGTTTAACACAAATCTAACATTGTGCATTCCTTCCATTTATTTGAAAAGTCCTTAAAAAGTGATGCATGAAGGGCTTCAATCCAAAGAATTCCAAACGTGTCCAACAGTTATAGCACAGTGCCATACAATAATATGTTGTAGCCTAGCAACCCGCAAAAATATTTCCATTATACATTTAGCTGATGATATATCATGAGTGAGACCGCAGAAACTGTCGTGCACTTGATTTGCTCGCTCGGTTTCCGGTATGTCGTATAAACATGCTATACACAGACAAAAAATACAACAGACCAGTGCGGACGTGAAGTCGAACCATCACAAGTCGCATAGGTCGTAAGTCGATGACCCCCTGCATTCATGTGTGTATTTTGTTTTTGCTTGTTTGTTTCATGCCCTCAGGTGTACATATTTTTGTCCTTCCCTCAAAGGATGAGGCCTTTCCAGTACTTCCAAAGTTGAGACTGTGAAATGTAAATTAAAAAGTAAAGCATGAAGACAAACTTTGCTGTTGTTTGAGCTGTGTGTCTGTGTGTGTGTGTGTGTGTGTGTGTGTGTGTGTGTGTGTGTGTTCGATGAGGTTGAGTTGGGCTCTGGCACGCACAGCACTGAATGGAGCCATGGGAGCAGTGGGCTCGTGGCAGGATGACTCAGCTCTGTGAAAGCAGAGAAGGAGGTAGTAGCTGACATGCTGCCTGTAGAACAGGTCGCTACCTCCTGTGTAACAGCTCTGTGTGACACTTTGATGTCCCGAGACATTTCATTACAAATAGAAACTCCTGTTCTATCAAGAGCAAAGGAATATTCTCATAGGTGGTCTCTTAGAAAGGTGCATTTGGGGTAAATACTGCTCTTGCATTGGTGTCATATATGTTGGCGTTGTTGCCTCAGAGCAAGAATGTCCGTGGTTCAAATATTCCATTTCCTCCCTGCAGGTACACCGACTTCCTCCTACAGTCCAAACACCTATATGTGAGTGAGTACTCTGAATGGCCTCTGGGTGTAAATTGTTCTTTGACCCGTTGGTCGTGTGATGAATTGTCGACTTACTTTGCCTCTCACTCAGTGTAAGCCAGAGGGGGTCGATGGATAAATATTACTTAGATAATATTTAAGAACCCAAGATTATACAACTTTGTAAATATGATGAAAGCATCCACATTGTCATTTATATTTGATAAAAAACGGTCCAAGAGAGATAAGGACTGTGTCCTTTTATCTATTATGATTAGCCAGTTCCACTGGACCCCTTCCACTCTATTCATATTGAAACTGGGGGAAAAAAATTGGGATGGTGCTTTGTTCCCATCTGTGATGATTAACCGATTAACTGTTTTAATTAACTTTCAAGATTTGTTTTACAAGACTTATTGGTATAAAATTGTCCTTCTTATATTCAGTGAGTGATATGCAATTCAACCCGTTCAGCTTTCAACACAGACAACAGAGGTTATAAAGCACTTATGGTCACCACAACATGTTTTTAATGTTCCCATATTCAATATTCCTATAAGATTCATATGTGCTGTGGAAGGGAGACTCTGCAGTGACAGACAGAAGTTCCTTTAAGCTCCAGTTTTTTGTGTCTCACCACAATAGGCAGCTTCTTTCAGTCAGAGGCTTTAAAACCTTGCAAAGCTATCTGTGAGACACCAGACAAAGTTAGAAACTAGAAGCAGAGTTTAATATATGGTGAGGAGGAATAAATACAGAGTTGACAGGGAAAGTGAATATTTATCTTGAAATAAGAAAAGCATAGCTGGAACCTGGGCTCCAAAGAAATGCTAATGTAAATTCATATCTGTTTCCTCATATCACAATTTCACCAAGATCCAAATGTATGCAGATTTTGTGCCTTCCCTTCAGGCAGTACTATCTTCAGTGTCATGTCACAAAGATTTTGTGACAACATATTTTTAGTATAGTATTTGGGGAATTTGAATAGAAATAAGTGAGCTGTTTGTGCCGGTATCTATGTTGTGCCTTGCTCAGATAAAGCTCAAGAAGCTGCGCAGTGATGGAGCACATTGCACTCCAACATTTGAGTGAGTGGATAACATAATATCAAATGGCAAATTGCACAATTTGTATTGACTTTTCCCTTTGTGTGTGTTTCCCCTTATATTTTGTTACCACAGATGTCAAAGTGGGCCATTCAATTTCTAAATGAGTGCAGAGAGGAAAATACCTGCCTTAGTTCAGTGAGCCTTGTCTCTTTACAAGGTCACTAAACTTGATTCAGGGTTGTGTAAAAATTATGGTGCTCGGTATCATGAAAATTAAACTGACAGGAAATGAATTTTGCTAATGAAACAAACGTGAGAACTAATCACTTGTTATCTAAAATGTTGCCCATGGTGATTAAAAATATGCACCATCCGTTGCCTGCTTTCTTTCAGCCATAATGAAGTCTCCCATTCAGTTGAAGGATCTCGCTTTCAAAAGCTATTTTTTTCCCCCCCAAACATACCTAATTGGACTTCACAACCTCTCACTGTCGATCTCATCTAATTAAAGATCTCTCAGTCTCACTCTCAGCCTGTGTGTGCTTGTCAAATAAAGGTCTCACTCTATCCCTGTTCTTTCTGATCGCAACTAAATAAAATCTCTTCCTCTTCATTCCCAATGCATTCAGGTCCTGAATGAGAAAATCTGTAATGAAATACCACCGTCTTCCTCCGTAGGCTTTAAGTATTCTGTCTGTTGCCTCAACACACCCCGCACCTCAGTTGTGTGCCAGTGCGGTTTGCTTGCTTGTTTACTTCCTCCCCAGAACTCTAAAGCTCTGTTTCGGATTTGAGCCCATTTCTTTAGATGTTTTTTTAAGATCTCACCATTTCATCTGTTTCCTGTATCCCTGCTGAAGGTTCTGTTTGCTTCTCTTTTGTCCTCTTTAGACATATGGGAGGCGAATGTGTTCAATGAGGGAAGCTGACGCATCGCCTCTCATCTTTTTGTTTTGCAGCCTGTATAAAAACCAAGTGAATGTAAAGGATTATTTTTCTTTCAATATTATATGAAATTTAAAATTGTAACTGTCTGCAGAGGGCATGGCATTGAGGTTATTTACAGTCATAGCCTCTCATGAAAAGCTTTTGCAGTGGAGTACATATGCCTATTAAAGCATAAAGACTTGTATGCAAAGGTTATGGCAAAATGCTGAAGGAGCACAAGAGTTTTATATTAATGTGCACAAATTACCATGTATGTAAATTAAAAAAATGGGTGCCACTGCTATAACTCTTGCAGCATTGTTGCACAATTGCATTTAAAGCTTTCCTGCTACAAAATTGCTTCACAAATCTTCTGAAGTCAAAAGCGACTGGGCCACTGGAGATTAGGTGTTAGGTTTGTATGTCAGAGATGCTTTGATTTGACTCCTTTTTTCTTTCTTACTCACCCCCCCCCCCCCCCAAAAAGAAAAAGATCATTTAAATTAAATGAATTACATTTTCAGTGAAAAATGCAACATTTCCATCACTTGATACAGTCCATTCATGGAGGCATTTAATTTTAGTTGTTTATCTGCAGATGAAATCAGTCTATTGGGGTTTGCGCTCTGTACAGGGGTGCAAGGTGCACCGTTGGGGTGATAGTGCTTGGGGGGATGTTAGGCTGCAGTGCCTACTCATGTTCTCTAGCCTGGCTGTTTATCTTCTACGGAGCAGCTAGTATTTCAGATATAGTCTATCTAGATGCCAAGGGCAGAACTGAACTTTATATTTCCCCCAAACGGATTCATTTAACATTGAAGACGGCTTCATTTTGTGCTGCTTATAATGTGTCTCGCTTAGGCTCTCACATGTGCCCATTTCACCAAGGACAACTTGGTGTGATGGAACTTTCTTTAAAACAGAAGGAGTTGTTATGATGAAGGCAGACTCACAAAAAATAAAAGGCTATTTGAGCTACAGCTCTTGAACAGTTGGGGACGCAGCCTGCCAATTAACTCAAACACAGCAGAGAGTCAGTTTTTGGGAAATGAGAACTCTGTTGATCAGTATTTCTGATGATGCACACAAGAATTTTTGACATTCTGTGTGTTTGGCATTGGTGTGTCCCATTGATACAGATTATTAGAGGGAATCTTAACACAATGAAATACGATTGTAGTTGAATAGATACCACGATACCTGCTATTGTTTAGCAGGACTAAGGCTCGTTTGGGCTCACTTGTCTTCTTATCCAGCCTGATTGTTTGTGAAAAAATCCAATTGTCTTGAAATACAAACACCTGTTCTGTTCCATGTGAGAAAGTCATGCAAAGACATTCATGGGGGGCACAAAATTCATATTGGTTTTAAAGAAGATACAGAATTTGTTAATCTGCCATAAAGGAAGAAAATAAATCAAATAAACCTGGCTGCTTTGGATGTCTGATAATTGTCAGTTTTGTATGGTTAACACTGACTTTATTTCATTCGCTCTGGTTTTTATACTTTTTAGGAATCCCTTTAATTTCTTTGTCTCCTTAAAACAAATATGTAATATTAAAACACATTATTGCGTTCTTATTTTTAAAACATTTTATGAGTTAAAAAAATTGTACATTGTAATCTTTCTTCGATTACATTTATTAATCATATACGTACTTTAAAAAAAAAGCTTTCTTTCTGTATGCTTGTTAACTCGCTCCGATGAGACCGGCAGGATAATAATAATTTTGAAAAAAAGCTACGATCACAAATTTGGATGTCCTACTTTTCTTTGTTCTCAAAATGTGTGATTTAAAAACAAAATATTACAATTTAATGAGCTAAAAAGCAGAATTCTATCATTGTCAGTTTGGTAGCTTCTAGGCTGACACATTTCACTTCTGAAACGAGATGTTGTTTTACACATGACTAGACCTATAACCCCCCCCCCCCCCCCACATACACACACACACACACACACCTACTCTGATAAGATAGAGAACATTTTTGTTCTTTTTGGCCATCACAGTAACAGTCAGGAAGATTTGACAAGCATAACAGGTTTCTCCTCCTCAGCCCAGAAATGGAGGACAGGAAAGCTGCAACTTCTGAAGCCAATTACTTAAGTCTTTCATTCTCTTCTAACGAGAAAGGATAAAATAAACATGTCCTCTCATTATGCCGTAATAATGTTCCCTGGCCTGCCTGTTTTTAGGTGCCAAGTTAGCCCATCATTCAGTTTTTCCATTGCATTCTAATCCCCCCTCCATATGAATGAAGGGTTAAAATATTTTATTTCTTTTTGCAGTAAATTTGTTTCTTGCTCCTCAAGTATGCCAACTGAGAAATTTACTCAGATTCTTTGCAGTGTTTAGATAAGACTTTGCATGCTGGTGACAAATCTAATGCATATCTGTGGGAGTGTGAGAGGACAGCAATGCAGCCAGTTATGCCAAGCTGTGCAGCTTTTGTGCCAAAAGATTCAGTTTAAGAGTGAAAGGTAATTTATTTAGTTGTTTTTTCTGAGAACTGATACTGTGAGAAAACATTCTCTAAAATGTTGAGCCCATATTTACACCAGAATACTATTAGCACAATTTGTACAATGTTTGCTTTGTTCATTGTAGTTAATGATTTGCACACCCCTGATAATATGTCATATTAATACTTAAACCAACTGCACAGAGGAGCAACAGGTCTCTGGGTTTGTTCCTTTTGTTTACGCTTCTGGTTACATACTTTCATAAAGTCTTTGGATCTAATAGCCAAAAAAAAACCTTTTCCCCTTTTTTTTTATTGGTTGGTGTTCTGTTAGCCCTCTGGCTAAAGAGAGAATAATGGAGGAAGAGCTGGTTGCACATATATTACAGCATTGCCTAAAACAAATAGCTCACGTCAAGTAGTCCCGAGATGAAACCATATTCGAAAGGTGAAAATGTATGTTCTCATCAGTGCAATTTACGTGATACACATGAACATATTTCTGACAGATTATGGCTGAGGCAGATGAATGCAAACAATGCTTTGAACATGATATCTGATGAATATGAACATTTACTGCCATTAAACTGCAAGGCAATGACTGAAGCTTTGATAATAATACTATAATAATATATGTATACATACACACCGCTGAGCCGAAAGGCAAAGCTCTCGATTTACCCATCAATCTACATTCCTACTCTCACCTATAGTCATGAGCTTTGGGTCATTACCGAAAGGACAAGATCCCAAATACAAGCGGTCAAAATTACTTTCATCAGAAGGGTGGCTGGGTGAATAGGTGCGGAGCTCAGTCGCCAGGGAGGGCATCTATTTTGGATTCCCCCTGGACTCCTCCCAGGGGAGGTGTTCCGGGCATGTCCCGCCGATAGGAGGCCTCGGGAAAGACCTAGGATGCACTGGAGAGACTATGTCTTTCGGTTGGCTTTGCAATGCCTTGGGGTGCCCCTGGAGTAGCTGGAGGAGCTGGAGAAGGTGTCTGGGGAAAATAATACGAAAATTGTGTTTTCACTGAGTTGCCTTTGCGACCTCTGGATTATGTATTTAACCATTCTATAATTGGAAACAGCCAAGAAGGATAACCATGACAGTAAAAAACAAACAAATTTAACCATCTATTCCATCTATTTTATAATCTTTTAACTTGTTAAAAATGTGCTGCATCGAAGATGGATGCAAACGAGTGTCACACCTCTGGAGCACGCTGCTCTCCTCTGGTTAAGGATAGCAGCTGGAGGATAATTTAACCTTGAGTTAGCATAACATGTTTAACAATGGGTCCAAACCGGTGGAGAAAGAGAAGGGATAATTTATGCCGTGTGTCCAAGGAAGAACAAGACATGATGAAATCCTGTGTCATGAGTGCTGCTGTAATTCCGCAAATGCTTTGCTAAAATGTTTTAGCTATTTTAATGCATCTACTTTAATGAATGAGCATATAAGAAACATGTAGTCAAGAAGATGATGACTGACTTAAATCTGTATTTAGATTTCATGTTGTTAGTTGTAAGTCTGTATTTAAAGATCACATTCTTTGAATGTACTTCATGCATTGTGCTAGCTAGTCTTTTAAGTCGACCGATGCTACGCTCCCCCCACCCCCGGACTTTTATTGCTTCAGAAAAAAAATATTTATGCATAATTTTGTGTGTGTATGTCATTTTAATTGTATTAGTGTTGCATCTGTGTATTTTGTCTAAAATCTTTGGTAACGCCGCCATTCTGACTTCTTGATAAAATAGATGCTCAGTGCACTGAGACTCTTTTTATTAAAACTCTCTTGTGAATAACAAATTATGTGCTGTGTATCTCAGACTACAGAGCGGACATTTTTAATCTCAGACTCTCTGTCTGTACCCAAATGCTCAATCTGATGTTTTTGTTATAGACTGGCAGGACACATTCTCACACAGTCGCCAACCTTTTTGTAAAATGTGCAGCCAAATCATGTTTTTGACCTTTCAGTCCCTTCCCACATTCGGTCTTACACTATTTCATTTAGACAATTTTGTGCCTTTACAAAACAAGCCACACAAAGACTCTCTCCCAATAGCGTATTATCCTTACCGTGTTAATAAAAAAAAAAAAGAAAATACAGAATTCTCTGCCTTTTGTTGCAGTTTTTTTGTCGTCAAGTTTTTGTGTTCGATACTACTAGTTGTGTATCAGCCGCCCTTATGGTTTGATTGCAAAGAATATGACTGTGATCACGGGTTTGAAAACAAAAGCAACAACGATGTCAAAGCGGTTTCTGAAATAAACATCGTATTCTGACAGCAAATACCTTTGAAAAAGCAGATGGCTCTCTTTGTCTGTCAAGAAGACCTGTCAGGTGATTTGTTGAACCTCATCACGGAGAACATTTGTTTACAGAAATAAATGCTTCCAAACATGCTTTGCCGCACAGACGGCTTCGAGGTTGAGCTGTGGCGTTGTGTCTGAGATGAAAGGGGCAAATGCTTTTGCCTCGAGAGATTCAGACTTGGCCCTCTATGGGCTGTTCCTCTCTAATTAATTCAGCTCTGTGTGTCAGTATTTCTGAAAAACTGCATAAAATGAAAAAGGGGATTGTAAAACGTCCAAAACCTCTTTCTTTACATAAAGGCTCATAAACCTCATCTGTGCTTTTCCTCTTGCATTTAAGCTCAGTCAATGAAGTTTCATTTGAATTGTCGTTTGCATACATATTCATAATTCAATTCAATTCAGTTTTATTTATATAGCACCAGATCACAACATAAAGTTATCTCAAGGCACTTTACAGGATTAGCAGGTTTGCTCTGGTTTGCGTCCTTCCCCATTTCATAATCAGGCATTCAGAGCACTGACATTCTTCCTTACTGCACGCAGAGGTAAGAAACAAACGGTTTCGGTTGTCATCTTCATACTCTGTAACATCTTTCTGGCCATGAAATCGTGAAAATCCCCACACACCTTGCAAAAGGTTTTTCATAGAAAATAAGATCTCAATACTCTCCTTTACTCTTTCAGTTATATTTAGCATCTTTTTTTGCGGTATTTAGATGAGGTAGATTTCTTGTTTAATTGGCTCCTACCGAGGATTTGAAAGCCTGTTGGGATGCACAGGTAGCACGGAGGAAGCCATCACTACTAAAACGTAAGGCTTAAATCACCAGTCATGGGACTTTTGGTTTCAGAGTGCAAATCCCTAAAAACTTACCCAACAACCTTGAACCTTTGTTAAAAAAAAGAAGCCTTGAAAGACTTAAAAAAATGCTTGAATTTAAACATCCAGTATTTTACTATGTTTTTTCTTGAAGATATGACATTTTATTACGTTTGCATACCTTTAATTGAGATCAGCGAGAGAGAGAGAAAGAAATGATGCTGCCTTGAATCGTTTATGTAAAAGAGGCTGCAGATGGCTGCAGCGAAGAGCGTCCTCACAGTTGCCGATTGCAGTTTCTCCGGCGATATGCTCCCACTCTTTGTTTGCAACAACCTTTGAATTGTGGCCATATCTTACACATTGTCTCTTTAAAGTTTTCAAAGAGGGTAGTTCCAGTCTGCATGTTTGTCTCCTGCAGTTTCCTCTCATCACTGTAACACATCACAATGTAGCCAAAATTAAATTCTCGTCTGTCAGCTTCTGTCAAGACTGATCATTATGAATTTGATGTACTTCAGAAAGTGTGGGGTTTGCACCTTCTCCAGTCTGGAAGCGAAGTTACCAGAGATGACTGCTGGGAATTGGCCATTGTAAACCGGGAAGCACATGGGTGGTGGGAGGGATAATTAATAAACTGTGGTTTATTTTCCCATTTTGTCTGCAGTTGTGTACTGCTCCATGGGTGGGAGTCCCACCGTGGGACGAGTACTCCATCAAGATAGAGCAGAGTGAACTGGCAACTCAGATGCAAACACTGTGCATGCCGAATCAAAATTTGTAATGGGTAGGATTGCACCTGTGCCTGCACTATAACATTCCTGCAATGGTCAGGCAAAGCTGATAATTAAGCTCCACAATTAGCTGGAAAGAAAACACACACTTAAAAGCAAACTAAACATCTCAGTAATTAGAATACAATTAAAAATAGCCCAGAAAAAAAGAGCATGCATTCTGACTTTGAAGATATAATTTCATTAATTAAATCCCAAATTTAAAAGCTGCCAATATGTTAATGTTCTGCTCTGATGCAAGTGAAACGTCAGGATAATCTAATGCTAATGTGCATGTCTTGTTTTGCAGACAAGCAGCCTCCTCTAACAGCCCTGCTGTGTTGATTTTGGCACAGCAGAAGCACAAACATGTTGCTGGGGAAGGGGCCACTGCCACAGTAATGTATTTACTGTCTAATTTGTGTCTCAGTCAGAGACCGTATATCCCGTTTAGGGAGTGACACCTCTCCTCCTCCACTTTATGGAGCGGCGCAGGCATTTAATGGTGACTTGAACATGCTGTGCTGATGGATGAGCTTGTCAATGCTGCACCACGACACTGTGCTCACAACAGAATGCACAAGGGTGGAGCGACTCAATCATACCAAAAGGCTTCACGCAAAATCTGGTTAAGTCATTGATAATACCTCCAAATAATCGTTCGTAACAGGTCATGCTTCACTTCAATGAAGAATGGTTGACACTTTATGGCGGGTTAGTGTGTCAGTCTTTAGAAAAGGAGTAAAAAATAATCTACATTTATTATGTTGCAGCAACTGATTGAATCGCCGTATGTCAAAATGTTGTTTTTTCATCATGTGCTTTGTCTCTGTCATCCTCCTTTACCGTTACTAATCTACTGCCAGTGTAAAAGCTTGAGACTGAGAGACTGAGTTTGCTTCTGAGGCAGAAGTTCTGAATCACTGAGAGATATTTCAAAGCATCCAATTTGTGGATGTTCTCAGACAAATACATGAAACGCTGCTTTGAGTGACTTCCGGCACAGTTTTCTGCCTCTGTTTGTGCTTCTTATGGGTTTTTTTTCTCTGAACAATTTCAATCAACAGCGTTTCTGAGCGAGGCTTGAAGCTATAGTCTAAAGGGCCGACTGATTGACAACAAGTAGTATTTCAAACTGGAAACCATTACTGTGTACTTCTATGTGTTTGTGTTCTATTGGATATATTTAAATGCATTACTGCAGGGAGTATAAAGCATCACTGACTTTAATGGTACCAGTATGAAAAGGGTAGCTTTTTAGTGCTAATCTCTAATTCATTCCAATTTACATTTTCTGAAGTGGTGAGGTATTTCATTAAGAAAGGATTTTTTGATATTTGATGCTATGTACACATAAAAAAAAAAAATGTCGATTCCACGGCTGACTCTCCAGTTCCAATGACCCAGTGTGTGTATTCCTATACACATGGTGCAATTTTTGGATCAGGCTGTAGGTGATATGCATAATGTTTCATTTAAGGTGAAATAGCAGATGTTAATGAGGGCACACAAAAGCAGAACATGTAAATGCTACATAATGTTAAATAGCTGCAGGTTATACATATCTAAAAATATATATATAATGCCTACAAATGAACACAATTTGCTATAAATAGAGGTCAGCACAGATTATCATAATAAAGGTCTGGTATGAACCTTTATCTGATACGCCCTATATTGCTGCCATGTAACTGCATACGGGTCATTATTCACAGCCATTACGCACTGCAATTGAAACCATAATAGCCTATTGATCGTTGACACAATATCTAAAATCTCAAATGCATTATTCGCACATTAAGTTTCGAGTTTAAATTACAAAATGTAATCCAATACACGAAGGAGAGTAGCAGCAAGAAAAACACGTTCGTAGAGTGGGTGAATTCACGGACATTTGCCAACACCTCTGGATGGAATCTCTTTGGGAACTCGTCCGTTTCTAGTGCTTTCATTGTTAAGCCTGCATTTAAAATTCCAGACAGTTTGTTTATGAAAAGTGGTGTACGCATGTATCCAGGCAGCCCCTGATGTCTACTAAAGCTCTGACAGTTGACAGGTATATTGTGGATTATTACACGATTGTGTCAAACAGCCTATCGCACCCCCCCCCCCCCCTCCAGTCACTGGCTTCCTCAGCAAACATAACGTGTATCTAATGTAGGGAGTAGAGAGCAAACAACTGCATCATAAATCCTTTCATGCCATACAGAGGAATTCTAGTCAACATTTAATTAGGCATTATTTCCATCAAAAGTGTTTTTTTTATTATTTGCTTGTTTTAAAAATAATATATATATATATATATATATATATATATAAATAAAAATATTCAAAACCAGAGATATGCATGTCACCACACTCATCTGTGAGCTATCAGCATCGTGCTATTTGAAAAGATATGGCTATTTTTGTGAGAGCTGCAGATGATGGCTGCAAAACGTGTAAAAAAAAAAAAAAACATTTAGATTGCACGACAAATACAAGCCAGACATGCATCAGATTCATGCTGGATAGGATTTCCCACACTCGTACAAGCTGTCCCAGAAATACATACCCAGTATTTCTGTGGCTGTGCGACCCTGAAAATGTGTCTGGGGAAGTTTATGACACTCAAAGAGAGATTTGCCAGTTTTGCTGACTGCATGTGTTACGCTGTCAGTGGTGCATAACAGATTCCCCCCGTTTAGATCTGCTAATATACACTGTCTCCAAACACACTCCTCCTGCACATAGTAGGGGGGGAATAAACTCCAGAAACATTGCTTGGTAGCAGAAATATTTTGGTGTAATACAGGCATAGTTTCTGATTGATACGTGCTTTCTGACATTATGTGTCATTTTTATCTTGTCTTGTCTGTTTTCTCCTGTGGTGTTAGCCTATTGCTCCCCAGGTGAATAAATAAAGTACACCAGCTGTCATGGAATCTCTTCTTGGAGATACAGACCTGTTCCATGATGGAGCTTATATTAAAAAAAGTGTCATTGCTTTTCACCCCTGCAGCTTTTCACATCATTCTGTTAATTGGTAAAAAAAATAAATTTGACTTGGTGTTCTTACCCCCTGCTGGTATTGACTATCAACAAAAGCAGCAACAATTTGAGATGAGATGCAAAATGCTTTTAATGTTGATTGGCAGGGCTGCAGGGTATATGAATGGACTGCTTCAGTTCAGAAATGTGATTGTGATTCCTGAAAAAAGACCAACAAGTCCTTCAAACAGACCCTCCAGGTGATGATCGGATCTAGGACAACCAGCGGGACGTGAATCTATACCACAAAACAAAACTGCCACAACATAAGGGCATGAAGATGAAGGCACCATAGGTCTCCGCAGCTCAGATAATTAATTTTTGACCTTTACACAAGAAAAGTATATGCTTTTTAAATAAATGTTACTTTTGATTCCACTTCTTTAATGTGACTCAGACAATCATTAAGCGGTAACAATTCAATAAAGGCTAGCATTTATCAAATGAAACCTTTTCTTAATTTTTGATCAAATATTTTTTAGCGGAAGAAAGTTATTTATTAAGTAGAGGTTAATACATATTGTATGTGTCCAAGGAGAGAAGTAGTAAATGTGAGCTTTTCTTTATATCCATCTATATGACATATGACAGTTGGTTTGTAGCCTTTTCTAGCATGAACAGGAAGAAAATTGTATTACTGAAAATAATTAACTCCCTTAATGGATTGTGTTGGTTGCTGCAAGGACATCACGGAGGTATCTGTCCTAATTTGCATGTATATTTATATATATATCATATTTAATTTGTCTGACACACCTTGTGGATGTTCATTCTTACAAAAATGTCCCGATAATAATAGGTTGACATTCAAGAATTGATCTGCACAGAAATGTGCAGATCAATTCTGACAGATATTTGCTCTAGTGTGTTTTTTCAAGTTCAAATGAGTTTGGATGGCAGCAGGAGACCAGTGGAACTGAGAGCACCCACCAGGCTAAACAAACACAACAGCTTTCGACTCGACACAGACGTACACAAAGTTAAGGCAAGCAGCATATCAATTAATATGTTTCATGCATTGAATTGAAATTGTTTCCTGCAGTTGTATATATTCAGAAATTCACAAAGCATCCATGCACTGTGTGGTTTCTTTTCTTTTCTTTTCTTTTCTTTTTACAATGCAGATGTACCCTCCAGTTTCATTTCCATGTCATTAGCAGCAGGATTTTCCATCACCATCAGTCATTCTTGCTTCAATTATGTTCTCAACAGAGACATAATTTAATGTGCGTCACTAATTTCTGAAAGTAAGAAATCACATCAGTCTATTCCTTACTCGACTGAGCACAGGAAACAACCAAGCCGAACTTGCCAGGAATTCTGTGTCTCCATTAAAGGATCATGATGTGTTCTATGATTCATGATGGCCATGCGGGGGATTCTTGTAATTGGAGTGTATGAAAAGTGATAGCTCTCTGCACAAGATTTCAGCTCTGTTATCAGTGTAGTTACCGTTCCAGTGTCACATCTTCCTCTTTCTACTAGCACAGCATATACAAATCAAAGTCATATGCCAGAAGAGCACTGCAGTAATGAACGTTCCACATTTCTGCTGCTTTAATTTGATCAAATCCTACTGAAGTTTTTCGATGTAATTTTATCTGCTGTCTGTTTTACTTGAAGTTTATTATGCGGGAGCTTTAAGGTTGTATTGATGGGGCATAAATTCATCACGTGACAATTAATGAAAGGGAAATTTAGTTATGTACAATCCAAGGTAGAGTTTATTATAAATGAATGTACTCCTCACCACCTAATTCACCTTATTTTTGCTATCCATCTATTTTAGAATGATTTTCTTTTTATATCCATCATCCATAACATCTTATTTTCTGCAGGGATGCCCTCAGGTTCAAGTCTGTCCCTGATATTTAGTGCGAAGCAGAGCTAAAATACGACATCAACATACAGGGCCATTCATATTTGTAGCTACAGCACAGTTAATTTAGAGTCACCAAATAACATATCACATACTTATACACCAGAGCACCCTGAGGAAAACCAATTCAAAGAGAACTTGGAAACTCAACACAGAGCGATCCCAGCAGGTCGACCATCACGCCAATGTACTGACATTCATTTACGGTAGTTTTATTTTTTTTTAGTTAGTAAGTTTATATGAACCAAGTTTATATGAACAAATACAATAGCCCAATCGTCTCTTCTCCTATCTCTCCTGGTTATTTCTTTTTTTATATTTTGGTTCTGAGGGTTATCAGTCTGCATGCCATCCAACCTGATTACCTACATTAAATAGACTATGCTTTAATGCACTGTACCTCAAATGCACTCCAATCCATGTTTGTATGTATATCATATCAACTGCACTGTGCATTATATTTTATAAAGTGAGAATGTTCCAAGAGGGATGGAGTTCAGGGTTACATTCCGGTGGAATTCATAATCCCATCCAGCCATTTTCGATAGCTCCTTATCCTTGTGCATCCTGGACAAGTTGCCAGTTCATCAATTGGCCAGCATATAGAAAGACAAACAACAAATCGCACACATTCACAAGTGGTGCTTTTTTTTTTTTTAAGACTGGGAGAAAGCTGGAGCACAGGAGGTGAACAGCTCACAGAAATTAAAGGTTTTTCCAACAAAGCATCAGTACCGGTATGTGTTGAGCTGTGGATGACAGGATGTTTGAACTGTTAACTGACAAAGCTAAAAATAAGAAACAAGCAAGTAAACAAGTGTGAGTTGCAAGCTGACTGCAACTCAGTCTGAAACCTGGAGGGTCTGTTCTCCATCTAAGAGCTGCAGTTGTCTCCTGTGGCACTTTTACAGGCAGAGCATGTTAAGAGTTCCTCACAAATGGTTTTGCATACATTATGGATTTTAGATAAAACTCAAAGAGAGAAGCTCTACTCCATTATCAATATAGAGATTTGACCATAATTTAATGCCCACTGTAATTCCCATTCAGCAGCAGTATGTGATCCATATTATGATATCAAGAGTGAGATCAGTCAGTAATCAGTGGTTTTGATTTAACACTTATGCTTCACCCATGCAGTATGATTGCCACTTAAATTTGGAGGACTCACAGGAACTCCTCTTGACTCTGGTGCATGTGCAAAAAAAGATATAGTTTTTCATCTTGTATAAAGCAGCCATATTTAGAAATGCATGATGAGCTACCGATGCACATGAATTCATTTTGTATTTGCTGATCAAATTGGAATGTGGCTCCCACAGTGGATGGAAGTAAGAGAGTCTATGAGCCTGAGACATTGGTGCAAAGAAATTCAAGCCTTAAATATGTTGTAGACTTTCATGCTCTGTGCTGCAATCCAGACACTGTCGACTTGCCTTCACCCATATAGCTCCACTAGGATGGAGAATGCCTTTGTGTTTTTACTTCACTGAAGGGTACGTAGTTCATATGGTGAAAGGTTAGCAAATAGAGTTGTGATGCCACAGCTTCATTGCCACCTAAGGAAGCAAAAAATGTGATGAAAACTTTACAGAATGCAAGTTTGGAGTAACGAAATGTCTCATCCATTAGCTTGTTTTCCCAAGTGGCTCGACAAAACAATGTGTGACAGAATGTCTAGATACCACTAACAGGGAACAGTTGATTACAGATTGCTAATTAAGAAACAAGGAAGTGCTTTTTTTTTAGTGCGTGTACCTGCCATGTTCCAAAATGTTACTTACTGGACAAAATTAAATTCAATATCAGCTCTCAGCAATTATGTTTCCTTCAAAACATACATGAAAGATCAATAAACTGTTGACATATTTTCTGGGAGACAGGGTTGTATACATGGAAGCAAAATGGATCACAAGGAAAAGGTGAACCTTTAAAATGTTGAATACATTTAGCTAAGTTAGAACCATGCCATTTAATTTTCAATGTGACAAGACTGGACAATTTGTGTAAAAAAGACACAAATACCCCATGTACTAGAAAAAACTACATTTGTACTGATGTGGACAGCAGGATGACATGAAAATCACCTCATTTCATGTGCCAAAATCTTTTAAAATAAATTAGGAAAATGAAGAAACCTTTGGACACTTACATAGCACATATGAAATTGAATTGAATTAAATGAAATTTGATGAGGGTAAGATAGACAGAACCCAAGAAAGGTTAAATACGCATAAAGATGTGAGGAAATTAAGGCATTTTCATACACTATGTTTGAGGTAGACAACTTCATGTCCCAAACACAGCATGTGTATGCATGCACGGACCATACCGCCATCCAACCTGTTGGGTAAAGCCTCTCTGACAGAGACACACATTTTATCGACGTGGCTTCAACCCATTTTCTGCGAATTTGTGTTTATAAAAAACAGTTTTACAATAACAAACATGTTTCTTATGAATACATAACAATGGCCAGTTACATCTTGTCATTACACTGTAATTCATTAGCATGCATGACAAGATGCAAATATATTGATACGAAAATAGTCCAAAAAACAAAATCAGGAATGACTGTATTCAAATGTTTTTGTGTGTTATATGTGTGTTATAATCAAGAGCGTAATAATCTATCCATAACTGATTTTGGTCGTTGCAGTAACTATTTGCTTTTTGAATATGAAATAAAGAATCACTCACCCAGCATGCATTTTCTTCTTCTTATCCAGATCAAGTGTTTTAGATAATCTAGTTAACCTATTAGCGGCTTAATCATCTGAACAATGATTCATTTGCTACTCCAGACATTATGTGTAGTGAAGTGGAAGAGAGGGCCAAACGTACGACAATAACATCTGGGGAATTATGAATCATAACACAAAGCAAACAACAATGTGCATACCTTTACCAAGGTCCAATAGATCTTCCCCATTAACCTGATCTGCACCAGTCTGTGCAGACCCAAGGCTCATGCTCCCACTGTGGTAAATAACAATTGAACTATGCTAACACAGTGTATACTATGCTGATATGCTTACAATATAAATTATAATAATAATAATGAAAGTATTAATACAAATGTGTGATTTGCAATGTGTAATGTAGCTTTGTTGAAATGCTGAGCCGTAGTTAATACCCCTTTTGTTTTGCCTATTTCAAAGAGGAAGGTATGCACAAGCTGCTTCAATACAGGCTGCTTAATATCCTCATCATCATCAGTGTCATTTAAAATGCGATCACCATTTTGTCCTTCAGACATTTACAAAACTCTCAGAGCTCAAGTGTTTCAAGATTCTCTCCTCAACCTCTAACTTTTGAATAGCCTATCTCAACCATATTAAAATGTAAAGATCTGATAAAAAATGCTCACTGTGTGTTTTAGCCACTTAGACCTCATGAAATATTTCCCGGAGTGCAATGAAGCAACCAAATGAGGTGAGTGGATGACTTCTTCCAGGCCTGGCCACGGCTCTCACATTAGACAGCCCATCAAAAGGCACATTTGCAAAGAGGGGAAAACACTGATGGTGTGTGATTAGGCTGGAGGTGACTCTCAAGGCCTCAGATGCAGTTTACATCTTAGGCATGCAATGACCATAGAAAATGTATTGGAGCGTTCAGCCTACGACGATGCTATATTAGTTTTTATCATATGGCAGATTATGCATTAATTAAATGCAAATGCTAAAATTGATTTATCCATATGCTGACATTAAAAAATCTAAATCTGCAACATAAGAACCTTGAAAGTTGAAAAAAGGCCACATATTATGTCTTTTAATACTACACAAGCTGGGCTTCAATATAACTCAAGCACAAAATAATGAATGAAGAGATGTCCCTCCATCTGGGTTCAAAGAGCCATTGAGACTGCACTCACTAATTCCACTTTATTAAACATGCTTCAGATTATGGAACTTGAATAACATAATGGGAATTTAACAGATGGGATTTTTTTATTTTATTTTTTATTGGAAAGGTAATGTGGCTCAGGGAAAGCTGCTTGTTTTCAAAGATTATTTGAAGCACAGTACTGTAATACAGTTTTTATTGATCTTATTCAGACATTTCAGCATTACTCCAGGTCAGATTGGGGAATATTGATGAGTATATCCAGGATAAGATGATGTGTTTCTCAGTAAACTGCCACGATCTCTGCCAATCTAACTCAATTTTAGCCAGGTCCAATACACATTTAGAATAATTATTAAGGGTTAAGCATACTGTATTTTATTAAGCCTACTGGTGCTCAAAGATAAGATATTCAAATATTTTATTAAGATTTATCATGTAATACAAGACCTGCTAATTCTAATGTGTTGTATAATCATTCATCATTAAATTGGGGACAAAAATTATAGTTCCTATAAAAAAAATAATTCCCCAAAAAACATACAGTAACTAAGCCATGCGGTATGTGCCTCAATGCTGAGTGTCCGAAATGATTTTCAACATCATAAGGGTAGATATTTCATTGTTAGTCTTTGCTGATATGGATCTCTTCTTTTACTTAGTGGGCATTATTTCCATGTACAATAGGCAGGTGAATTCCCCATTGTTCGCCGATGCATGGTGCCATGCAAAAGCTGTCGACAGCATTTTCATACAGCGGTAGCTGCGAGGAAGAGAAGAAATGAATATGAGCTGCCACAAATGCCTACGTCCACTCTACCCCCACCACCCACTATGGCCGATGGCATATGGAACGGAAAATACTGTCTGTAGCCAAAGACTGACTGACAGAGAGGCCTTTCATCGGAATCTAAATCATCACTTAAACAATTATTGTTTTGGGTGAAACTGCTGTGAATAATTCTTGTTAAAAATGGCTTGCTTTATTATTCATGCGCATTGTAGTGGTCAGCATTAAAGAGAGAGGTTGTGGTGAGAAAAGAAAATGCTGCTTCGGCGTCAGCACATCTAGTAAGGAATCTGAGTGATGAGCGACCCCAAATCTTTCATCCACTACAACTGAGCTGCCCAACAGCAGGGCGTTAAACAAGGCATGGGGAAACTGCAGCTGTAGATCTCCGAGACCAACAAGCAAGGCACAAGTGTTTGCAGCTTCCAGCTGTGAGTTCACCCATTCTGCTGCTATTGCTGTACATAGGGATGTATTTTTTCCTAAATATGCCTTGTTAAATCATCACTAAATATCCTAGTTTATTGAACGCTACCTCTGCAGTCAGCACGGCAAACTCCCATAGTATCTTTTAAGTGGATGCCTTCCTGCACCTTGGGCAGGGAATTTTTCTTTTTTCTTTTTTGTATACTGTATTTAAGGCTGAGCACAAGTTTAGTCAGCACTCTTGTAAATTTCGCATAATAAAAGAGCGTCACCATTCTAACATCTTGCACTCAGCAGGAAGCAATTCGACTCCCCAGTGCTGGTCTTGCTCAGTTTCATGTTGACATGATGCAATATAATGAAGGATATGCTTGCAGGTTTTCCTTAAGAGCTAGAATAAATGGCAAGCATATATTTGTGCAGCAAAATACTTCTACTGAGACCGTGTGGGAGGGAGAGACACAGAGAGGAGGCAGAGAGGGAGTAATTGTTTGAGAGCTTGTTATGTCATCACTGAGTAATAATTGTTGTAATTAGTGAGAATGTACATCCATCTCCTTCAGACTGTCTCATGGAAGAAGGGATAAATTTGACAATAGGGCAAACAGATTGTTTTGTTGCAAAGATTACTTCGATTTTAAAACCATATCAGATGTGGGGCAAATCTCTGCGTTCAAGCAGTCAGTGATAAGAGTCTCTGGCGATCCATAATGTTTGTCTGCAGTAATTAACTCGAGGTGAAGATTATGGAAGATTTCTTCTCTAGTGTGTACATATTATGCAGAATTCATATTCTGACATAAGCCCAAAACAATGAGCCTCATTTATAGCTTCTGCTCCAGCTGAAGCTATAACAGCAATCAAAACTGCAAACTAATCTACCCAGCTGGCATCAGTCATTGATATGTATGGTTGGCAAGTGCACCATGCATTTTAATGCACTTTTACATTATAAGACAGAAAACAAAAGGAGAGCTGTAAAATGCTGCTCGGAGAACTGGGCTGACAGAAGGAGCCCACATTATTGATAGCAAATATTCAGTTGATCACTCAAAGCCAAAAGTGGTATTGCTGCCCGTTTGCAAAGAAATGTGTTGAACTGTACGTACATCTCTTTGTTTTGTTCTGTCACAGTTAAAGGGAAAATGCATAGGCACAGCTTTGGGATTTATATAATAAAGATAATATCTATAGCTTTTACAGGCAAAATAAAAGGGTAATATATTTAATAATGCAGTATTAATCTGAAATAAAAATTTAACTGCAATGAACTGTGCCTTTAAAAAATATGAAATAATATTCCTACAATGTTTTTCTAAAAATGCATAATTGGATTTAATCAAAGAAGCGGAGGAAGGAGTTCATTGTTGTGCATCAACAAGGGACTTAAAAAAGTGTAAAACCTTCAACTGGGCAGTTTGTACAGGAAACAATTTGTACAGGCAACAAAGGTGAAATCTTCATATTTTCTGTCTTGCATTGTTCTAAAATCCTATTAGAAGGCCTGAAGATATTATCTGTTTATTAACAAGACTGCTTGTTGTGTAGTATTTGATTTGGCTGTCTTTCAGGTGGATATAAGCTTCTACATCATACAGTATTGCATGTATTACATTTAAACCTTTATTGCAACTCAATATTTTCACTCATAATCAAGAAGAGCAAAACCTCTCAGACTCAGCTGGACTTGTTTATGTTTCTGGCATACAATAAAAAAAAAGTGTATGTCATTGTGGACAATTCAGTTTTGTTTTAAGTCGCTTCAGCCTTTAACTGAACTGTCAGGAATCAATGCCATTACATTTAAGGGGCAAAACAAAATATCAATAAAGATTTTTTTATTTGCTTTTACATTTTGTAATTTTCATTCTGAGCTTTGGGCTTGGGGAAGTTGTCATCTTCTAAGAAAGCCTGGACTGGATGGAAGATTTGGTGATGCTTACAGTGTTTGTCATTTACAAATCATTTTAATTGGCTGCATTAATGCTTTTAGAATAGGGCTTGAGAGATGCAGAACTATATACTGTAATGGCACAACATTTAAATATAGAGAGATGAGTCTCTTTATGATTACACATATGGAGTGTCAAGAAAAATTTGCCATTTCCCAGTTAATCTATTATGCATCAATCACCTATCTTACAGAAGCCCCCCCTCGTGCTCTCTGAGCAGTGCAAGACAGGGACCGGATTCGGCTATAGAAGCTCCTGCCAGTCAAAGAATTAACTCCAGCAAGGAGCACAGTACAGGGAAAACACACCAATTCCATTATCTCAGCTGGTCGGCGGCCATTCTCTCTCTGCCACTGTGCAGCCAAAGTGCTCCAAGCATGGAGGCCACATCATGCACCAACCCTCAATTGTACTCTATCAAAGCCTTTCTGCTTGAAACATTCATATAGTGGGAAAGCTGCATTTTAAAATTTTGAAAATAATAAGGTACAAATATTTAATGATAAAACATACTGTACATTAATTCAATTAATTTCCCAAGACACATGCCATACTACAAGCGGCAATTATATTTCAAATAAGTAGTGGAAAGCAGCTATATGGGATTATTGCAGTAGAAATACACAGCGCTCAAAGCAACTTGACTTTCCTCTTGAACCCGAAGAAGAGCAGTGTTTTGTCTGTTTTCCAATTTTAATTCATCATTTACACAATCACAATACAGAAGAAAGACATATGCTAAACAGTCTAATGAATCAGATTACTGTTTTAGACAAACTGTCCATTGACTAGCAAATGGTAACTCTTGATGAGGGTCTTTATAATTACTTTTATTGTCAGTGTGTGCCAGGTGGGTGTTCAGCATATTAATTTCATGAAGCAAGTCTGAGACAACTGAGATTCAGGAAACATTTTAATTTAGAAAGAAAAAACGAAAGAATCTGGCAGTGATGAAGAAAAAGCTGCTAACTCAACCTGCCAGCACAACATTACTGAGAAGAGTGAAATTGTATGAAAAGCTTTTTAGACAGAATTAACAAGAATTAATGAACTCTGTTTTCTCATTGCATGTTCTCATAAAGGCCTGCAATACATTCTCGACTATATTCCTCGAGGGGAGCTGTCAGAGACGATGGACTCCTGCAGAGAGTCACAGCAACATTGCTTGTGAATGGTGCAATGAATGCATATTGATGACCATTTACTAAGCGTCAAGCAACGATGTAACCTTGTCCTAGTCCTGCATCTAAATCTAGAATTAAAAACAACTAAATAATAATTCTTATAGCTAAAGGTGTTTAGGTCCATGCAGTGTAAGTTAAATCTTTATATATATTTTTTGTATTTGATCTTTTTTGTATTCTCTCCAGGTTAGTACTGGTTTTCAAAGAAAAATATAGAGACACACAAAATGATTGGTTTATGGTGAAATGAAAAAAACAAACTATTTATGGATCTAAACATCACAGTATTTTTTACATGATGTTACAGTGCAGCTTCTATCCATTCCTAATACTTAATTTAACAAATAAGAATGAAGAAGAATGTCTCATATAGAAGTAACGTGCCTTCTTCTTGCTGATGGTAGATAATGGCTTAAGGATGGTGCTTGCAAGGTTTCGGCCGTGTTTGTGGATGCTAATGGCTTCCCACCACCCACCCACCTTTAAAGTAAAGTTATTTGTCAGGCAAATAGCTTTACTTTTGCACTATATATAAACAGCCCATTGTGACACTGCAGACACAAAGCAGGCCATTAGCATACTTTGATAAGTATGCTAATCGCCTATATAATGCATAATGAACATAATAATTACGTTCAATTTTAATGTTGAATTCATAACAAAGAAGGATTTGGTTGCTTTTCCTCGTGGCTGTTGCTAAAACAGATCAGATGGCAAAAGACTCACAGAGCCATCAGGCAAGGAACAAAGTCGAATGGAGAAAAGACCATAATATAAAATATTATCCCATCCCAGCTTGTTGTTAGTCTTGGAAAAATGTTTTACAGTAATTTGCCTCTGCGTTTTGCCGGTTTAGATTTTTAGCTCTTCCAGCATGGCCTGCCACAACTATTAACAACCTGTATTTGCCAAAAAAAATAAAAAAAATCAAAGTAGGAGAAACTGGAAATAGTTCACTGTGACTTGTTTACAATTCCAAGTTATAAGACATGAATTTATTACCATTTAATTGACACACACACACCAACTGTTATTCTTTTCAATACAAAGGAGAAAATAAGCAGTGTAAAAAAAACAAAAAACTTCTCTGCTCAAAAACATAAATTTATGTTGTTGTGTTTTTCAATGCAGGCATCAAAGACAACAGCGAGCAAGAAGAGCCAGGAAACTAGCAAAGAGCACAGCTCAGGTTGAGCGCGATGAATTGCATTGTTATTTCATGCTGTGACATTTCACACAACATACATGGGTAATTCATGGCGAGTGTGAGATCAAAAAGAAAATAACTGCTGTAGAATTGCATTGATTTTGTCAACATAGGCATCCTGGGGGAGGCAAGGGAAGATACAGAGAAGAAAAAGAGAGAACATTACAGAAATGGTAAGTGACCAGGTAGCTCATATTATCAAATAGAGCATGTCATTGGTGTTTAAACATTATTTTCTGCAGCTTCCGCCCTGAGGCAATCCATTGTAAGTGACAGGAAATGCTGTTATCAGTGCAGTTTGGTGAAAAGATTTCATTCACAAACTCAAATTTGCTACCTGATGCATTTATTCACAGTTGATGCAAGACCAGTGCTGTTCATCATAAAATATTTACTGAAAAGCCTACTTTAACCACAGGGCATTAAAAAACAACTGATTCTGGTATATTCAATGCAGAAAACCTTTTATTTCTTTTTTTTAAACTATTTAGCCTAAAATGTAATTATATTAAACTATTGTGCAGATTTTGACAGTGGCAGCAAAAATAGAAAACATATTTAACGAGGTAAACTTTGCAGCAAACAAAACCTTAATGCCCAACAGATTCTCCAGCTCTCCCTTGTCTTCTAATCGATAAATCTGGGTGTTTGGCGCACACTATGGTGATAACAGAGCTGACTTATCTGGGGCAGAGGGTTGAAAGAGTTTAAGGATTTAAACTCTGAAATGAGTTACTGTTGACACCCATATAGTTTGAGAAGAAATGATGCATGCATCGATTCACGCAGTGCATGTCTTACTGGCATGTGTGTAAATGAGGTACTTGAATTTTGCATTAATAGTCTGATGAAATTCAACACAAGTGGTCCAAATGCACCCTCCGCGGATAATGTGTTGATTGACGATGATGATGTAATTCATGATGGTTTTTTTATTTTTATTTGAAGCTCTGTTGAGTGGAATTAAAGTGGGAGGAGGGTTTTTGGAATTCCTGCAAGCTGTCCAACTGTACTGAATCCACCCAGGACTGGTTCATTTGATTCACCGTTATTTCCTGCAAGTGTGGCTGATCAACATCTTTTTTTTGGGAAGCAGCCAGCCAGAGTTGAAGCAATTCCCAAAGGCTGGAAGAAAATAATTGACTAAGTCCTGAACACTCGTTTTGTGTTTGGAAACTTGTCGGCACACTCAGCGCCGTATAGAGAAACCTATAGTACAACCACCAGACATTGATTTATTTGCAGTTTCGGCCCAGTTGAGCTGATCCGTCCAATTCAATGTATTATTCAGGGATGTTACTGCTGTAAGTTGAAGTAAAAATGTCTGTTCTAAGTTACACGAATATGTTATACTGCTAGGACAGCAATGAAGCCACTTAATGTATTCAAAACTCACACTACTCCTGTGATTTTGATTTAAGCAGAAGGGATGATGAATTTTGGCACTGTGCTCTGGCACTAGGAAACACTCCAGTGCCTGACGGGCACATCGTTTGAAGGACAAAATGTCAAAAACTTGCAAATACCTTTAACTTGTTTGACTTTGATGAAATCTGAAGGGACGGGGCAGTAAATTATTGGCTTCTTTCATTATCTTAATTCCTGTCTTTTATGCAGCCCTCACCTCTCATCCTCCTGTTTTTGCAGCACATTTTCCTACACACATTCCCATACATATTTTCTAGCTCTGCTTGCACATAAGCATAACTGACAGACAAACAACCATTCATGCTCACATTCAGCCCCGAAGCTCAGCATACGTTGCTAGAGTTGAGCCTTTTGACACAATTATTGGGCCACTCAATTCAGAGCTACCTTTTTCCGTCCGTGGAACACACAGCATTTCAGGACAATCGCAACAACGTACACTCAATACAGATAAACCTTCCCACCATCCCTCCAATACTCTGCAAAATAGACAAACCTTGTACTGCCCATGTCTTCCTCGCTACCTGCTGGCCCATAGGCAGTATCTGATTTACCCTTGATGCTTCAGCATATACAGTATAATGGCGCAGATAATGGAAGCTGCAGGCGCCTGCCTTGTTTGCAGAGTGAACCCTCTGCCACGGCAACCAAACTTCCACCTGCCCCAGAGGATCTTTCGAGTGAATCTTAATTGACCACTGTTAATAGCCAGACTGGTCCACAGAGGTTGTCAAGCCCATTGAAATAGCGCAACGTGAGCAGTGCATTCAAGTTGTGGCTTGACAACCCAACCACATAATGTGAGCACATGAGTGAGTGAGTCACATTGCAGACGATTTACTCATATTGAGATGAGATGAGATGGAATCAATGCATCTGAAACTGCACAATGCACACCCTGCTTCAGGGAAATCAAGAGTCAACAACTTGTGCCAGAATATTGCATGTTGCAGGGACCAGGAGAGGAAACCAGAGCACTCAGAAGGAACCCATGCAGACACTGGGAGACCCTGCAAACGCCACACAGAAAGGCTCGAGGCCTAAGTTCAAACAAAGAAACAAACCGCTGCATCACCATACCATCTTTTTACACGTTTAAAGGGAATCACAAAGGGGATTTCCATTGTTTAAAAAACAATGTAATGCAATCAAAGATTACGATCACGACTGTTGCCTTCACTCCCCACGTTTTCTCCAGCTCTTCATTCAGCCATCGGTATTTCTCCAGCTTTTCATGTTCTTTATTCCTGATGCTGCTATCGCTAGGGATTGCTGCATCTATCACTACTGCTGTCTTCTGATGTTTATCCACCACCACTATATCCGGCTGGTTGGCCATCACCAGTTTTTCTGTCTGGATCTGGAAGTCCCACAGGATCTTGGCTTGATTGTTCTCGACCACCTTTGGAGGTGTCCTCAATTTTGACTCTTGGGACTCTGGGGGTCTCCAGTCCGTATTCTGTACAGATGTTCTTGTACAGATGTCCCTGAATAGATATATCCTGTGTGTTGTGAGGAAATTGTCTCATCATTTATTGAAAATCTTTAAACCTGTTTAAATGGAGCAAACAGTTACCCTTTCCATTTTTTTTACAGATTTCTTTGCATTCCAAGTGTTATTGTCAGATATGTCAGGGTATTTCTCTTTATCGCCGCCTGAGATTGGAGGCTGCTGTGCAAAGATTTTAGGGTGTATCTTCAGTGTATACAAGCTTTATAAATGAGCCCTCAGAGATCCACGTCTATGATCTGTGATGTCACATTGATGTACAGCCTGGAGCTGTTCTTCGACTTCAATGGATGGGAAACTGACTGGGTGGATTTTTTAACCATTATTTATCCACTGAAACCTGGATAAGCACGCACACTGTTTTTCAGAGTTCTGCTTGATTCCCACAGCTGCCTGGTACAACCGTAGCATGAAAATATCCATCAGTCATCCTCTGCACCTTATCGCTTTAGGGCTTGGAAGGGACAATTTGTGGTCAAAATGATGAACCAAAAGGACTAACCGACTGCTAAATATAAAGATTTCATGAATTATATATACAATATTGTAAGTAATTGACATCCCATCTATATTCATTACGATAGTGAACTATTATTCAAAATATTTTCAGCAAGGTTTGGAACTCAAATAGAACATTTGACATTCACTTGTCTGCCGCTCCCAATGCAGTTCATTAGTGGCGACTTTTTAAGTTGCTATTACAAGCTTCGTTTTTCTTTCAGCATTATCTCTGTGAAATCTTCTGATCCCAGCGACCCCACCCTTAAACATCAAACAGTGCTCTAGTTATGTCACAGTTCCCTTTTCTGTCTTTTTTCAAAATTAATTATGCAGTTGTGAGGAAATCATAGATTTTGGGGCTAAAACAAACGCTCTCTCTCCCTCTTACTTTTATCAAAATTGTTTGGCTGCTCAGGCAGAGACAGTGGTGAGTGTTCAATAATGCTGAATAAATTATCCAAGGAAAAAAGGAACTTCATCTCAAAAATTCACAGGTGTTTCTCTCGAACATCCAAATTTATTCAAATTCACTGGCATGGAGCTAAAGTTTAGGTTTTTTTTAAAATAGGCTGCCAGAATCCAATAAGCCTGTGCTGATTTACCTATAAAAGGCAGAAATTATGTGTTTGCAAGTTAAATGTCACAGAACAATTTCAGCTCTTATGTGGACCAAAAGGTTAAAGGCTTTTTATCCATGAAGGGAAAAGAAAAAGCTTCCCCCATGCATTTATTTATACCCTGGCTGTTATGGCTTTTTCAAGTGTCCCCACAAGGCTGTCTGCACTTCCAGCACCTCTCCACTCTGACGCACTATCCCTGGTGGGGCTTGACTGCACTGGTGAGCATGTAAAGCTTGTCTCAGAGCACTCTTCCCTTTGCCTGGGGAACGACACCATCAAAAAAAAGCGGCTACATGAAAATGCAATTAAAATTTCCTTTCTCCGAATAGAACGGGCTGTTTTAGGGGACAGCGGCAGGAAATGTAGTTTGAGTGCAACATGGTGCGGGATGGACAGAGGATGAGGGAGCTGGCTGCATGGGGAGGAACGTGCCCTTTGCATTCTCTATCGAAGCCACTTATCTTACATTCCTCATTTATACAGTCTTAATTCAGCTTTTCTCTCTCTGATGAACACATTTGCATCGAATACCCAATACCTATTTATAGTGAGCCATTTTATGCATCCATAAATACGATATATAGTAGGCGTTTTCATTTAGATTTAAATCAGCGTTCTTAATAATTTAAAAAGGTAAAACAATATATATATTGTTTTCCAAGTGCAAGCTCTGCCTTGAAGAACACTCGGTGAGTGCAAAGTGGCAAGGGAAAGCAGCATGTGAGCCAAATATTTAATTGCAAAAATGTTTCTGTTAAGGATTAGTATGTCTCCAAAGAATTCTTAGAAGGCCATTTCAACCATGTGCATTTCAGCCTGCACTGTATTTATGGATTTCAAGCAGTATCTAACTATTTTCCCAGAGGCTCTTCTTTGATAGAACACAGGTTTACAGCGCTTCTCCATTAATCCAGATTTCAAGAAGCTAGCCAATCAAACAAGAACAACTCATACCTACCACCAGGCTGTGGATCATTGTGTTGCTTCCTACTGTTATGTTTGTCGATCGTGTGACTTTGTGCTGATGCACAAGCTACATCAAATTCAACATCATCCTGAAAGAAGGCTAAGCGGCCAAACATTATATTATCTACCATTATGTCCATAGTAGAGTATATACTGCGTGTGTTTGTGGTGCTATATGGGGGGCATAAAACTGCTCTTTTGCATATGGAGGAGTCTCAGATTAGAAAATCCTGAGGTAAGTTCACCATCTCAGAAGTGCCTTGATGCAGAGTGATCTTTTATTTTTTATGCACGTCACTTGCAGACAGAGGAGGAACCATTTAATTGGCATGCTGCAAAGAGATGACATACTCTAGCCAGCGTGAGTGAGTGTCTCTGGGCCAGTGATGCTGCAGATTACAGTGCATGTCTTGTATCCTGTATGTGCAGCAGATGTTAAAAAAGAATGAAGCATTTTCATAAGCTCCCTCTCTGGCCCATAAGCTTCTGATTTCGACATGATGCACCACTGCAGAGATTAAATCCGTGGTTTACAAGGGAGTTGATTTTAGATGGCAAATTACTTTTGGCCTTAGACATACCGACCGTGCAATGCCGGCAGTAAAATATATTTTTTTAAATGCAGTTGTAGTAACAAGTGGGTCATTCATCAAAATGATTTCTGTTGTTTTAAAGAAGAAGAAAAAGATGTATCTATTGGTGTTTTCTTAAATTTGTGTTTCTGTCTTACATATGCTTGTTTAATTTTGTATTTAATTTTTTTAATGTTCATTTAGTTGCAACATGCCTTTGCTTTGCCTTACTGTGGAGAATTTGTGCAGCACCAGAAGCCGATCAAAAAAGTAATTATCTTGGAACAACATAAAACCTTTGCAGTATAAAGAGAACAACATCAGTATCAATTAAATCTATCCCTTTAGTGGAAAATTCAATGCAACACTTTTTGGTACGTAATTGTACTATCTGTATGTAAACACTTACATACAGATAATAATAATAATAATTTAAAAAAATCAATTTACCACAAGGTATTTAAATTGTTAAACCCCATGCAGTTGTTTTTTCAGCAGCTCTGCAATGTTCATATCTGAAAGATAAATCAAATGTGCACCATGGTGAGAGGTTGAGTGTAGCTATAAAATGAGTAGGGCTTGCCCATCTTTTGTCTTTTCTCCCTGCTTTTTTCAATGCACACAATTGAATGTAGCCTTATTTAAAGGGTGTGAGTGGAGTGGAGGTAGTAATGTTTTAAAATCCCGCACATCCAAAATAATGTTAATGAGAATCAAAAAAAATATTTTAAAATAAGTCAGAAAATAAAGAAAATAGAAGATAGCAAATGCAGGCTCCTTGTCATGACTCTGTATTCAAGTCAATGCTTCTTATGCTAAACTCTAAAGACTCATATTGTTGAATATTTACGCATGCTTTTGTCATTACTTAGAACACACACAACCATAAGAAACTCTATTTCAATACCACACAATTCACACCTTTAACCCTTTGTGTGAAATCCCTGCACAAAGCTTACAATGGACGCCTGCTCTATTGCTCGAGATGTTAATTTGACTGTGGAAATGGCCTCTTGAGTTGCATTAGAGATTTCCACAGATCCAAAAAGGTTTTCAAATTGCCGCATGACATCTGAATGTTCTTGCCCTGAAAGCATATTCATAATTAATACACAAAGTCTGGTGGAAGGTGGCTTTTTTGACTCAATGGTCTCTCTGCATTACCCGAGCCAAATATGAAAAGAAGATGTAAACTTGGCATGCTGGGATATGACATTTGAATTAGTGCATGCGGCTCATTAAATTTAGAGTAGCGGGATGTAACTCATCTGTGCATGGCCGTATGAATAACTGTAAAAGACTGAAGGTGCTGTCTCGGTCCCTCTGAGGTGAGTCTTGTGTTCGCAACAAGATAATTGTCACTTTAAGTAAGGAGGGAGTGGTGAAAGGCAGCAGTTGCACTTTGTTCATTAACACCGCTAAGGTGCCCTTGAGCAAAGCCCTAAATCCCCAACTGCTCCAGTGAAGATAATGCTGAGGTAGGAGTAAACAGCGTTCAGATGGGAATGTGTACAGTATCTGTAAGATTTAGGTTTGGATGACGTAACATTTGACTTTATTCTGATACAATGCGTGATCACTGATCAATGATTACCACCAAAGACTTTAATTAAGTTCTATTCATTATTCCATTATGTGCTAGTTCGCATACAAAGCATTTTTAAAGTTTGAATAAAACATGCTCAGAAGAATATGCATGTGCTCAAAATGGCATCTAAGGTGTGATGGGATTGACTATCAGAAAAATCTGAACTTTCTGTCATTGTATCAATAATTTTGGAGATGGATCCAACCATTTTGAGGCTGGAAACAATCAGGGCTGTTTCTCAAAAGTATGCAGGACTGTGCTTTTAATACTGCAGTTTCCTTGCGCTTATTCATGTTCAAAAGTGAAGGTAAATAAATAAATAAGCCTAAAATGTTATTTTTCCAGTTTGATGTCTCTGTCATTCAGAGTGCAAAGAATGAGTAAAGGAGGAATGAGTTGCATTTGTATGTGGCGAGGGGAGTCGCGTCAGACATAAAGGTCACACTGTGTTGTGCTGCTGCGGTTATGATCTGAAAAGTGTGACAATATGAAGGCGGCGGTTGCTTTGAATGACTGTGTAACAGAAAGGCAGGGCAGCTAATGGAGACAAGCTCTTTCCGTTATGGCTCCATCTGTTCCAGTGAAAAGTGCCATTGGCAGACACATACATGTTGGAGCGAGACCCAGAAAGGAATGTCCGCGCTGTGCTCTACAAAGACCTGACATCACCTGCTGCAGAAGTCTTGAAACATCTTCTTAATGCTTTTGTTATCAATTTTTGTTTCTACCTGCAATCTACAATTAGTTATGGTTAATTTAAAAATATCACCTAAAAACCCAGATTGTTCTGATTTAACAATATGTTCCAGTGCTGTTTTTTTGACACTGCTGTACATCAAATACATGAAAGCAATAATACGTAGCTGTTGATGTGGTCAGAGGGATCCACCACGAAGCCATCCTTCCTCATGAAACATTTACTTCTCCTAATTCTCCTTGCAGAACCTTTTGAGTGGTAATAACATGCTTCTTTCCGCTTGGACGTGCCAGACGAGCGACAAGAAGACTGTAGGCCATAATTATCCTGTTTGTTCAGAGGCCCAATGCTTTTTATTATTTAAATCTCCGAGGGCTGTGAAAGTGCTGAGAGGCAGCTCTTTCTCCCATCCCCCCCCCCCCCCCCCCATTCTCAGTGTTAATGCTGCTCTGTAATTTTTTTGATGTTCTGTTTTCTTTCTCAGTGTTCGTCAAGAATGTGAAAAAACGCCTCTTCCAGTCAAAAGAGGTGGCAGGAGAAATAACACAAGCATATTATTACGGATTATGAGGAACAACAAATACCCATTTTATTACGAGGAATTAACTTTTGCACTGGGTGTGTAATGAAATGATTCCCCTCTTCAGCGCTCACCCTAATGACTTACAGAGGTATTATGCGCTTCTCCCCCCCAGACACTCATCAATCTACAATATATGTTTGCAATAAAGCATGAAAAAGTAATAATGTGAGAAATACAATATCTTGATGTCACAGTTTGCACATATCATATCATATGATATACATGAACGTACATCAAGAATCAGACATTTCCTTTTAAACACATTGCCATGACAACGGACTGTGCTGTCACAAATGTAAAGTCAATGTTTCTCATGTCTTCTGTGATGCTTCATACGTGAAATTCCTTCTGACCCGACAACAAAAGTTAATTTCCACTTTTGAATCTGAACCTGTGTATTTTGGACCTTGGATGGAGCATCGCCATGGCGACACAAGAACATACAAGTGCCCTGGCTTCAGTCCATAAAACATGCAATGTTAATCAATTGGTGACTATTGATTGCTTGCAAGTGTGTGGATGAATTGTCTGTTTGTCTCAGCCCTGAAATGAATTGTCGACCTGTCCGGATTGTGTCCTGCTTCTTGTCCCGCAGCCAGCGGAGACAGCCTCCAGCCCCCAACGGTGGAACATGGATTGATGGATGACAATGATGGAAACAATAGGAGCTGATAGGAGTCTGAAATAGAATCCACATGTGTGTTTTTTGTCATTTAGCTTTGAGTCCTAGACCAGAGGCGGAACCACATTACTCAAGAGTTTATAGGATTTCTATTCACTATACCCACATATGTTTCGACTTTATATCGTTCTAATTGCTCTACCAAACAGCTTCTCAGATTGAGACGATGCACATGAGAATGTGGACAACTACTGGTTGAAGCAACCTTTCTGGCTGTTGACCACTTACAAATTAATAACAAATTGAGGTCCTTAAACAGGTTTTAAATATTGATGAGCAGCGAGCAGCTCAACAAAACAAGACAAAAATCAAGCTTTTCACATAAAAACAGCAAAATCATTCACTCATTATCTCTGACATGACTAAAAAAGCAAAGAAGACAGAACATTGGCCACAAAAGAATGAATACAAAATCGTCTAGCTTCTCTGTCCTGTTAAATTAACAGGCGCATGACCCTGCAGATATTCAATGACATTATTTACGCTCCGGAATTGCAATATTTCCCTTCAGGTTTCCAAAACCCTCCACAGGCTTTCCATGAAAATTGATTCACAGAGGATATCGGGGCAACCACGAGGTCATACAACACAACTGTATCCAAGACAAAGAAGGAAGAAGACACAGCCAATCAGACGCGCTGAACATGCCAGAAAAGGCCTCAGTGTTGGTTTGGATTTGCAGAATGAGGCCTCGGTATGGGAGTAATTTATTTTCCCTGTGTGTAGTGTGTACTTACTGTGTATTAGTACGAGAGCGAGCCATAAAAGAAGTGTTTTGTTTAAACTCTCGCTGTCATTTGCATTCATGTGTGTCTTCCCATCACTTGGAGTGTAGTTTTATTCCTCTCTGGGGGACGCT
Organism: Brachionichthys hirsutus; assembly: GCF_040956055.1. Classification (NCBI taxonomy): domain Eukaryota; kingdom Metazoa; phylum Chordata; class Actinopteri; order Lophiiformes; family Brachionichthyidae; genus Brachionichthys; species Brachionichthys hirsutus. Next base: position 10,443,290 of record NC_090906.1, on the reverse strand, counting down.
TTGCTTAAGTTTTCAACAAACTGATCTCAGCACTCATTTGACTGTGAAAGTAATGTATGCTGTGTTGCCCCTCATTACAAGCCACTCCAGCGTCACCGTGTTTTTTTTTTCCCAGAGTCTGATCGATATTGGGCTTTTATTACACATCATTCAGGAAGCAGCGGCAGGGTTACTCTTAACACACAAATACTAAAGCCTGTAATTAAAGTGTTGTTTTTAAAAAAAGTGCACTATTTGACACTAATTTTGGAGCTTGTACTTTTTTATTTTTTTGTTTGTTTTTTATTATTATTTGGATGATTGATTTAAAGTTGCGGTCATATTTTCAAAGCTGGAAAATCTTGCTTGCATTGCCGTCCTAATGTTTGCAAGACGCAGTTTTTCTCCTGTCTTCAGCCTGATTAGATGTTAATATGATATCACAAGAGCTACTTTCCTGTTTTCTTGGCCCTTTTTTCACCTGCTCTATAAAGCTGTCTCCAGGATGATGCCAGTGATACCAGCCTGATATTTACAACCCTTGATAGTCATTTGACATCTCTGCCATAATTAAGGAGCTTATCGGCGGCACCGCTACAAGTCAGCATTGGAAAACAAAAACAGGTTCGCAATAGGTAAAGTAACCTTTCATTGATATGATAGTTAGTTAGATAGTTATCATATGATAACTATCAGCAAAAATATTGTGCATTTGCGTGATGACATCCATGCAGAGTCAAGCAGAGCAGCGGCATTAAAAAGAAAATCACATCAAGAAACGAATTGTGATATCGTTTTGTCGTTTGGACATCAGCGGAGAAACAGCTACTCGACAATAACTTACACAATGACATTAAAATGTAAGACCTAAGGGAAGGACTGTCCTTTTGTAAAAGGCACACTAGCCCCCCCATCTAATGATGCTTGTTTACAGCAGGCTGAGCATCAGAGTTTGGGATTTATAGGCAGCCGTGATATGAAGGAGCACAAAGACATGAAAATGTCAGAGTTTATCAACCGGCTTGTGACCTGGAAAAAAAGCCGCACTGATGACAGAGCAGCGTGAGTTCAGACAGCGTGTGCTACGTTACAGCACGCATGTCTGGAGTAGATGATGACCCCGGTACCGGAACGTGCTCCAACATAACACCCAAGAAGCTCATAAGAACAAATGTCGGCCCGTCTCTTTCCGGCTCTCTGACGTTTCCAGAATGATGAATGAGGAAATCTTCACTCAGATGAAGACGTACATGCACCCGGCACCGTCTTCATCACATCCATCCCTGTGATGAATAAATGCATCGCACGATACATAATTCAGCATGAAAACAGTGACACAAATTTAGTCAGCTCCAAGCAACAGCCATGTGACAGCCGCTCACATGCGTGCCCCCGCATGCTTGTGCAATTTGCTGTTATCCTGTGCGCGGAATTAGTCAACCATTCATTTGAACTGCTTACAGTGCGTAGCAGAGAATTAACAAAGACTGAATGGAAGCCAACAAACAATTGCCTCTGGGATACAATGCTTTTTATTGTACTCTTTGTTTCCAGTTAAAGGCACACCACGACTGTACGCTTTTGTCCAACAGCATTAATGTTTAAATGCTTCTTAGGAAAAGGGTCAGCATCACTGCACATACTTGTATACCAATACGAGGTTCCCAAGCAGTAAACCAATATTTCCATCGACGTTCGAGGACGAGGTGCAAAGAGATGCTGAAAAGTCTCAAAGCGCCCTCTTCAAATAAATGCCCACAGCAAAAACCATATTATAAAGAATTATAGAGAAGCAATGTTCCATAATTGTCGACATAGTGCCGTTAAAAGCATTAACAAAGAAACGATCACTGCACATGGGTGTCATGAATAGCGTGGCACGTTTCTTGCTTCTCTTACTGAGCTTCGGAACGGTTGATGACTCGTGCCGAGTGGGCTGTGGGACTTGATGGGAAGCAGCTGCGCAACTGTTTGATTTTAATGTCTGATTGTTGAGATGATGGTTTATGTACTTTGAAGCATATCATTATTTCATGATGCAAATATTCAATTCACCAATTTGTGTAATTGATTTTAATTTAATTCTAAATTGTTTCGCATGAGATCCTGGAGGATGAAAATAATGCTGCTCTTACTCGTACTTCAGAATGCAACGCAAGGTGGATCTTATTAAGGAGAATGTCAACTGACAACACTTGTCAGCTTTAATATGAAAACTGCCAAAGAGGATTTTTTTCAAAGCAAAGTGAGTCAACAAAAAGAGGCTAAATGATCTGTGGCCAACTTTCTGGAGTTTTGGCCCACCTGTTGTGCTCGCACTGTCCCATTTTTAATGGGACAGTGTTTTCAGCTGTCAGTTCTAATTGGTTTCTTCCCGCCCCTCCCCCCCGTCCCCTCATCCCTGCTTCAAAACCAATTACCTTCTCTGTCCCACATGGGTTTAAAGGCAATTAAATGTCAAGAAATATACACAAAACAACAGTCAATATCCTTGTCAAGGATTCTGGCCTGCAGTGAACTCCCCCTGCATATTTTTTTTTTCTTGAATTTATTCCTGCATTGCAGCCTTTATCAAACGTGGCTCTTATTAAACGATATGAAAAGATCTGAGGCAAAAGGGTCAAGGCCATATGACTGAGGCTAATAAGAATATACATTCTCATATCCCATTTGCAGTCTGTAGATGCTGCATTATTAATCACATCCCACAATACAAAAGAAGTGGGTGGAACAACAATATTACTTTTTGATATTCCTAGGCTGTCTGTGATGATAAAAGCCTTGTATCAGGAGCTCATCTCTATGCTGATATCCAACATTTTATACAAATCCTTTCTCTGTTATATTTTGGCTGAAGATAAACAAGGTTCCTTTATTTCCTGTGCGATTTATCTCTGGAAACGCAGATGTTTTCTTTTATGTTTAGCTCATTGTTAAGCTGTGATCACAGTGGATGTGGTTTCAAATGTTGATGTGCCAACAAGAGAGACTGAAGTTCAAATCTTTAAAATCTGTGAGCAGCAGAAGCGTGAAAATCTGAGCCAAAACTAAAAAGCAACAAAACCTATATCATAGTTCTGCATTTTAACAAGGGCTGTAATAATTATGCGTGGACAGCCTTAGAGCTTGTAGATATGGTTTGGTTTTTAGTCATGGTGGCATTCAAGTGGTGCTAATGAACAAAAGCACTAATGCTCCATTATAGACACTGGCTGGTGTTCGAACTCTGACCACGGGTCTATCTGTGTGAATTTGAGCAGAAGGCATTTTCAGAAATCGAGCAGAAGCAGAATTGTTACCATTCAAATTGAATTCTAAGAAAGTCTGCATGTTATTTATAATGTAATGGCACCTTGCTACCGAGAGATGGCAGCAGAGTTTAGTCTCAATGATTTTCCTGCTGGCCGTCTCTGACCAGTGGAGGAAAAGGAAAGCCGTTCATACATTTTACCTAAATGTCATGAATTGTCTATTTCTTATGAATACACTCATTGGTACTTTTATACTCCTTAAAGATGAAGGTCTGAAATATTTGCCAGTGGGTTTCACAATGTGCTGTGGAGAACAAGGTGTGGATTAATCCCCCTATCCGCCAGATGACTGTACTTCACCACTTGATGGCAGTGTAGCTGCAGACATCTACGTTTGTTCAAGTAAAAAAAAAAAAAGCACTTTGCCTCTGCTGCTGAAAATGTTACCCAGAGTGGCAATCAGTGAAAGGAAAATCACATAAACACTGCATGGCCAAGGAAAGCACGAGATGCTCAGACATTTTAAAACCAACGGTGTTGACGAGTCCTGTAAAAACCAGGAAAAGTACAATTTGCCATGTCTCATGTAGGTGCCTGTGTCTGGTATGTGTGCCGCTTTGTGATTGATTATGTGGGCGGAGTAAGCGTGGCATCTTTCATGGTAAATTAGACAAATCAAGCTAAAGAAAAATGCTTTTATAAATGCCGGAAGCGGAGACGAAGTGCCAAGAATAATATGGCATATTCGGTTTTGTATGCATTTCTTATTCAGCAGAGCAGGGAAAAAAAATAAAATAATCCAGCATACTGCGCCGTTTGAAATGGTAAACAGCGTGTTGTGAGACTTTCACCATCAGTGTTGTGAAGACCGGAGACAGCCTGCTGGCGAGTTTTTTTAATGTTAACAGAGCGCTGTGTACTATTCTCAGATGAATATTTCTTCATAAATGTCACTGCATGCGGGGAGATGACCCCATCATAGTATAAAATGACTAGAGCTTCGGAGAGCATAATTAGATGAAGCTGTGCCCTGGGGATGTCAGGCTGTTCTGGGGGGGGGGGGGGGGGGGGGGTCAAAGAGGTGGCCAGTCTGGTTCAAGATGAGTGGAATATCCTGCAATTACCTGGCAAGCACACTGTTCATATCTCTAAGTGAGCTACTTGTGGCCATTTAAAGACCACCGACTTCTTCCCTCTTTTGCTCTCTTTGCATGCCATGAATACGTTTCATTTGAACCCAGATTGTTGTTCAAAATCAATCTTTGGAAGCCTTTTGGAAAATCGAACGCACCCCATTGACTGCTTCAGATCCCTGTTTTCAGTTTCCCCATCTGCGTTATGTGCAGATGTGAACTTTTTTTCTCCAAGTCCTCGGTGTCAGTCCAGGTTAGTCTCTGTGACGGTCGCTCGTTTAGGGATGTGGTAAAGTTGTGCAAGGTGCGTCAGGGAGATATAGCGTTAGCATAGTCAAATGCCTGGGGCCCGGCATGTATTAAGGTTAATTTGAACTGATTAGATTAAGGAGAGGGGATGGGGCTGTAGGGAGCAGGAGTGTTGTGGCGTCTCCTACCGTGAAGGGTGAACATTGTGCTTCGTCTCTCGCTTCTAAGTCAGCTTGTTAAGGGTGCTATTCTTTTCCTTGAGAATAGCAAGTCACTTGAGTTCAACTCTTTTAAGAGATCTATATCGAGCAGCCCGTCACACTTGACGGGGAAGTCATAGTTTCTGGAACGAGGGAGCGCTCTGAAGGAGGTTAGCAAATGCAGGTTTTTAATAATGATACAACACTCCTCCATGTTTCCTGTTACTATTGCACATGGTGTTGCACTTATTGTTCTCTGTATGGCATCTCAATATATATACGAGGAGAGCTGAAGTTATTTCCCAAGTTTGCCCGTGTTTTCTTATTTCTATATTCCTGTAATGCTGCTGGAGACAAAGCATGAAAGATCACATATTACACTCTTTTTCCACAAGGTATCACAGTTCCCAAACACTTATATGAAATATCTGTAAAGGTTTTTGTCAAAATAGCAAACAGATGCTGCAGGACAGCGTCCCTCTTTTATGTCTCAAACAGCTCTGTCAGAAAAGCCTCTGAAAACGAAACTGAAACTAAGTTAATTGCGTGCACGTGCGCACAATAAATGTGCATGCATGTGCACGCACATCTTGTGCACGTTCGCCCTCTGTGACATCATTATTTTTCATAATATGTCTCCTTTAAGATGGACAGTTTGCCCATCTGCATGTATATGTAAAATGCATTAAGAGCACGTATACACACAGATATGTATGTGTATGTACTTATATATGCCTATATTTCATACAATGGGAAAAAAAAATCCAAATCATAGACTGAAATCTGAAGACTGAGAATAGCTCCCTGTGGGGCACACTGTCTTTTCAATCTTTGAAACGACAGAATTGTATTATGTGTGCACATTAACTTCCGTATGTACTTATCTGTGGTCATATTCATTCATCTTCATCTGATTTGTAAAAAAAATAAACCAAAAATTGAAATAAAATATATAAACTGAAACAAAACTGCTGTACAAAACAAAATCTGGATGAAATGGGGGCAATGCTGGTGATAATTGTACGCATGCATTACACGGGGAAAACACATAAAAGGATGTGGAGAAAAATATTCTCCATTTCCTCAGCGATACTCAGAGAAAATGATGAGCAGTTTGGTTAAGCTGACAGGCCTTAAATCTGTCTGCTGTTGTTTAGCATGCATATTCATCGGCTGTGAGGAAGCATTAAAGATCTGCAAACTTAAGTGATAAGAAGGATAGAAACAGCTGGTGTTCGATAAAGGAGTGACAATTAGCACATAAACAGATTGTGATGCAACCATTAGAACCAGGAATCTGAAACTCCCTGTAAAAATCACGTTCTGGGCAATTTGAAGTTGTGGTTGAGTTTGGACTGATAGTTTTTCTTTTGTATTGCTTTTTTTTCCATGAAGGAAATAATGTCAGCAAGGCTCAACAAAGGCTAAATAGTTAACCAACAGAATACCTCATGAAACAATTGCAACATTTCAGAAACCCTCACATCCTCCATTTGGCTTCATTCCCTGTCACATTTGGTTTTTATGTAAGTTGTTCTGCACATTCTGACAAAGGCTCTATTATTATTATTCAGTGTCAACTTCAACCTGAATTCAAATGTATTTCACAGAGGGAAAACTAAATCCCACGAAGGCATTGCTGGATATGGATGATACGCGTGCATTAATGTTAATATTGTTTAAATGTACATCAGCCAGGAATTAAAGAGTCTACATCTCCCTTCCAATTAAACTGCCTTTACCATATATTAAGTGCTCAACTTAAGCTGTGGGCAGCTGAGGATGCATTTCAGCACAGATGGATTTCCATTCATTCTGTCTAGCATACAGTAATAGTGAAGAAATTACTCAGCGCCGTAAGATTTTAGTTATGGAGGGGAAAGAAATGCAGCCAAATTGAGACTCTCTTCATCTGTAAGCTGCTTAAAGCCTCGCTCATGGCTCAGCTTATTGGTACTGGCTGCTTTGTAGGTTTAGCGGACGATCCCCTAACCATAACCCAACTCTTTGCCACCAGTTATTTGCCTTTCATCCAACACATTGCATATCGAGACCAGAGCCTGGCTGGTTTTGTGCAAATGGGTCTCACTGATTGTTTGTCTGGAATATATGCAGCCCAAACAAAGCTTTCCTTATCAGGCTATACCTGCAAGTACATTAAAGCAGAATTGGTTGCCTAAATGAAAAATGAATAGTGTGAGCTCAAGTGAGAGTGCATATTTCTTTTCAAAAGAATGATTGTCCAATGAAGGTGCAAACAGCAGGGTTCTTTACACTCGTGGGGACAACAAATTCCGAGATTCTATTTTTCTGAGACGTAAAAGAATAGGCAGATTTCCAAGGTGGATGTGCAGTGAGTAGCACCTCTCCTGCGACTGAATGGAAATTTGTCAGATGCATTCTTTGTTATCCTTGTAGACTTTCAGCATGCATGCCTTCTATTGCATATTGTGTATCAGCTTTTTCCTCCACTCTGTTTGAAATCCAAAATGACAGCACTGAATGAACAACTGTCTAGCAAGGCTGCCATGCAAGTAGCTTTTGTCAGTTTTACTTCTGTACATTGTTGGAAATAGAATGTTTTATTTCTATTTAAATGACAATATATGACTGAAGTATTGCATTTTCTTTCTTTTTTTAAAAACAGGAAGCAAATGTGTTGCTTTTGAAAAACGAAGGTGTTTTTCCTCTCCTGATACATCGACACAAAGGTTGCCATAGTTCCTCCAAATGGTTTGTTTGCTGCAGCCCAGAAGCAGAGGGCAGCAGTACAGTGCACAGTTGGTGTCTCTCCTTCATTGCTTTACTGGAAAGGCGACAAAAAACAGAACACACACACACATATAAATTATAAACACACAGTAATATGTGCAATTCTGATTTAACTACCATCAAATTAATGCACATAAAACATTGAGCCCTGAGCATAAATATAAGGCTATAGAAGCTTGAATGTGATGTGATTTTCTCAGCACAAGGCAGTCGTTGTGCTCACAATAAAAAATGTATCCTACTCAACACCCAAAGCAACACAATATTAATTTGATCTACAAATATCCTGCGTGCATTGCTCAAAGATGATGCCAATAGCATATAATATAAAATATAAAGCAAGACAGAGGCATTATTTGCAGCGATATTGCACAGCTGAGACATCAGCAGTCTGCCCCATGTAGGGATTATAAAAGGAGCCATATGCTGTTGTTATATTGTGGACTTGTTGCATGGTGAAATGAAGTTATTCTTGCACTGCTGGACTCATTTTATCTCTGTTGCCCACCTGTCCGCTAGCAAAACTTAAACAGTCTCCTTGGTTACAAACTAGATACTTGAGCCCCTGAACTCATCTCAGCTCATCTCTTACTGCAACTGATTTCATAGAATTATTCACCACTTAAGTCAATGTAATCAGAAAATCAATATTCTACCCCCCTCCCTCAGCTCCTACCCCAGATGGTATAAGTGCAGTGTAACATTTGCCTCCTTATAAGCTTACACACTTTAAGTCAATTCAGCATGAAACACTTAAACATGTGTAGTTGTTCACATTCTTTCCAAGCTCATCAAGCATCTTCTTACTATTTCTGAATTAATGATTATTACAAATAATAATCTTTCTCACTATCTTTGTTCTTGAACCGTAAACTCGTCTTTCCATCTTGGGTGGGTTAATCTTTTACAAGCCTGAACTTGATCCTGAGTCAATCCGCAACTAGATCAATCACAAAATGGCCTTTTGAAAAAGTAACAGAAACGTCAAGTTGGATCGGCTCTCATTTGGACAACTTCGATCTGGTTTAAGGAGATTTTTAGTAGATAAAAATATCTATTTTAGTGCATAGTGCATGTCTGTGGAGGGTTACAGGAGGGTGACATCAGAGGCGTCGTCCCAAGGTGAAACAAACAACCATTAGCACATTCACACCTCGCTCCTACTTACTGTTGCCCCCAGGTGGATTGGTGCTATTACAGATCTGTATGCGGTTAAAGATGCCTGAAAAGCCTTGCGAAAACTTCATATTGTTTGTAGTAAAATTTTGATTTTTAAAATATTTAACATGCATCTACTTAAGATTTTGGGCTCTTTTAGCAACAATGCTGACAAGGGTGTGGGTTGAAGCTCAATAGGAAGTTACTGAAATGGAGTTGAGGTGTTTGGGTTAGAGTTGGGCTTAGTGTGTCTGAATTGGAACACGGGTAGAACATTTTATTTTGTAAAACTTCTGTATTTTGTAAACCTACTCTTTATAAATACTGACAGACTATCTCGGGAATGACACCATCCTATTGTGCTTAGGTGGTCTATTCCCAAACTCTGGAAACTGTTTAATACAGCAGCGTTTCCTGGTAAGTATATGATTATCGTGCAGTGTGTCTGCTTCTTTCATTTTCAATTCTGCAGTCATATTTGAGGGATTGCAGTCAGTTAGTGTCTCTCTCCTCTAAAAATTGGCTTTTTATCTCATTCTGATGATGTCACCGTGTTACCGTGCAGGATGCAGTGTGCCTGGTTTAATCTGTTGTCGGGCAATGTGGGAACACCCAGAGTTTGACATTTCACAGTTGTTTTTACACTTATCTGCAGAAGAGGGAAAACTTCCCTAGGTATGTTTCCATTTCGTGTTACGCACAAAAACGTATCTGTATGTCCCTGAGTTTCTTCAAATCTTTTGTTTGTTTGTTTGTCTGTGTGTGTGTGTTGGCTGGGTCAAATAGATAAATATCCTACGGGAGGCCATCATAATTTGAGGATTAGAGCGAGAATGTGCTGCATAAACCAACTAAAATGATTCATCATGTTAGTCGCTGTCATCTCTTTGCTTTCCAGGTATCTTTGTGTTATCTGAATTTAACACGGCAAACAAAATGAAGGCTCGTGGCAATGCCAGAAATAATCCGTCCGACTGCTCGTATTATCGACTCTTTCAAGCATCTTCTGGCACAACACTCTGAGATCACGGAAAAAGTAACTCCCTCATTTATTAAAGGAATTCACTCGGCCAGTATTTAATGTCGTGCACAGCATTAGGGAAGAGATGTGACAGTAACAATACATGACAAGGTTTTCTGCCACTAAGGCCAGCCATAGAAACGTGCCTGTGCCTTTCAGATCATATTAGCTCTTACATGGGAGGATAGTTGAAGAACAATAGTTTGCTACCTGGGGCATGACATTGCCTAAATCTACAATTAGAGTTGCTAAATTAAGTTATGGATTAACTAAATTAAGAAGCATTCACATCACAGATTAAGGTGCGCATTGTCCGTTGCTGTTCTTATGCTGAATGTTCTCAGTCAAGCCTCACAGGAGAATTTATTCTGCATATAATCGCTGTTTTGTCAATTTAGGTTTATTGCCTGACTAAGTCACAAGTAATCAGGTTCACACATTGATCACTTTAATTAATGAAGGTCTACCAATACATGTCCCAAATACCCTCCGGCTAAATCATGGCCTGTACAGTTAATCACGATTGGAACACACAGGGGGGAAAAAAACTAGCAAATCAGAAAGGAAATCAATATAAAGTAAGGAAAATACATGCAGTTTAATAATGAGCTGAAATGAGTAGTAGCCATGCAGAAATCAGTTCAGGAGTATTCTTAAAATAAAAATCCTGCCACTGTGCCTTTATTCAGATCTGCATCAGAATCTCATGGATTGTTTTTTTTTTCCTGGCCTGCTCGCCATCATACCACCACCCTTCCCATTTTGCATAATCCTGCTAACAAACATACAAATCAGTCAACCGATAAATAAACAGACATGCATGATATCACCAAGGAAAGAGGCCTGGTGAAGGTAATTACACCCTTTCTGGAACTGTGAATAATATGCAATGTTTCCATTTTATTGGTTGTGGAGGATGCAAGGTTTATCAGGATGATGCCAACACCAGTTTGGATTTTTTTGCATCTGCTCTAGTAGATAGAGTTGCAGGAATCCAATGATGAGGCTGACTAAGAAAGGGGAGATCTCAAGGTCAAGAGTAAGCTTCATGCTGTTATCTTTATTTGTATGTATTTTTTTGAGTTGTTTTGTAAAAATGACTGTGGTGCCCTTCAAAACAACGCATTTTGCATGGATTGCGAAGATTGATTTTATGTAAATGCAGATAACAGAGTTTCTCAAACTTGTATCTAGTATCATGATTATTCTTACATTTAGGGTCAGCTGAAGTTTCCTTTTTGAGAGCTTGCAATCACAGATGATTTTGAATCATCCAGTAAACTTGCCTTCAGTATTCTGCCTGTTTTTTAGTATTACAGATAGGCATGTTCAAACGTGTGTCTGCGGCCTTTTCCCTTCTCCCTCCAGATCACCAAACTTTACCCAGCGTGTCCATCTGTCACGACTCCTGATTACATCTCGGTCTATTCCTTTTTCTATGGTCTTCATTGTTTCCATATATTAACGTATCCTGTTTCTTCCAGATCCCTCTCCACACAATCAGACTTATTCCTGTCACCTGTGCTGCAGCGGCCACCTGTTGTTCATCCCTCAATCAAGCCTCCCATTATTTAGTATCTGTTCAGTTGCCTGCATGTTCCCTTCTCGATTGTTAGTATGCAAACCTACTTTCCAGCATTCCTATCTGTATTTACCTATCCTGCATTGACCCGGTTAGAGTCCAGGATTCTGCCAATTTGCCTAAAACCCTTGTCGGACTTGTTTGCTTGCTCAGATTGATTACCTGGCTTGACAAAATGTGGGAATAAACTATGGATTTGGATTTACCTCCAGTGTTGTGCTTTTGGTTTCTCTTAACCAACCCCGTGAGACCACCCTCCTGCAATCACCTTTGTTTTCAGTAGTTGCTTTTTAAGCAGATTCAACCAATCAAAATTTCAATATCCAGCAGCTGAATTGTTCTGCTGAGCCCATTCCGTGAGATATGAATCACAATGTATATGAGACACGGGCTTGGCTACATTAGCATGATGAGTCATATTTCATCCCCATGTCTGTTGGAACCCAATCAAAGCTGTGGTCCCATCCGTTTCGTTGATATTGATGGTGTGATCAAAAATGACTGGCCAGTGCGTTGTGCCAATGCGGCTGAGTAATGTCTGGGTACTGCTAATGCAGCGTGCTTCATGTCAGTAGAGATGGGAGTGCTGCTGCCATTTGTCTTGCAGACACCGATATCGTGTAGTGTGCATGTTTTCTCCGAGGTTCACAAGTATTGAATTTGTACTTTCTTTCCCCTCCAAGCCTGAGTCATGTTGTTGCTCCATCTCAGTTCCTGTCAGCACAAGTCATAACTTTGACTCTGATTGTCTTCAGCTGTTGCAGCATGTCAGGCCTTACTGTCTGTACTGCACCGAGATAGTACCTTAAAAAAGATATTTGATCGGTGATTTAAACGTGATAGTTATTTGTATTATATTGTGAGCATATCATTTGTGTGGTGTCAGGGAATATAATGAACGCTGACTTCAGCAGCATCCTCATGTGTCCTCTAATTATATAACCACTGTAAAAATCAATTAATAGTGACAACCAGTTGATAGATTCCCTGCTCTTGCTACTAATAGATAAATAGGTCTGTGCTTTACACCTAAAAAAAAAAAAAAAGAATTATCTTCCTAAAACTATGATGGAATAGATTTTTATAGCAGAAAATATTTTTTTTGCACTCTACCTCCTCCAGAATTCGGCAAGACCCCTTGGTGCAGCCAGAAGTATACCTTAGCACTTTCTGCCCATGTGAAAGATTGCAAAGTCCTTTGCCCTGATGCTGTAAATTCCCGGTCACTGGTATCCACAATCGCATTCTTCTGGTCATTACCCAGAAGCCTCGTGACCGATGCCAAGGGACACACAGAAAACTCACAAGAAAACCGAGTTTGAAATGATGAGCGTTCATGATTCACTGTCTCTCGACTATTTGCGACACACCTGAACTCTTCTGCGCGGATCGCAGGACCCCATTACTGGAGCAGTCCAGTGTTTATCGAGCGTTTATCGCGTGAAAACTGCATCTACGCAGACAGTTACTGTTGAGCATATTTAATAGCATGTAGCAAATTCATGTTAATTAGCATATTGAGTGATGTCATGCTGCGTGTACCTGAGTTATCCTGAGCATGCGCAGTAGTAAATAAATCGTCTGAGTTTCGTTCCCCAGATGAGATACAGTGGAGTTGTGCTGTCCTTCTTTTCTCCGTGAATATTAAGTTAGAACCACTTGGTGATTGCCACACGCAAGAACTGCTGCAGGATGGCAAACGCTACAGGTTATGGGCCCAGTAATGCAAGCCAGAGATGGTTCAGACTTTTATTCGACGGCGACGAGAAAAGTTACGAGCTCTGGGAAACGCGGTTCTTGGCGCACATGGAGTTACGCGGCCTCAGAGGAGTTATCTCGGAAGACCCGGAGATAAGTGAGGAAGACGAAGCGGCTCTTGAGGATGACGCGGCGAAGAACGGAGAGGCATATGCGGAGCTGGTGCAATGCCTGGACAACAAGAGCCTGTCGCTGATAATGAGGGACGCGAAGCGCGACGGGAGAAAAGCGCTGGAGATCCTCCGCGAGCATTACGCGGGAAAGGACAAACCCCGAGTCGTGAGTTTATACTGTGAACTTTCCTCGCTCCATAAAGCTAGCAACGAAACTGTCACTGACTATATCATCAGAGCAGAGACGATATTCACGTCATTGAGAAGAGCAGACGAGCACATTAGTGACGGGCTGCAGATAGCCATGGTCGTTAAGGGGCTGCCCGACGCATACAAGCCGTTCGTCGTGCACATCACCCAGACCAATGATGCTGTAACGTTCGGCGAGTTTAAAACGAAACTGCGAAGTTATGAGAGCACTGAGAAATATGGGAAGAGTGACGTGAATGTTGAAGGAGACAATGTGATGAAGACTAGCGGGGCAGCAAGGCCACGAGGAAGAGGAAGAGGAAAGAAAACGGACCTCGCTGATGTCGAGTGTTACGCATGCGGTAAAAGGGGACACATGGCCAGATTATGTCCTGATGAATACCAGGCGAGGAGAGAGGAACGGAAATGGGACACGCCACAGCGAGGAAGGGGGCGCGGTCGAGGACGAGGACGGGACCAGGTGAAGAAAGCGGATGGAGAAATGGAGGCAGAGCCTGCTTCTTTCTGTTTCTTCAGGATGAGTGACTGTCCCACTCAAAGAGGAGACAAAAAGGGTCTCATGGTCGACTGCGGCGCCACAACACACATGATCAACGACGCCACGAAGTTCAAAACGGTGGACAAGAGCTTCAAACCCGAGGACCACATGATCGAGCTTGCTGACGGATCAAAGGTGAGCGGAATGGCAAAGATGAGGGGAGACGCTGAAGTCTGCTTGCTGGACAGCGAGGGACGACGCGTGACAACGAGGCTTAAGCAAGCGCTCTACATCCCATCGTTCCCGCAAAACATATTTTCTGTCAAAGCAGCAACAGCCAACGGAGCAGAGGTTCGCTTCAAGGACGGCGATGACTGGCTGGTCCACATAGATGGCACCAAATTCAAGGTGGATGTGTATGGTAGGCTGTATTACCTTAGCACGGTAGAGGTTGAAAATGTTGATGAAGCGTGTGGTTGTCATGATATTCAGACGTGGCATAAAATACTTGGTCATTGCAATTTTGATGATGTGGCAAAATTAGAAAAGGTTGTTGAAGGGATGTCAATAAAAGGGAAACATGACAAGAACAACCAAAGCTGTGAAATATGCACACAGGGCAAGTTCACACAGAGTAGAAACAGAGAGGCAGACGCTAAAGCTACGACAGTACTAGAGCTAGTACACACAGACTTATGCGGCCCTATAGAACCAGCAGATAAAGATGGGTACAGATATGCAATATCATTTACTGATGATTACAGTGGGATGATTTTTCCATACTTTATTAAAGCAAAGAGTGACACCGCAAAAGCTACAGAAAAATTCATAGCAGATGTAGCTCCACACGGAAAGATAAAGTGCATAAGGTCTGATAACGGTACAGAATTCACCGGGCAGGAGTTCCAGTCTTTACTGAGGAGGAACGGGATAAGGCACGAGACGAGTGCACCCTACTCACCTCATCAGAATGGAACTGCTGAAAGAGGCTGGAGAACCTTATTTGAGATGTCACGATGTATGCTATTGGAGAGTAGCCTCCCAAAGCAGCTCTGGACATATGCTGTACAGACAGCAGCTCAAATCCGGAACAGGTGCTACAGCAAGCGGCTGGAGCAAACACCTTACCGTGTTTTCACAGGAAAAACACCTAACCTGTCCAACATGAAAATATTTGGCTCTGAGTGCTACACATACAAGCAGGATAAAAAGAAGCTGGATTCCAGGTGTGATAAGGGAATTTTTATTGGCTATGATAAATACAGTCCGGCATATAATGTGTATTATCCTGAGACAGGAAAAGTCCTAAAACATAGGCTGGTAAAATTCATCACTAAAAGTAGCGCAGATAGCCACACTCAGACAGACTGTGACATGGGGGACGACCTGGAGCGTTATGGTAAGACACCACAAGAGGTCGCCAACCAGGGTCAGCCTAAGGAGAGTACAGAGTCTAGTGTTGAGGTGACTGCTGAGGCAGGTCCGACCCAGACAGATAGTACTCAGGGAGAAAGGAGGTATCCTAAAAGGCAGAGAAAGGCTCCAGAATATTTAAAGGAGTACCAGTGTAAAGCTGAGTGTAATGATGACGAATGTGAAAATGTAGATTATTTCTACAGGGTGATTTATGACATGCCTAAAACATTTAAAGAGGCAATGGACTCTAAGAAGTCAAAAATGTGGGCTGATGCGATGAAAGAGGAGATGAACTCTTTAGCAGAGAATGACACTTTCACTCTGACCCCACTGCCAAGAGGCAAACGAGCAGTGGGAGGTCGCTGGGTATATGCAGTGAAAGAGAGCCCTGAAGGATCTGAGACTTTTAAAGCCAGATATGTCGCAAAGGGATACGGTCAAGTGGAAGGGATTGACTATGTTGAAACTTTTTCACCGACAGCCAACATGACCTCCGTCCGAGCGCTGATGCAGGTTGCTGTACAGGAAGACCTCACCTTGCATCAAATGGATGTAAAGACTGCTTACCTCCATGCTCCAATGGACTGTGAGGTATATATGGAGCAACCTGAAGGTTTTGAGGTAACATCAAAAACAGGAGAACACTTAGTGTGTAAACTCAACAAGTCACTATATGGCTTAAAACAGTCTGGGCGTAACTGGAACATGTTACTGCATGATCACCTTACAGAGAATGATTTTGTACAAAATGATGCTGATCATTGTGTCTATAACAGAAAATCTGAGAACGAGAAAGTAATTCTGTTAGTGTGGGTGGATGATTTAATCATCGCGGCGAGTAACAACACCTTACTCAGTGATGTGAAAGATATGTTGAAGAGAAGGTTTAAGATGAAAGATATGGGTCCACTTAAACACTTTCTGGGAATTGACTTCAAACAGAGTGAGGGAGAGATCAAAATGACTCAAAAGAGACACATGGAGAAGATGTTAGCAAAGTTTGAAATGTCTGAATGCAAGCCGAGAGCCACCCCATGTGAACAGAAGTTAAATTTTGACAGTGAGGGTGAAGTAATTGACTCAACAGGATACAGAGAGGTTGTAGGTAGCTTGATATACATTATGACATGTACTCGACCTGACCTGAGCTGGATTGTTAGTAAGCTATCTCAACATCTAGCAGAGCCAAAGCAACAGCATTGGGCTGCAGCAAAACATGAAGTTTTGTAGAACACTGTCAGTATGCCAAAATGTTCATTTTGGAGTTATGTTTTGTTTTTTGTTTGCTGCTATAGAGAGCTATACACATGTATTTGAGTGGGAGTGTTGAGCATATTGGCAAACGCTACAGTTACACATCCAGCAATCTAAAAGGAGACAGGATGTGGACTATCGTTTCTTAGATTGTTTGAAGTTTGACTTGTGCTGCTATATGAGAATGAATATAATCAGAATAGCACTGTTCTGATTACTGTAATTCCCCTCAATCATTTCAATCATCATTAGATCGGTTAGACGATTTGTTTTGCCAAACGGTGGGAAGTGAATGATAATCACCTTCAGTGAAATTCATCAAAACTACACTTTAGGTGCAATCATTTTATCGCTATCAACACAAAACAATAGAATCCCACTAAAACACAATGAATGATATAACACTCCTTTAGCAGCTGTGGCTCGAGCACCGTGTCAAAGGTCATCACGGACCACGGCTCTCCAGGCTTGTCCTTCACTACATCCGACACTGGATTTTTGGATCATGGCAAGCTAGAGACATAGCTGGAGATAAACATCCGTTTACACTTACATTAGTCACAATCAACCCAAAGCAAATGGCAGTGGCATATTTTTTTAACACCAAGCCTCATTTTGGGCACCAAGTTTGAATGATGTAGGTCAAATTAATCAAAGCGTCAATATTTAATCATAATAAATCAATTGAATATTACTATTCATAGAGTCAATTTGATTTTAAGATAATTTGATGTAAGATTACAGCAACATTGACTATCAAAAATGTCAACACTGATTTCCTTTTATTTATATTTTTTCTTTTATTATTTTTTACACAATAGTAAAAGGAGACATTTTAGAAATGTCTAACGAGATTAAGAGGTGAGTGCGACATCACTGCCGTACCCATGGCTACCTATTTGAAACACAAATAGAGGCCATTACTATGGAAAGGCAATGTTTACACGCGTGGGTGAAGTCTATTATCTGCCATTTTGAAAATGTTAAGAGCGCACAGCTTCGTGCGGTTTCGCCCTCATACTGCTTGCAGCACTTTCTCCTTGTTTTTCTTTTTTTTTTCCTGTGCTCATCCAGAGGAATAAACAAATGGTGTAAATGCCCTTACGCCTGATTAAACACAAGCCCCTTTCTCTTGTGTACACACATCTGTTTCACTGGAGAGATATCTTGCTGGACTCCTCCAAAGTACTTCTTCCACTTCCAGGAGCTGAATGGGGCCTTTTTCACCTTGAAAGCATTTAAATGGGGTTGGAGGGATTGGGCCCTTCTCTCCGCTTTAGCAAGGTGTGTCTGGAGTGCAATGGCGCATTGTGGAGCAGGAATGTATGGAGGCAATGTGCAGACTGTCTTCCCATCACTTTATGCTTTTGCAATGACAACACCACTTGTCCCCATGGAAAAACACATCTTGAGATGAGACAACTTGTGATGTCTTGCTGTGATTTCAAGAGTCCCCTTTTCAAATGATTCCATAGGTGAACAGAGAGATGATGCAAAGTTGCCACATTCTTTGTCAAACTGAAGGTGTGCCACAGTACTTCCCGCTGATTTATTTACAAGTCAAACTCGCAATTTACAATTACAAATAATAATCTTATGGATTGTAATTCACAAATTTGTTTGAAGATCAAATGCAAGAATCATGTAAAAAGTGTGAGGATTAAAGGCAAAGGTGTCTAATTAGCTGCTGCAGCAGAGGAGGAGTTGCTGGTGTATGGCTTTGAGCCCCGAGCGGCCACAGCTCCAGAGAGGTGACATTGAACTCAGCTGACACTCTGGAGAAAATAGATGTTCCAAATGAAAAAAAATCACCAGGGAGGGGAATAGTTAAGTTGCAATAAAGAATTAGCAATTATGGTAACAGTTAAAATATCATCTACCCTTATTAAATCACAGTTCAATGAACAGCTGAGAGTGTTAAGTGATCAAGGTGAAAATGGTGTTTTTCTGGATCTGGCAACGAAACGTGTTGAAGCCTGCGTTCCTTTAGGAGCTTCGACCTTCAACGAAGCGTGTGAGCGCTTTCTACTGTTTTTGACTATAACGTATGTGGCAGTGACTGCTGAGCGCTCTCTCAGCTCAAAAATGTGCAACCATGAGGTCACATAGGGAAACTGTGATCAAGAAGACTGGTTGTATTGCTTTTTGGCGAGGGACAACCTGGTTTGTAGAAGATCTTCTTCCAAAATGATAAGACAAGACACCATGAACCCATAACTGGCGCTCTCAAATGGAGGATAGCAACTTTCCAACATTCTATGTACACAATATACCAGGATGTGAAAAACTGCACCTTTCCTTGGCTGAAATAAGGGTGTTTGTAGCAGTAACTGTTATGTTTCTGGTTAATTCTAGTAAGTTGTGTATTAATGATAAATTGAATGGACAAGCTGTATGCTTTTATTCACTGGCTTGGATGCAAGACAATTGTATATGATGCATATATGATAATGCATGTGGCCTAAATGTTGTTGTATAATATCATCATATCTTTTTTTAACCCTTCCTCCACTTCATATCACAGTAATATTTACCAACCTATTTTTATCTTTATCCAAGATCAGTCTTCTAGATCTAATTTTGCATACTTGAGAATTATTTATTTTATGTTTACAGCACATGAGTGAATTATTCCAGAAATATTTTCATCGCTGCTAATGGCCATGCCCAGCATCTTTGAACCCTGCAGCTTTTGCTAATCAATAAGAACCTTGTAGGCTAAGCAATTATGCATGTGCATGATCAAAAGGCAGTGCATGTGGTGCCAGTGCTAATGGCCTCTTCCCATCTGTCTTTAGGCAGGTCACAACACAAAGGTCTCCTTCCTCGGAAACTTTCATTCTAACCATATAATTATAAAACAATACCAAACTCCTTATGTTTCTTAGACATGCCATCGGTGCCCGAAGGTTAGAATGTTGGAGCAGGGGGATGTTGTCACCTAACAACCAATTTTCATGATGAGGTTCCAGGTCTGCTGCCCAGTATACTGGAGGTAATGTACTGCTCAAGGAGGACATTTCCATTGCTCCTTGAATAGTCAGGTGGATCACCCACACTTCAACACAAGTCTCACTCTGAGCACATCGCCACCTCATGATACTTAAAAAAAATACAAATACCTATACTAATGACTCGGTAGTTGCTCCATTCTCATTTCTATGACATTGTTTAAATATATATATATATATATTCTTTTATATAACATATTTTCTATGAGAATTTGTGATCAGCTTGTCCGTGCAATTTAAAAAAACAAACGGTTTAAAGTAATTTACAACAAATAGCATGTTAGTAAAATGTGATCTTTAACAAACCAAGTGTTTTTGTGCCCAAACCTGAACACATGTTGTATTTCATGAGTGACATCTGCACAAATGTCCTAAACCATACGGTGCAAACATTGACTCTGTTTTATTGTGGCTTAAAATATCTATATTGTACATAACCATTGCTGTATATTTCAAGGAACGTTGCAGGCAGCGACTCGACTGAATATGTTACACCAGACAGGCACTTGACACTTGTGTACAGGTTTGGGCTTCGTGGCCAGGACACATGTCTAGTCTGTCTACCCGCACTAAAGCCAGGCGTGCCTTGTGTTGAACACACTGTCACACACACCATCTGTTAGCGACTGCAGTCCTGGCTTGGACAAACATGGTTATGAGTAGGTAATGGTGCAGACAAAACTAGTGACCTTGACACCGTCTCCTATGTGTGATCAGCAGAGAGAGGTAGATTAATGGGTGCAAGTGGCCCCTTTGAGTTTGGTTTGGGAGAGAAGGGCAGCAGAGACTTGTGTTGCCTGGAAACATGCCTGTGCCGGTGTGTGATGAAAAAGCAGAGGCTTTTTCTCTGCCTTATCTCGTTGAACTTAAAAGATAAACATCGAGTCACTTCACTCAATAAAACTGGAATGTTTTTTTGACCTCCTGATGGATGTCAAATGCCATTATGCAATTACTTGGACCACATGTCCTTTTATGCTCGATTTATCTGTTTTAATGCCATTTTCATTCTCCCAGCCGGTATACAGCACATTTATCCAGATGCATCATACCTACTGTCCCTTAGGAGGGTCCACTTTGTTTTTAATGCCGTAAGTGAAGGTCTAACTCAGTAGGATGCCATTGCATGAATCAATTTAATCATGATTTAAAATAATACCTGTTCAACTTGATGCATTATACCATTTATTTTATACAATTCAGCAAAAAGGATGCTTTACAATGTTTATTTTTCAAGGTTTGGATATTATGTATGTAATTTTCAGGGTTTCCGAATGGACCTTTTATCTTTTTATTTCTAGTAGCTCTAGTCACCGTGTGAGTATGTCAACATCATGAATTGATTTCTTATCTGTGAGGATTTCACTGGATGACTCATATTCATTACAACTGATTTGCATCTGAGGTGATCTTTTTAATATTTCTCTAGATATTGGTTTTGGCTGCAGCTCTATTGCAGTTTTTAACTGTCTATCACCAACAAGACTGGTATCTAACATTTATTTACCAGCGCAAAGTTATTTCGATCTAAAATAGCAGAAATGCAGTTTATGTCAGTTGTACAAATGGTGGTAAGATACTCTTGAAATTTCCATCCCCAGTCATTAAAGTTCACCTTGACAGATTTTGCGTGAGGCAATTAATTTCTTAAAAGGCACATTTATTATGTCCTTGCACTTTTGCAAGAGAGGGTGTGCAAAATGACTTGAGGTCATCCTCAGCATAAAATCTGAAAAAAAACAATCAGTAAAAGATTGCCGGTACTTGAACTGGGAGCATAGGGAGCATTCAACTTTTTTTTTTTTTCTGTTTTTTTTTTTTTTTGGGGGGGGCGGCTTTAAGGTATCATTACGAAGCAAATGTTGATTGCACGATGTAATGGCTTTAGAATAATGGCACCATCTGCGTTTAGATTGGTTCCATATAATCCTCGCTTTCAATGAGCAATTTTGTCAGCCACACACTCGCAGAATTTCCTGGGGGGTAATGAAAGCTGACTGGAGATCCAGTCAGACTGTTAGGCTGACGGTATTTCTATCTGCCTTCAGTATATACTAAATAAAATAATAAAGTCACTCTTTTGTTCTCCGTTCTGGATAATTGCTACTTTAAGGAAAACAGAAAACGATCTATTGTCTTTGTGACAGCAGCACAATAATAGCCCCTGGAAATGCTAACGGGGGGGGGGGGGGGGGGGGTTGTCTGTTTCCACTTGAGATCCTGTAGTGCCTCATGGCTTTTAGGAAGAGAAATAAAACACTTTTTTCCCCTTTTTATCCTAAAATGCCACTTAGGTATATATATATATATATACAGTATATTTCAACACTGCAGTTTTGTTAAAGGCTTGTTAACTGAAATCTATTGTGAGGCAATAGGTCTTCACAACAGTATGAACCCAGCTATGCTGCCAAAAGGCCAATCAGGCAAGACATTTCTATTGAAAACATCATCCTGTGATGGATGAGATCCTTTCAATTTAAATGACTGTGTTCACTTTACACAACTGTCACAAGGGCTCAATTTAGCCATTGTCTACAATTATTATTCGATCTACTGCTCTGAACACTGTCGAAAATGGTTTAATTTTCACCCTGTGGATCAATATCACCTGATGCCAGCCCGCCTCATTCTCATCTCACAGCAAGGCACCGCATTTATATTGATATCGACAGTATTGACCAGTATTGAGGACAAGGCAGGATAAGCATCGCAGGGAGTGGGCATGAATGAAGTGCCTTTTTGTGTTTGTTTGAGGGCTGCACCATTGCAATAATGTTTCGAACCATGACTATAAACTGGTACCCAATTAAAGCAAAATGTTCTATATGTATTTCCCAACACTCAAATTGATTTTTAGGCAGGATTGTGTAGAATTGTATCAGAAAGACTTAAATAAAAAATATACAATACACCAGAAGATGTCGTCATCAATGTCTCCGTCACATGTTCGTTGTTGTGTGAAACTATATGCACCAAAATCACATTTCAAATCAAGAGCTATAACTCCAACAAAAAAATATTTTTCAGCAGTGATTTTTGAACTTTGAACAGTGGTAGAGTAAACATATTTACAAAATGTCATTTTCACGTACAGTGCAAAATGCAAACTGACAGCAATGACTCCAACAATAGCAGATTTGTGTTATCTTTGAACTCAATTGACCAGTTAAAGCTCCCCATTACCTGTATTTTGCCTGTCTTATGGTTTTGGAGATAACACGTGCAGTCTGAAGTGTGACCCGGTGCACACGCACACGCCCCACACACACTCATAGACAGACGAGAGCCACTCCAGCATCTCTGACCCACTTTGTGGTGGAGGACAATAATATGTAATGGAGGAGATCTGCTGATGAGGAGACGTTTGTTGGTCAAACAACATTGCTCCAGTAACAGTTCTGTGTCTCAAGTTACAGAGTTAGCATGATGGGGATTCTTTTCTTTGAATTTGATTTATTTTAACTTGCTGAAAATGCCGAAGCAAACTTGTCAGCCTGTCCTTCATGCGTACACAAGGACGGCGCGTTCACGCGTGCTGCCAGAACGTTAGGAAGAGGCAAGGACAAACAAAGAGAGAAGGCAACAATTAATGAGTTATTTATGTTTGACGGGCTCATCACTACAAATGGCCAATTATAAAATAATGTAAAAAATAAATAAATACGAACTAAATGTTAAATGTTAGGATCCGTAAATTAGATTTCAATTAGAACGGAAACTATCCAGAATGCAAATGATCCGATTCCCTCTCATGTCTGTTCGGCTGCGTTATTATGTTTAGTTTCTCTCCGGCCAGCGGAGCGGAGAGGAGGGGCTGCGCTGCGCTGCGCCGAGCTGCACCGTGCAGCTCCACACCTCTGACTCAACCCCCCCCCCACACCCTTCATTCGCTTGTCCCGCGTAAGGATCAACGCGTTTCCAAAACAGCGGCGGGACGCTGGAAAGTGTCGCAAAAAAAAAAAGAGGATAAAATAAATAAATAATAATGCGGACCGGGGAAACCATCGGAGAAACTGGAACGTCTTCGGGCGTCGGTGATG
The DNA here is from genome assembly GCF_040956055.1 of Brachionichthys hirsutus. Taxonomy (NCBI): domain Eukaryota; kingdom Metazoa; phylum Chordata; class Actinopteri; order Lophiiformes; family Brachionichthyidae; genus Brachionichthys; species Brachionichthys hirsutus. The sequence continues at coordinate 10,419,662 of NC_090906.1, read as the reverse complement.
TGTGCTGTTGGTGACTGCAGAAATTTCCCAGCGTGCCTGCAAGCCGACACACACCACAGCTTTACTGGTGCGCTTCTTGGAGAAGAAGGGGGATGGACACGCGGATGGGAATGCTTTTTTTGTTTTTTGTTTTTTATTTTTTATTTTGCCAGTGATTGAAATAAATATTTTGGCGGTTTTATTTCTCTAACTTGAAACAGTAAAAGCCGTGCGAGTAAATTGTGCTTCTTTTTTTTTTTTTTTTTTCGCTTGAGGAGGAATTCATGCACCCATAGCTTACGGGGCCAATATGCCAGAATGGGTCCTCTACAGTATCTCTTTCTCTGTGGACTGCTTTATGCCCAAATCGACGGTAAGATGATTCATGGACGTTATTTCTACATGTTTGCTCTTTAAGCTTTATGAAAACGCACCGGGCTGTTTCTTTGACTTGTCAGTTTAAGAGCATCGGTATAGTGGCTGTAGCCCACGTTGTGTGCGTTTGATTTGTTCCTCTTTAAAACCATCAACGGACCAAGTTAATGCGTTATAACATAGCAGATTAATTTATTCTTGATGCAAGCTATTGCGCCAGGCAAACTATTTAATGGCTTGGATGGTCGATTGTTGCTCATTTATTTATGAGGGATGACTAATTGAACACGTCTACTCTTGAATACTATTCCTACAGGCTTTTTTAGTATTTCCGCAGAACTTTATTTTTAATTTACTTTTATTATTCTGAAAGGAGAGACGACATAATTAAATTCTTTTAAATCATTTCACCTCCCTGTATTTCACAGGAATAAGTGTTGTAAGTCTGTTATGGGGTTCAGTTTGCTGTGCTGGACTTTTCACGGGTCACTTTCCGTGTGGCCATGTGTAAAAAGGTTGTTCAGGCGAATGATGGAGTTAACTCCTTATCCTATAGCTGAAATATGTGGCATGGATGCTTACTCATACAGCCTGGAAACTTACCCCTGGCTGTGTATACAGGTTATTCATTCTGTGCGTGAACCTCCTATGCAAATTTTCAAAAGAATATAATTCATTACGAGAAGTGTTGCCCTTTTCCTTTAGTATGAAGTATTAGTTTGTGCCCTGCCGCCAACAGAAAACGAATCTGTGATGGAGGTGCATGGGTATTGGTACAAAGGGTGAGTGTGCATGTGGGTTTGGGTTGTTCCAGGCCATTCGGATCAGTTTTGTGTTTCGACTTCATTTGTGAGCGCACTTCTGTGCACTCCAAAGCAAAGTGGTATCATGCAATGACTCTGAAATAAATCATACAATATATTTTTGAAGCTTATATTATGCTGTTTTTCTCCAGCTGTTGTAGATATATTTACTAATTTCATCCAGATCCAAACATTTTGAGTCATCTTGCCAACGGACGGACGGACATTTGCCTTAGTAAATGCAGTAAAATAGTCCCTGTGATTGTTTGACTATAATCTAATGTTTTTTAATTACCGAGGTGAGGCTCTGTAATCACTGGTGTTTGTCTGTCTGTGTTTCTGTCTGTTAGCAAGATAACTCAAAAAGCATGGAGGTTTCGCTGGACAGGAAGGGTATAACATCTGAAATGTTGCTGCAAACTAAAACTGTTGGTCAAATATATTCGAGTAAAAAGTGTATTTACCTCTGAGATTAGACGAAAGAAAGAAGAAATAGAAAAACGCAACGAAAGTACAAATACATTGAATTTGTGCTCCTGTATGTTACATGGGTAACTATACGTAGCGACATTGCACCACGAGTTTAGGATCAATTACTTGAAAAAGAGGCACAAGTGAAGACAACAGATGCCGTCTGGCTAACCCGTTGAGCTCAGCTGCTCGACGAATGTCACCTCGCAGTGATTTCACTTTGAGTGGTTCCTGCTTACAACTAGGCCTAGCGTGTTTCTGACATCGAGTCTCCACTTCAGCACCATGGATAGAGCCCCATAAACCGACCAATCAGCAGAGAGGGAGAGAGAGAGAGAGAGAGAGAGAGAGAAGGACCTGATAGCACATGAAGCTTGATGGTCCAGATTTGACATTCTTGGATGAAATACAATTCTTTATGCTTTTTGACAAGAACCACATCCGTAAATTATTTCATTATATTCTGAACCAGAGTGAGAGGCAGTATACAACTTTTCATCTGTTTAAATGCAAATATTACACTCTCACTAATAAAATCAAAATATATTAATATTCTTCCTAGTCCATCCTTGCTCGTCTATATTCAGGGTCATGGGGTGCTGGAGCATGAGTGGAGAAAAAAGGCAAACACTGGAACTGGCCAGGCCCAAAGGAGTTACTGAATGACAGCACCAATCACTAAACTACCCAGAACTTCAGTGATCCAATTTAAATGATGTTGCTTTGTCTCAAGCCCTGCATTAGTCAGAGTGGAGACTGGACTCAACCATATAGAAGACTTTCACAGGCCGTCCGTTTATCAGTGTTGGATCCACATAAGCAAGAGCCACCTATGTTTTTAAAGCGTTTCAAAACATTATCAAATCAAAATCAAATAAAGTCGCTGCGCCACACCCACTGAGACGACATGTTTGGTGATGTTAGTATTTGATAGAACGTGTAAAGCTAATAAGATGTAATAACACCACGTCTCCGGACTGTGAAAGTAAATATGTGAGCCTCAGTGTAGTAATGCAGCATTTAGTGCATCCAGTAAAATGTGAAACTCATCAACTTTCCTTCAAGGACTGTAATTAATGTATATACTGTATATATTGTTTGTCTCACTAATCATACTTTATTACATTTACAAATGTGTGTAGTTCAGCAATATGATATCAGAGACACATGAGAACTATGAGAACTGCAGTTTTTTTTCTTTCCTCAGATGTGATTTTATTTTAGTCTTATCAATAATGAAATGCTAATCAACAGCTTCATTTGATTTCCCGCATCTACGACGTTCGTGTTCCTGTTTTTCCACTGCACTTAGATGATTTTTTTCTCTTTAATGCATTTATTATTAAATAGTTCACTTTTTTATCCCATGATACTGCTGTTGGCTGCTGCAGCCAACTTTAAGTGCATTATTTATGCATGTAAAGATTGTGGCTATTTGTTTAATGGGTCACATTGAATTGCTTGTTTCCCCTCCAGGGTCTCGTCTTCGCCAGGAAGACTCCCCTCCCCGCATTGTGGAGCACCCCTCTAACCTCATTGTGTCCAAAGGGGAACCGGCCACTCTCAACTGCAAGGCAGAAGGCCGCCCAGCCCCAACGGTGGAATGGTACAAAGATGGGGAGCGCGTTGAGACGGACCGTGACAACCCCCGCTCCCACCGCATGCTGCTGCCCAGCGGTTCCCTCTTCTTCCTGCGTATTGTCCACGGGCGACGCAGCAAACCTGACGATGGCAGCTACGTGTGTGTGGCCCGAAACTACCTGGGAGAGGCCGTAAGCCGGAATGCATCTCTGGAAGTAGCATGTAAGTCATCATCATGTTTGGTGCGAATGTCCTGGGAAAAGAAATTGTGCTCTTGCATGACGCAAAAAAAAAAAAAATGTCACACAGAGATTGGAAACCATTTGTGCGGCGGAAATGTGCTCATCTGAAAAGGATACAGTTTATGTTTAATGAAGCATAACATTTTAGGACTGTTGTGCCAAGGGATGCTCGTGTAAGATGTTATCCATCATAATATGAGCGACGTCACCTATCCACTGAACCTGCAAGTGTGTGCGTATGTGAAGCCATGTGGATTGCATGTGTGTGCATATATGTGTGAATATGTTTTCAGACTGCTAGTGAGACCTGTTTGAGTAATATACGGGCAGAGTTGTGAATCGCTCCAGGGAGGGAGAGGAGAGGGAGCAGGATTTTAACCCTGCTACCTGCCTTTCACTGTTTGGATTTGGAAGGAAGCAGCATGCTCCCAGCCAGTTATCTCCCTATGTGGGAGAGAGGCGCTCCGGGCTATTCACATTTCCATTATGTGCTAAACTGAGCTGATTCCTTGCCATAAACAAGATGCACATTCGCTCTGACGCACACATGGATACGCATGCACACACACACTGTCTGTCCTCTTTTCTCATAGGGACGCTGCACCAAGGCCAAGGAAAGGGAATTCCAGGCAAACGGCACATTCCAAATTGTTGTTCATTTTACTAAACACATTTGCCTATAGAAACGTCCTATGGAGTTGACTTTAAATTTTTATACAGCTCTCTCGTGCAGTATTGTGATATTTGCATTAACATTTTCACAAGTCTTCATTATAAAATAGATTCAAAAGCAAGGAATAAAAAATAAATAGAAAATAGCCCTCCTAATAGTGACTCGGTCATTACTATCAGAGATCTTTGTGTTTCTTTTGTGTGGCACATTTTCCACATCTTGATTGCTCAGATCAATAATGGTGAAGTGTACTAACATGTTCACGATATTCCGGGTATTTTAGAGGTCCTGAAATGTGTGTGTGGGTGTCTGTGTGTGTTCATGTTTCGTGTTTGTTCGAGGCTGCAGAACTGACATATATATATATATATATAATGAGACACCGCAACATTATTATTCTAGTTGATTACAATCAAGCACTTAAGCTAATATACCAATGTTCTGTCCCAATGTAATCATAATTCACACTTTACAATTTATGCTGTAGAACATAGTTGGACTAAGACAGTGAATAAATCTTCTGAGAAAAAATGAAAGGAGCCTCTTTCATGTCAGGACACAAATGCTGAGACAAATGACTGCTCCACTCCATCCCTTGACTGAATGGACGCTTTCTTTATCAACACAATGACCGTGTCAGAGTGATTTTGTGGGGGTTCTCCTTGAGTAAAATAAAAGCTTGTTGGCATTTTGCTGCTCAAACAGGCATTTTAAATTCATTTCCAGAATGTAGCAGCTACAATTATTTCCTACAAATTATTTTTTTTCTTTGCCTCCTATTGTTGGAGGAGAGGTATGCTACTTATGTTCCTGCAACACATATGGCGAGTAAGATAAATACAGAATTTTGCTGCAAATATCAAGCACACAATATACAGGCACTGAATCTGAATAATGCTTTTTCCGCCGAGCAGCTTCAATCATGCTTGGCACACTGGCTTTAATGTCTTGTGCGATATTGCTGCAGCTTTTTAGGGTTCAAAGATCATGAATTTGTATGCCTTTTTTGTGATGTGCCTCATAGATAAAACATGGCATTGTTGGGGAATCGTAAGGGATCAGTGTGTCAGGCGGGGTCTGCACATCAAGTCTGGAGGTCTGAAGGAGCATGCATAACAATGGCCCCTTAACACTGGCATTCCCAATGTTTATTGAATGTGAATATGAGCATGTAAATTATCAATTAATTAACATTTTATGTGACTGACTAAGTTCTACAAGAAAGGTCTTTCCAAATGAAATTTGAAATGCTCTCTGCCTACTAACCACAAACAGAGTTGTTTTCCAGCAACTATCTGCTTTTCTCTTGCGTACACAGTGTCAATAGGTTACCTTTTCTGGCATTTCGCTTACATAAAATACAGTACAGCCAAGGCAGCCTCCAGTCTTCTTTGTTCAGTTCGGCATATCATGGCTACAGGCTGGATGCATAATCACATGATTCCTTCAAGGGGCTGCAGGATCCTGCCAGTATTGCTGCAGCCAAAAGTTGTCATGCTATGCTGCCGGTGGGAACAAGCGGTTAGATGAAAGTGCTGTGGGGAAGCACTGACAATGAGCCTCGCTCAAAATACTCTGTTTCCTTAGAGTCCACACACAAATTTTTCTAATGGGATATGGAATTGCATCTCAACCAATGGGTTAGAAAATGCGACTGACTAGAGGGCTGCTGCTGCTCCCTCGGCTGCATTTGTGCTGTACAAACTCAATTTATGGGGTTCATCATGCATTTTATGAGCTTGTGTCTGAATGAAATCTGGAGGGGTATAATTAAATGTGATACAAAAGACTTTATTTGTGTAAGAGGTTATCAAATGTTAACAAGTATCAGAATATTTCCTTTTTTTAAATGATCAAGAAATCAAGATTGTTTTATTTTTCTTCCCATAGAAAAATTAAATATGGCTACTGGCAAATAATCATTTACATCCCAATTAATAGCTGTGCAGAAAACCGTATTTGGGACCAGAGTAAGAAAGTCTTAACACAACATTTCATTTCTGTTGTATATCATCCTTGTTTTTCTCAGACTGGTAATAAAAAAGGAAGATGATGGAGAGAAGCAAATTTAATCCAAGGCCAGTGAAGGAACATTTTTACATTTCAACAATTCTATTTCCTGCACGGACTTGTTGAGTGCATATTTGACACGAACGATAACATCAGCCATTTCACAGTGAAATGAGGCCATGTCTGTTTATTATTAGAGGATCTTGTATTTTTGCTTGATCAACAAGAGTCTTTGTGTTTCTCTTACTGTTTCAGTGTGTCAGTTTTTCCTCGCAACCAAATATATGATTTTAATATTCAACAGTCACCTGCTGTCATTGTGTGGCCAGCCACAGAGATGGCTTTTCACATCTGCAGACGTTCTATTCAGACGCTGCAGCACTTCAGAGCAGTGGGAGCAATAGCTGTGTGACCTCAGGTCGCCAGTGGACCGGCAGTAATCATCAGAGTGAGTGGCTGTTGATGGAATTAGAACGTCTTCCTCAAAGTATTAGAAGGGGGTGGTAAGACATAAAATGGTGATGTTTTGAAAGGAGGTGACACGCATTGGTGTCCTTCACTACAAAAAAACCTGAAGATTAAGTTGACTTTTTCCCTAGTTCACTTACAAAAAAAAAGAGAATAAGAAGAGTAGTTTTTCCATACATTCATGGATTAAATTCTGCCGTCTACAGGAGGCAAATATGAAACTTGTGTAAAGGTCTTTGGAGCAGTCTTAACTGGTTGATGTTAAGACTTTTATTGTATTGAGAAGTGTGTATTTGAGAATTAGGATTTATCAGCGTGCAGGTCAGTTTTCACAGATTTTGTTGCCAATCAAACTGTATTTAAGGGGATTCCTGGGTGGAGTGTAATCCATCATACCTTGGGAAAGTCTGTGTCCATGCGCATGGCTTTGTGTCGTGCTTGGGAGCGATGTTTACAGTTAAATGTTCACAATGCTAACTAATATATAGCTATGCTATGCTGTTATTATACGTTTATTGTGCTCAGCACCTTAGTTGGCATGCTGCAAGTTGCTGCTCAACACTGAATTTACTGTGAGGAAGATGGATGAAGATGATGCTCATTAACAAAAGTAGATAATAAATGTTAATATTCCGTTCATGATGAAACAAAATGGATGCCTGTTTCTAAATCATTTGCCAATCCAGACAGTAGATGGTGAGATATCTCACGTGATCTGTTAAAACACTTGCTGGTAACTGGTGGAAAAACAGTTTGCAGTTTCGTGTGTGTGTGTTTATTTATGTGTGTTATTAATAGTATTTATTCAAGCCATAAAGGCAGCAGCAATAGGTGCTAACTTTGACCTCGGGTTTTGTCAAGTCTCTTTTTTATTTTAGTCTCGGCTTTTTGTCTGCTTTTCAGTGCAGTCTTCAGTAGATGACCTTGATTTGACCCATTATTTAGGCTAATCTGCATAATTTGAGAGTCAAAACTGTAATTTTGTTGCAGAACTAGAAATGAGACTGTGGCCAGGCATGACTATTATTAAGCCTCCTATTAGCATTAGAAGTGTGAAGCTGAAAATGTAGTACACCACTTACAGTTAGTTCTGGTGTGGTTTCTATTGGGAGACCCTCTAGTGTTTTACAAAGTGGCAAGTTACCATTAATCATGTATTTCACTCTTATCCATTGACAACATCCAAAGCTAGTGCCTGCCAGCTTTGTGTTTCCAGGCAGATTGTCAATGTTTTCCGTGAGTAGATGGGTTTGCCACATTGCGCCATCTGTTGCCAGCCCAGCCGCCCTCCTGTGTGCTCATCCCGCTTGCCTTCCTCTGCATTTCCTCTCATTAAGCTGGTACAGAGCGACGACTTTTGTGAAGCCAGCTCGGCAGACCTGACCTTTCTTAGACATTGAGGGGTCATTAGCAGTCATCTTCACATTATGGTGCAACTAAATGTGTGCGATAAATTGTGTGCTCTTTTAAAATGTTCTGATAAAATACACACACACACACACACAAAACGATGTCACCTGGGATATGTGGAATTTTCAATTCAGATGTAGAGAAACATAGAACATGTCAGGATGGATATTATCCTTTCTCATGCTGTGAAGGACGGGTATTTACTTGCACCTAAAGAGCCATCGCCCAAGCTCCGTCAATATACCAGAACAACTGGAGGATTATTCCTTAGAAGCCTTAGGCGAACAAAGCCCTCTCCTATCCTTCCATCCCCTTATATGCCTGATCACAAACACGCTCAGGCATTTTTTCACTCATCTTGCTCTTGTTAGGCAACACATGATCTGCTATTAATTTTTTGTGCAGCAGTTTAGGCAATCCGAAACGCAGCAGTGACCTGAAACACAAATCTCAAACTTCACCCGAAGGTGTTATGTGCCTCGCTGATAAATACTTTTTGGCTTGATGTTTGCTGTTTATGTCGTGGCATGTTCTGTCCTTCGAATCAGATACTGCAGCTCCGGGTGGTCAGTAATAAGTACTCCCAGGCTCTGTTGTTGACATTGCTGTTTGGGAAATGCAACCCTGTGAGCTCAGGCGCCCCAGAGTGTTGAAAGTTTTTCCGACACTCTGTGGAGTCCAACTTATTCAGAGTCACACAAAGACCACTTTAGAATCAATTGGCAAATTAGAATAATTACCTGCATTTTAAATTATTTACTGGTGCGTATCACGCATCCGCAATAGCTTTACTCCGAGTCCTTCTACAAAGCACTGAGCTGATAGTAATTTAATTTTGATGGATGGTGAATGGTAAATGACGGATGTGAGGTATTCGGTTCATACTTTTTCACCCTTGCCTGAATCATTTGAATCTTTGTGACATTGATGAGGAAAATTGTAGTAAAATTTGAGATGTACAATTTGGATATTTGTATTTTGTTGTAATTGCTGTCTATGGTTATTAGTCTATTGATGAAAGGAGCATGTCTTCATTCGCTCAGCACTTTATTTTTGCCCTAAGTCGAAAATCATCAGTGACATACAGGTTTTTCAACATATAGGAGATTCAATTTGATCTGTGAGAGGTGTTCTCTTTGAAATGGTGCAAATATAGACGTGGCCCAGCCAGGCGAGTGGAACTAATTTATGCACATTTTTTGGCTGAAGACAGTGGGAAAGGGGGCTGGCATCTGGTGCTAACTGGACCATGCTTACTCCTTGGAGGTCTGTGCATATTGGGGTTCTGTAAGTTAGCTAAGGGCTAGCATCTGGTGTTAATTGGACCATGCAAACATCTTTAAGAGCCCTGGTGCACTTTCTTACAGTCGGGTGGAAGAAACATATGCCTGGTGTGAAGAAGAATGTTAAGTGGTTTTACGCTGTTGAAGCTTTCTTATTCATTGAAGAAGCAACTGTGTATTATATAATTGTTATGCAATTTAAGTTGCATCTGTGATGCTTGTAGTTGCTCAATGGGTTTGATAGGATTCAATTAATATGATGATATGCATAAAAACATTTTTTTTTAACAATTGGACACAAATGGGTGGATGCTTAAATCACACTCGACCAAGGAAGGATTATGTGATAAATAAATCCAGATATTACTTTTAAATGCAGTAATTGTAGCTGTTGCTGTACATATGGAGATGTTTTATTTTCCTGGCACATATTTGAGCTGGGACTTTGCAAAGACCATGCATCACAATCCATTTTCGACATGATTGATCACAGCATGATTCATTGCAAGCTGCTGTCCACCTTTCAAGGTGGCATATTGTGACGCAGTATATTATTGGTTATTATTTAATGCAGTCATGTTTCAGCATTTGAATTTGAAGCATGGCTATATATCTCCTTTTATGTTACTTGGTGCTGGCTAAAGCTCCCCATAAGCTGTCCTTGAATGAGGCCTTCACATTGCTTCATATACAGCTGTAACTTATTGCTGCTGTCATTTTTGAAAGCTGTATGGGTGCAGTCTTGTTTTCTGAAAGCCACATCCAGACATATTTCATGAGAACTATATATAGGCAGCTATCAATACTGGGATTTTCAGATAAGGGTATAATGCAAAATGTAAAATAGCATGGCGACATGCTTCTACAACATGCATTGGGATTGTGTGAATGGACTGAAAGCTGCCTTTTGTCTCTTTAATAGTTCAAGATTGTAGCTGTGCTGTGATTGGTGTACAATCTACCCATAGAGACAAACCTCTAGATGTGAGAAAAGAATCTTAAAGGTACAATTGTTGCTAAGAAAAAAAAAAAGGAAAGCATGCGCTCACAAGCAGCAGTAAAATATTGTGGTATCATCACGCTCTTCTGGTATTTTCAACTAAGCTGGCAGCTAGTTATAGTGTTAAAAATCTAGCTTGTATTTTCATGGTGTAATGCCTTTAATTTGAGTAAGCTTATCCATTCCCCTCAGCGATCTCTCGTCTAGCTGGGGTGATGAGAGTGAAGAACATCATCAGCCAGGCAGAGGGGCTTTGCAGTTGGTTTATTATTCATGTGGCCTACCGAACATTCCACCAATCTAGGCCAAGGTACTGCTGTAACGCCTAAGTGTTAAATCCCAGACTTCCGTTTGCCCATCCATTCACAGCAGTTTGCCCAGAGATCGTCAACAACAACTCTTTCCAATGTATTCTCTGATTCTTCATGCACGAAGAGTGCCTGGGCAGCGGTGAGATGACATCGGACTCATCCAGTATACACCTCAGTGAGTAAAAAGGAAAGGGAATATCCAGAAGCTTGATTAATTCATGAAATCCGCCGAATGTAGGATCTTTCCTTTGTCCAAACCACAGGCCGGAACACTCAAGCACCTGTTTCTTTTTTACCTGGGTGAGGCTATTTCATAAATAAATGCTCCGTACCAGAGTGCACTGCTGTTCAATGGCCTGTTTTTGTTTTTATCCTATCGTATGCTCCATCTGCTCCCCCCCCTATAGTGTATGTGAATTCATTATCTCGCTGTTGTGCAGGATGTTTTTGCAACAAGGCGGCTAATAAGAGTCAATCCCCTCTGACAGGTGTCTTCTGAGTGAGGCCAGCAATAGTTACTCTTAATGTTGAGAGGTAAAGGAGGTTAACTGGATGTAAGAGTCAGAACCAAGTGCGCTCAGTATCCTGTGTGATGACGATGAACCTGGATTGCAGCTTAATGTTTGGGTCATAAAAATTGTAATTTGCATTCATAGTAGAGAGGTGGGAAAATCAGTATACATTATTGATGAGAGGAATATTATTTACAGTACTTCGTTCTCCAGCAGCACAAAAAAAAAAAGAACTGCTGACACGCACAATGATAGTGTAAAGCATGTTATCTATCAACTTACCGTAACCTAATGTTAATGGCTGATGTGTGTTTTTCTGAACCACAATTGAAGCAGGTGAGAGCCCAATGTTATGGAAACGCTCATATTGCCCTTTTGCCTCTCTACTATTATTTTATCTGCGTATATTACATGTTTTTTTTAACTTTTGTAACTTCTTTGAAACAATATATGTCATCATCTTGAACAGGAAACCCTGTAATGTGAGTGCCTGTATTCCAGGGCAGATGACGCATAATTAAAAAAATAAATAAAATAAAGCATCTTATGAAGCTATATGCTGTGACTTTAGACCAGGTTTTATTTATTTTTTTAATTATGAAATCACCATCTCAACAATGTGTGTGACTACACCTCATGCACTCTGGTGGTGCACACATATGTGTACTTAAATAATGTGAGCCCTGGGGGTGAAAGCTGACAACTGTGTTGGGCGACTCTTACAATGACACTTTGCACCATGTGTAAAATAAAGCCCAAAGTGTCATGTGAGATTATATACTATGTACATACAATATGTATTGTATAGTATATTTTTTTAAACTGTGTTTAAAATATACAGTTTCATTTTACGTAATCTCCAAATTAATTAAATTTCTTGGTTGCCAACAAGGATCTGGTGCCTTCTCAAGTAATTTTCTCTGCTTCTATGCTCCATTTACTCTCTGCAGTAAAGATTTTTAACTCATTCAGTGCAGCTGTAAAAACCTCTTATCTGAATCAGAAGTGATTGTTAGCACATGCTAGGGCGTTAAAGAGTCTTTAGTAGTTTTACTTCACATGTAATGCAATTTCATACTGAAGTCTGGCATGCAGTGTAATTGCATTTGTTGCAGAAGTGAATAATTTTTTTGCAACAGAAGCATGCTTTTAAGAAAGGCTGTGCTGCTTTTTTTTAGACTGGCCTGTTTGCCGTGTCCTGCAGGAAAAAAGATATGGATACTAGGCAGAGAACAAAATATGGTAGATCTGAGCATCTCAACATTTTAACATCTTTTTACAATTTCCTTCAGCAGTTGCTGGAGATGTAAAGATGGTTAAAAAACGTAAAGATGGTTAAAAAAAACCAAAAAACAAACACACCTACACTAAAACTATTCCAGTAAGCTCTAAACATGCAGGTAATATTTATGCAGGAGGTGAAAATGTGGATGGCAGTTTTATAAAACATTTGTGAGTTAAGGCTGATGATTTCATGGTTAGTGGATTAGCTTGGTCTCATGCTCCGGTAGCTAATGTGCACTAGTCCACTGCTGCAGATGTTGTCTGCATGGGGACCGGGACTGAGTGACCAATAGAGCTCAGCATGCGGAGGGATGGACAGTGTGTTCCAGAACAGATGTTACCAGCTTCCATGCATTTGTCATTTGGGTTTTTAATCTAGTCAGCGAAGGGCATTAGAGTATAAAGCAGAGGCTCAGCCATGATGCATGCATGGGCACCCCAGCTGTCCGTACCTTTCAGAAGACACCCGGCATCATGCACACAGACACACGCTCACACACACATACACACAAATCCTAAATTCACCCATATTCAAGCTCCTTCCTGTAATATCCAATCCTGAGATGCAAACCAACCAAAACGGCACACATTTTGTAAGTAGCTCAGATTTAGGTCGCATGTTGTATTGTTGAACCTGTGCAGATTATGCATTATGCTTGAATCTATGGAGATTATGCAGTGCTGGGATATTATGCCTCCATTTTCTCTGATTGCCTCTGTATTATTTTCCTGCTTGTGCTCTGCTGAATATCCCACTCATCCCATTCTTTTCCTCTCTAATATTGTAAATCATTCTCTTTTCACTTTCCATTCAATTCCCCTCTGCTATTCACCACCCTTTTCTTCTCTCCCACCACTATTCTCCTTCAGTCACTCTTTTTCACCCCCCGTCCCCTCCTCTTCACGCCCCCTCCTTAGGGCCTCTGGCTGTCTCCCCACAAGTGATGTTCTCCTGGCCAGATGATGCATGCATATCTCTTGTGTCTTCTTGATGCTAACTCACACCGACATTTGCACGGCATTGTGGGATTATGCTCTCGGTCATATTTCATGTAATGATGAAAATGATGATGGTGATGAGGATTCGGGGGAGAGAGCCAGGGGGAGGGGGGGGTGCTTCTATATTCTGCCCTTGTCTTTTCTTCAATATCAATCAGTGCAGTGAGATAAGATTGTATAATTAGGTGCATGCTGGAAGTGTTGAAGGAACAACAACTTTTGGTTGGAGTTTGGACAAGTTCTTTTCCCCTTTCCGTATTGCTGTTGTGCATTAGTTTTGAACTGCATCACTTTAACAGTCGCTAAATTCTGATGAAAAGACACGAGTTGAAAATCCGGATTGACAGACTAGTCTTTTCTTTGCAAATGGGCTAACAAGTGCACAAAGCTTATGCAGAGTGAGACAGACACACTGAGATATTGGAGAGAGATGGAATAAGTCGGGGCCACGAAAAAGCTTTCGCCCTCCAACAATGTGTACTCCTTGTGTGTGTAGGTGTGTGTGTGTGTGTGTGTGGGTATAGCATCTATGGAGAGAAGATTTCTTCACAGTCTTTGCAACACCCTAATTAATCTGCTTAAACCTGCTAGGCCTGTCTCCAGCAGTCGTACGCATCAGAAAAGTCAGGCAGCTCTGAATCCAAACAGGATTTTCTCCATGAATACCAGCGGAAAATCACTTCAGCCCCACAGCTGACAGCTTTCTGACAGAGCATGCGGAAATGCATATGAAGTAGAAAATAAACAAACATCTCATCCCGGAGATGTAGGATGGCGAGGCGGCTGTCACACAGGGTCATAAAGCCCCTATAATAGTATGCATCTACTGCATAGAGATGCCTACACCATCAAGAGAAAGCACGTTATGATCATTTGTGTTGTTTTAGCTGCATGCTCGGTAACGAATGCCATCTGGTATTTACACTCATATAAAGACTAAAGAGCTGACAGTAATTCACTGCATTTTCATGCAGTGTTACTGGTAGAGCAGCTCTAAAAAAGTCATCTTTATACATTTAACACAGACAATTATCACCACAAAGTCAACAGATTTAAAATATAAATGTTTTTTAACTTCATTCAAATCGACAAAAGTATTTTCTTAAACGTATTTCTCACAGGGCTTTGGTGAATGTTAGTTAATTAACTGGATTTTTTTAATATTAATCTCAAGCTTGTTCCTTTACAGAATCTGTCTTTTGTTGATTTGACATTGAACATCTCAATTTCCCAGAGTCTGCAGCTGAAGTATTTGCAATCATTCTTGTTAAACCGAGGCGGTCCTCTTGAGTGTGTTCATCTAATATTATGGCCTTTGAGTATTTCCTTTTTTTTTAATAAAGAAAGTAGTTCATCATCCATGTGTATAAGCAGTGTTTTAATATTAATTCTTTTATGGGAGGAACACAGGAACACAACCTTTGTGTGCTTTTAACTTAATTAATCTGGAGTTTAAGGTGCATCACTTAATGGATGAGAAGATTAACAAAATGGGGCCATTCATGTAATTTGTTAAGCTGAAATGTACTGCTTGTGTGGATTTCAATGACGTGTTTGTGTACTATTGGCTCATTGTCTAGTGTGGTGCCAAATGCTAAAAGCAAGGGATTGGAGGACAATAAACAGGGTGAAGATGATTTTCAGGTTAATGACATGTTTCTGCTTTTGAGTTACAGCATGTTTAGTTTGTGTGAAGAAATATGTGTGTCTTAAAGATTTTGCGCTCAATCAGTTTAAAATGTGGCACTTTTCCAGATTTATACAGTATAACATATTTCTGTGTAAATTATTTTTATTGTAATTTTTATTAAAGTAGATGAAGCCTGTATTTGCCAAGGTAATAGCCGAATGTGGAAGTAGGCCACAAGTCTGTTGTGCATAAAACTGTCATGGGAAATCCACTGATAGCCAAAATGACATTACAGGCACAGCTTAATCAAGATAAGTGTCTCGGTCAGTTACTGTACATCTGAGGAGATAGAAGTCTCCTAATTGGTCATTCCTTATTTTAAGTGCACGGCGACTCTTTAAGAGTCAAGGGCATTGAGTTTAAAGCTGCCAGATACATCATTCAGAAGCAATATAACTACCTGCTGCATGTTAAATTAAAAAAATATATAGAGATTGACAGAAATCTCCAAAAAGAACATGTCCAAAGAAGCTTGCGATAGTGGGCACATACTAGATTCTGACTAATTGTCACAGCTTGAGGCGGGCCTATGGTTTTCCATGCATTAAGGTCCCCTGCCTTCCAGATCCTCCTCCTGCAATCAGATCATTCCAGTCACCTTTGTTCCTATGCTCACCTGCAGCTAATCTGTCATCAGCCCAGACACGACATATACAGTACTCAGCTCAGACAATACACCCTAGCCAGATTGTCGTGACTCAGGCCCTCATTTCCAGCACTGTATCCTGAACCTGATCCTGATCCTGACTCCTGTGTACATGCCCTTCCTTCAGATTTCTCTGCCTGCCTGTCTTGGTTACCCGGTTTTTGACCCTTGCCTGATTTCCTTGCCATACATGTCTGCACAAAATAAAGATGCTGCTCTAATGATAAAAGTCCACGGATTCTCAACATGAAAATAAGCACTTTTTTAAAAACAGAAACATGCCATAATTACAACCCTCTGATACATCGGCACAACTCCTGTCAAAAAACTCAAAATATCCAGGATGAAAAGCAAGCTTAAGTGGTATAGACGGTACCAATTTTACCAAATTTGTTATTCAGGGTACAAGTTTGTTTGAGGACTCGCCTAAGATAAGCAGGTCCTTTCATGACTGAGTTACGAAATGGGCCCAACCATGGGCAGTCATCCTCACAGGAGGTTTTTCCACATCAAATATGAATCCTTTCTCCTTTATCATTTGCATAATTTATTGAATTAATTCATGTTGTCATTAAGTATTTACAATATATATATTTTTTTCTGAATACAATTGTGCTTTGAGTCTCCCATGCCAATGCCACAAAAAGACAACACGCTCTAAATATTCAGTATATGTTCTTAACACATATTCAATTATAATCTTACTGTGGCTCTTTTAAAAAACCGGGACATTATGATGAAGCAAATTCTTGCCAAATTAATTTAACTTACGAATTCATTGTCTGCGATGCAGAAGTGTGATGTTTTAAAGAAAGGCAACTTTGATAGTTTAAGGGTCAGTTAGCCTTACTTAAAGTATCTTACAGATATTTTATTTGATATAAATACCTCCCTGCTTTTGAACTTTGACTATATGAACACTGATACTACTCAGCTTTGTCGTGGTTGTTTTATTACATCACTATGTAACTGTTCTCTCTCTAATATCTCATTAAGCTCCATCACCATGAGGCTTGTTCCAGATGAAATGATTAGTATTCACCCCCATTAATTAAATAATTATTGTGTTAATATACATCATACATTTGCTGCTAGATTTATAAATTATTTGTTTGAATTATAGTTTGAATCAAGATGGTTTCAATGCTAAAAAGCTGTTACTGTGGTGTCTCTTCCTTCCACAATATATCCAACATCCCTCAAAGGCAGTTTTTGTTTTTTTCCCAATTTGAAACTGCAGAGTGACGACAGACACGCAAGGTTTATTGGAACTGCGCTTGTGCAGTGCAACCACACATGCAAACCTGCACATCTGCACAAATTGTGAGCAGATATGGCAAAGAAATCAGCAATGTTTTAATTGGACTTTGGATAATTGGGCTAGAAAGACTGCTAAAGCGGAACAATTCCAAAACCGCCCTTCTCCTTCTGTTAGCTCAATTAATCCCTGATTGGCGTTAATTGCTTGCGCTAAGTCTATCTGAGATAATAGTTGATGTGAAGCATGCTGAGCGGGCTCGGCTGTGTCTCTTTCACTCTTTACTGCCAAACAAACCAAATATTTGATGACGGAGTGTCTAATTGCCTCCTTGCTGTCCGACTTGCTCTCTCCCTGTCTTTGATGAACAGCCTGGACAGGTGCATGCTATGTGAGTGTCTGTGGGTTTTTTTTTTAACCACTGTGTGATTTACATTAACACACAGCGGTTTATACATTAACTCTCTCCATCACTAATTTACTTTCAACCAACGTTTGTACTTGCTGTTCTCAAACCATTATAACACTCCGGTCTGGCTTCACTCCGGCTATTAGCAGCTGTTAAACAGGCTGAATAAACTGTGAGCTAATGATTATAATGCATCTGCGAAATCTGAACTCTATAGCGCCACATGTAGCAACACTTAATTAATCCTAATGGATTCTGAAATAAGCCAGCCAAAAGAAAAAAAACAAAAAAAACCCAGTATCCATAAATTACTTTTCTCTGTTCTGTACCACACATTGCCACAAAGCGCTCCCAAGGGACTCTTTAACTCCAACACATTAATCTATGTGTATGCAAGCATAAATACTTACAGTACACACACTTAAAGATTTATCCTCTCCCCCCAGAAAAGAAGTGTTTACCACAATATTAGCTCCTCACATCAACCTTTTCCTATCTTTCCCATTTGCGTCATCTTCATCCCGCTCTTGAATTTTTTTCATTTGTATTTTTTTGGGACCCCATAATTCGCCGTGGTGCGAAAGAAAGGAAAGAGTCGGGGACAGTGCTAGCACAAGCTCAAATATTTCAAGGGATGTCATTTCAATTTAGTGTTGAAGTTGAATGAGTTTCAGCAAGCGGTATTTGTAGGAGGTTTTTTTTTTTTCTCGCAAGCATGTGTGTGTGTGTGTGTTCTATTTTCTGTGTGTGTGCAGAACCTGCCACAACATCCTTATCACCTCCTTGCACACCTGCTTCCCTCAAAGACTGAGCCTGTCTTCCTCTCATGCCTCCTCATCAAAGCTAGAACCAGCCCCAGTTGTTGCCTCCTGTTCCCTGCATGTGTGTCCCCCCCCCTCCTCCTCCATGGAGCCGGGCTGGCTCGGGTTCAACAGTCACCACTCCCCATGTATCACTGTGGTATCATTCACTCCCTGTGAGGAAAAATACATGTGCCTTGGCGGATTCACGTACAGATGCTGTAACTCTTAAAAGGAGTAATAAAGATTAGAAAACACTGTGCAAGACCTGAATTTAGTGGAACAGGAAGGAAATATATTTCCTAGAGTGCAAATCAGATGTTTTCTCAAACCTCACCGCCGCCCACTGTCCTGTTTTAACAGTTTGCAAACCGCTGGCTTGACTAATAACAATTTTCACCCTAATTATTGGCCGGCACAACATTTCTACACACAGCCATCATGTTTGGATTTAAGAGACACTGATAAAGCAGAACTATTTGCTGCTGTTGTTGTTGTTTTACCCATAAAGCATGACAACAAAAGCTTATCTGATTTAAAGAGCATATGTGTACCTTAAGTGACAACAAATTTAATTGGTTTCCATTCAACCTTGACAATCGAGCAAACCTAAACTATATCTTGTCTTCTTTTCTCTAGAGGTCAGCAGACCTTTTTTGATTTTGGATGATTTTTGTCATCTTCCTTGGTTTCAAACACGGCAGCTACAAATTATTATTCTTAGTATGGCTGAATTGTTTTAATCAATTGTCCATCACGGTTTTCCAGAGGTCCAGCTGATGTTTTTTGGTGAACAAAAAAAACAGAGGTGTTTGGATAAACAGCACAACATTATTCAAGCAGTTTATCAATTTACAAAATTGTGGCTGATGGTTTGAAGCTGAGGATCCAAATAGAGATCACGTTTTGAGGCCGCTGACCAGCCGCTGACCAGCTGCAGACCGACACTCGAAATGCACTAAAGCAATCTGGCTGCTAATATTTTCCCTCTGCACCTGGCAATCTTTACTGTTTTGCTGTTTTTCTGGATGAAGCTGTGAACTGGAGTAATGCTCACTTCTATTTATATGTGAATATATGAATTTGCTGTTTTCTTTTACCTTTTGGGCTTTTATCACAAACCTTACAAATATACAGACATTATCTAATTGCTTTCCTATCTGCCATGATTATACAGGCAGCAAGGGTGCCATACTGATTTGCCTTTCTCTCCTTCACTTGTTATTTAACATCACATTTCTGCATACATCTTCATAATGTTGTTTTTCATAAAGTTTTAATTCTGCACGCCAAATGAAGGGATTCCTTTGGATTTCTAATTAACAGGGGCTGAAGTTTAAGTATAGCAAAGAAAATAAAATGTAAATCTCCATTTCTTTGTCTCCCTTGAGGCTTGGATTTGAGTCATTTTGTAAAGTCTCAACAAGGATCTAGTGTGGGGTTGCGGTATCTGGGTTCTCACCACTTTCCCTGATTGGTTTGATAATAATGTGCTTTTTAAGTAATTGCTTTTTGTTGGAGGTTTTTGGGATCTCCTTTAGCAGTGCGTGTGTGTGTGTAAGTGTGTCTCGGGTTTCTTGCCTAACAGGAGTAGCGATTTTTGCAGAATTTAAGTAATGCAGACCCCATTCGTAAACAGTCCTATACCTCCAGTGATAAAGCTTTTATTGTCAGTATTTTTATATGTGGCATGCGTCTCTCCCTTTCCGCCTACTCTGTCCTCCCAGGAGAGCTGCAACATTAATAACTAAGTGGATAATGTTCTATCTGGAATTCCGATCAAGGTTTAATAACAGCATGATTCAGTCGGTCGCTGGTGGAAGGAGGCTCTGTGTGTGTGTGTGTGTGTGTGTGTGTGTGTGTGTGTGTGTGTGTGTGTGTGTGTGTACAAGTAAAAGTACATTACTTCTGGTGCATTCAAAGGGTTCCTGAGCTTTTGCCTCCCACTGACAAAATTGTGAGATCCGAACGTGCGTCAGGGTCAATCTGTGGTCAGTAAAACTTAACAAAACAATGTCATGAATCATTGACAATTCAATCAGGAAGATAAAGGCAGTTTTCTGCTTATGCACCTGTCCCCTTTAAGTGGTACAAATTGGTACAGGGCTTTCACCATGCGATCTGGGCTTGTGCCAATTCATCAGTCGGTGACTAAGATGATTTTATTGTCGGCTCATTCTCGTTTCTGCACACTGTGTTCATGCTTGCAGCTGTTGACGGGGCATCTATGTGACACTGTTGAACACCATGTGTTATATGCAGCTCTGCATATAATTTCCAGCACAGTATAAATGCAGCTCAACAGAGTTAATTTGAGCATTGCATGTATTCCATATGGGAATGCCTTCATTCAGTGTCTAATACAAACAGACCAGTAGGCAGCGCAACACTGAATAAGATGGATTTTAAAATAACTATTAAAATGTTCATCAATGCCCCGTAGAAATGCCTGAAAATTAGTAATGTTTCTGTGTAATACTAAATACTTTTTATTGATTTTGTCCCTCGGAGGACAATTTGGTTTACAGCAGTTACAGTCTAACTGTAGTCTGCTGCTGGTGGCCGCGTGCGCATGCGCCCAGGCAATGTGGGTGAAGTGTCTTGCCAACCTCTCGATCATAGGACGACCCTCTCAACCACTGCGCCACCATCGCAGTGGTTGCATTATGTAATATTAACTTCCCCTGTTCTGATAGTGACGAGGCAGATAGAAAATGATTCATGTTGAGAAGATGTGTGTTTTGTTGAGAGTCACGGCCATTAAACACGCTATCTGTTCACTGCCATTAGCTCCAAATGCTCAGAGAGCAAACCTGACGTCCAAGCCTCTTACCCGGAAGAGGACTAATGCATGTAGAGTATACAGTTCATCCGACAAAACAGATCTATATTAATGTCCATACATTGAATGGCAAAGTATTGATGAGTCCTGTTGTTGTTGTTGTTGTCTCCCCAATCCCTTTTGACTCCCTGCCTCTTCTCCGATCTCCCCCCCTCTACATCCAAGCAGATGGCCTCCCTCTAACAGAGCATTGACACCAGATGTGCAGTTCCAGTGTCGACTCAGGAACCAGCTGGGCTGAGAGTGCCAGTGGTTCTGTTAATGAAAATGGCTTTGCTATGTCTGTGTGTGTATTTGTGTGTGTTGTTTACTGTGGCTCAGTGGCATGTGACAGTTGGGGAACTCTCTGTGGGTGAGGCTTTTGAGAGTGAGCTACAGCTAGTTGCACTGCAGTCCGACTCAGCCATGCAGGGCGCAACAGCACACCCACCATGTTGGAAGTATGCAGCTATCCATCCATATTAAACACTCCCTCTCTCCACATGTTACCCCCCAGAACATCTTGCTATCTGGCAGTTTAGATTGTTTCCTCTCATAAACCCCCCCATCGTTGCTCATGCATAATTATATATTCTTTACTCTATCTACTAGCAAGGGGATCACAGTTCTTATTACTAATTTATGCACACTCCTCAAAGTAAGAGCACACATTGTCTTTGGCGAACTGTATCCCAATATATTTGCTCGCAAAGAATTTATTTTAATTATTTGTTTGTAAATATTGCTCTAATTTGTATATTTCTGTTGCAGGTTGGAATATAAATTGAAAACGGTGCTATGTTGAATGTTCCAGTCTGATCAAATCGCAACCAATGAAGTTGTAACTACAGGCTGCGCTCTCTAATTTAGGAATTCGCTCCGACACAATTCATTAATTACAGATCACTCTGCCGATCAATTAAATGATAAGGACACAATGAAATCCTGTTTGCTTGGCAATAATTCTGACAGCCTCAATAGAATGATGAAGACAACAGACCCAAGTAAAGTTTGAGCAAAAACAAAAATGGCAGAAATGACAGATGAACACCTACACCTCTGCATAGTTATCTCAGTGATTACGCTTTACTTCTATATCCCAGCAAAGAGCTTATGAGGGGGCGAGTTTAATACCTTCACCAAATGGCTGATGAGGTGGATGAGATTCCTCAAGCTCAGGCAGGGATTCTCTAAAAAGAGATTCTCACAATTACGGGATAGAAAATTGTTCAAGGGAAACATTTGAATGTGCAGTCCACTTATCTTTATAATGTAATAAGTTTAACTCTGGTTGAAGCAGAGGTGGTGCAGTAGGGCAACAGGGAATGAAGGTTCCTATATACAGTATATTCAATTGGAGGTGGGGTGGGTGGGCATGAAGATGCATTCAAGTGCCAAACTGCCTTACAACACAAGCAAGCATTCACCCAATCACACACAACATTCACACAGTAGTGGCACGTGCTGATTATGAACGATAACCATTCATACAATCACACACTCACTAGTGGAACATGCACTGGGAGTCATTTAGGTTTCAGTGTCTTGCCCAAATACGCTTTGACATGTAAAGTGCAGGGACCGGGGATTGAACAGCTGACCTTCTGATTAGTGGATGGCCGTTCTGAGCCAAAGCTGCCCCAAATGCCCCAAAGCCAAAAAGGGGTGACATTGATTTTCCACAGTGAGACTAAAATTAGTTGTATAATTATGGCTTTAGAGTTACATTCAGGAATGAAGGTCATAATTTTGTTTTCATTTGGTAATTAGCCCAAACTACAGCAAAGTATTACAAAAATGACCTTGCAAAGACAAGCTAAACATTTCACCTGTAAATGAAAGATGCAAGCATCATGGCGGATCTCATTGGGACAGCGTTATTTTTGTTTTTGTAGCACCCCATCTTGTAATGGGTCCTTCGAAGGTTTCTAGATCCGGATGATGATCCAGATTGCCACCGAAATCCAATGGATTATTACTTGTTCCGTATCATATACCTTTTAAAAATGGCATCAAATTCATTCATACGTTTCTTTGCAATCCCCCCCGATAGGCAAACGAAGCAACACCAGCAGCAAACATTGCCCTCATGGCAGAGGTAATAATCTTCACTTTGCATGGATATTTCAGTGCAGCAGTGTGTTATTTACATGCAACCTTGGATTGAGAGAATTTGCAAAAGCGTATTAGTGATGTGTGGGTGCTCAAGCCTCTGTGCGTCAGTTTGAAGGATGATTCTTCTGCAGCTGTCATTAGGCTGTCTCCTGGAAGAATGTTAATGGAGCTGCGCTTACAAACACGATAATCTGAAATGCGGAAAATGCACGCCCACTCAAACCTGAAATGTTAATTATAAGTATGGTGGTGAAATTCAGCACAAGTCGGCTTATCTACACAATAAAAGAAGAGAAAACAAAAGACTTAGTTGAAGAACAAGCTGTTGGATATAGGCTGCACTGTAATTACTCAACCTCTGACACCCAAGGAATATGACCATACTCTAGTCAGGCACCAAATGTCATGAAAACAGCAAACCAGGAGACACACATTCTGTACCCAAGCAATAATTTGCAGTGGGACTGGGCGCTCCAGTGGGTGTGTTGTTCCTGGTGTCTCATCAATTACATTCCCCGAGAGAAAACGGGCGGCTGCTTTCTCTTTCTTCTGATGACGGGGTTAATGGTGTATTTCTCCAAAGCCTCTGCCAGCCAGTAATTGCAGCAACTTAACAACCATAAGCATAGTCTTTCTCAAGCAGGGAGTACATCCTGAGTACAGCTTTATATTGCACAACAATCAGCTTTCCGTTCGTTGACCTGTTTCTACCTTTATTGTCTTCCACTTTTCACATCTTATAGCATCTCAGACTTTCAAAACAAAACAACAACCAGTCATCTTAGAGGAACATTATGATGACTGGATGTTACTCTCACACTGGACTTCCTTTCAAAACACATTTGAAAGCATTTGGCTGGACTAAGAATATCTTAAAAATAAATGGATCAATTGTGATTAAAGGAAAACAATCTTTTAATTGTTTGTGGCATATATATATAACTCTTAGGAAGTCCATTAAATATTTTAAACCAGCATTTGTTGCCTGGACATTCAGAGATAATCAATGTCATCCCTTTACTGACTTGAATGAAAAAATCAGTGCCTGTTTAATGGCAACTAACTCTGTAGTTTACGGAAATGCTGGTCTTTAATCTTGAAGTCTTGATTTTGAGAAATACTTTTGATTTCATGAAGATTCTTTGAAAGTCAACAGCAAACTGAAAGAGAACAAGCAGTGGAAGCCAACACTGTGTGCTTTGTTTGCACCGACTGCTTATATGCTGTGAAGCATGAGCTGAGTTTTCTTATCCGGGGGATTGAGGCAGGATTGTCTGTTTCCCTACGCGTTGTAACAAGAGAATATGTGTTGGCATCACGTCCACGCTTGCATCTGTCAGTCATTTATTGCATGCCTTACACTTCTGACCTTTTGTCTTACTGATACGAGATACAGATGTCTCTTTTTCTCATTCTTGATCTGACCACAGACAATTGGGTTTGGCACATGGCGTTGAATGTAGCTCAGACAGTAAAGTCAGTGCAGACTGGCTCCAGTTTGTCCGCGGCAAAGAAGTGCAAGTCCTTGTACTGCAGAGTCAGCCTCTGAAGCAATCATTTTTACCATGATTTACAGGCTTATTAAATTGCCTGGAGGGAAGGGAACCATCACTGTGCCTGCACTATATTGCATTGGAGGGGGGGGGGTCTGTCTTTGATGAGTGATAGCATGTGAGTTAGAAGTCTGATTGACAGGTTATGAAAGCAAAAACAAATAGGATTTGATTTTGATTAAGTATGATAAAAAAAAAATGGGATTCAAAAATATTTGTTTTAAATAGAGAGCATCTGAGCAAACTGCACTGATTCAAGTGAAATCCATTCAAAAAGACTTTTGAGGGAAAGGCAAAGAAAAACGGGATGAGAGAGAGGAAGATAAGCAACTGACAACTAGAATGACAGAGATTGCAGACCTCGCCTCCAAAAGACTATTCGATCTTGTGAGACAGTAAACAGGGCTTCCGGATCAGAGGGGCCAAACCTGCTCTAGCTTGCTGCTCCGGAACGGGAAAAGATACAACTTTTATGTTGCACCCCTGAAATGAAATGAACGACTGGACTCGCGTTCATCTTCGTTTGGCAACTTTGAATTGCAGTCCTCGGTTCAGTAACGTCAAGTAATATTTTTGTCTCCTGCATTCTACAACACACCTTCTGGACTCTTTTTCCGATCATGCCATTTGCGTCCCTCCCTCTTAAAGTGACATTCCCATGTTACAGCACAAGCACAATTCCAGATGTAAAAATAATTCTAGAATTTGGATCCAGATCCGGATCAACGCCATTCTCGGGGAGGACCGAGCCACGGACAGAACCTTGCTTGTGTAAAAATTTCAAGTCGATTGGGTTACTAGTTTTTGAGTTATGCGCGCGGACAGACAAACAAACCCAATTGAAATACCCTTGTCTCCCCTTCGGCGAGGGTAAACAGTTGAAGCTGATCTATGTGGCAGCTCATCTGTGTACCGACAGGTGAAATGGCTTCATTGGATTGTTGCACACATTGTTTAAGGTTAATTTGAGAAAGCAATGTATTGTGTTTGCTGCTATTATGAAAATGCTGTTCATGTCACAGAACACATTTATATTGGCGATTAATCAAAGCCTCTGTATTTTCTTTAGATCGATTAAATCATTACCTGTCCAACTAAATCTAGATTTTAAATTGTGATTTTTTTCCACTCTGTTTATATGACTTTTTATTTTCTAGTTTTCTCTATTCCTGAACCCAAGGGCAGATGGAGGTGATTTCAGTGCAACCTAAAAATAGATGTATTGCAGTGTGTAATATTCCAGAAGAATACTTTCTCAGAAAGCTGCAGGATGCAATGCAAACACTGCGCCGTTTGGAGCCGCCCTCCAGGACCCACAGATTCACAGCTTATCATGTCCAACAGGAAGCTTCGAGCCAGTTTGACTGTCTTTAGCCCACTTGGCAGCCTGGTGGCTATTGCTCATCTGTCCCTGAGCCAGTGTGAACACATCACCGATCTGGACCAGGATTAAGGGACCTAATGCTCACAGCTGTGCGGAGATTAGCCATTTCAGTGTTTACAGTTATTTTGTGAAGCGGCACACCACGCACTCTGTTCAAAGAATGACCAACCCTAATTCATTTATTCCATTTTTCCATCACTTAGACCTTTAGATTCACTTTTAAAACCGTTCTGTCTTTGAGGAGAGACAATAAGCACCGTGTATGTATGGACCTGTCTGCGGAGTTGGAGGATTAAGCCACTTCTTTCGTTGCACAAAATCTACTATAAATGGGAGGTTTGGGTGAAAAGAATAATCGAGAGGAAGACTGGCAGGTGATAAAGAGAGATGATTAACTTGAAATGTGAATGTGTGTGGTATAAAGATGTTGATGTATTGAGCAGGTTTATCTTAAGAGAGAGAGCGAGCGATGTTATATGAAGCTGCGTTTGTGCACGTACATCGCTCTCTCTCTCTCTGTGTGTGTGTGTTCACACAGGAATGGGGGGTGGGCTGTCTCAGTGGAGACTGATCACTCCATGATGGCCGATCATTGGAAGATTGGTCTGATTTTCCATCTGTCTATGGAAATGCCATATATATATAAAAAAAAAAATGAATGCCATTTTCTGAAGTGGCACCACAGTCTTTCTTCTGAGAGATGGCTCATTTTAATATGCTTAGATGCTTTATGTGATGGAAAAGGGAGGCAGGGAGGCAAGGTGTCGGACAGCAGCAGGTCAGCGACCAGCAGCCGCTCGTTTTTATGTGCAGGATCTGTGCTGCACATAAAACGAGCGGCACAGATCCTGATCCGGGCTGGGTGGCCTTGGGTTTGCCGGGGATGTGGATGCGTGTGATTAACGGAGATTTGGGGTGAATTATCTTCTAAGCTGCTCAGTGGAGCATTGGTGAAGGGGGGGCTAGGGTAGAGATGAAAGTTGCTCAGAGTTACTGAGTCACATACCTGGAACCCTTTATTGTAGACGGTGACTTACAGCTTTTAAATGATTGCCTACAACCCCACAAGCATCACGTATAGATTGTATCCAGTATTGACCAGAAGCCTCCCTGCTTCCATCCTGGAATCAGTCTATAACCGGGTTGAATTGACTTAAATGCTCGATCAGAATGAAAATGTTCCACATCCACACCCAAACTGAATGAAATCACATTTTAATGCAGGAGCTAAATATTCTCTTAAACATATTGAACAATGTAAAAGGTTCAACTTAATACCTACTGTTGTATTCATTGTTTCCAGTATACGCAAGCTTGCATTATTGTTCTGCTGCAGCTCCATTAAAGGGAACACAGTAAAAGCAAAACTTGGATCACATAACCGACATCCAGCTTTGTACAACACGCAAAATACACCCCACTTCCATTTCATTTCCAAGTCACACCGTTCTGAATAAATTTAGTGGTACATGTTAACACCAGGTCATATTATGTCAAAATTAATGGGAACTTTCAATAAGAATGATTTTTATCAGAATGAAAACTGTCCATGTAAATCCCGTTTATATCATTTCTGGGTGTGCCGTGGAGGATCCTTATTGGAGATGAGGGATTCACCCCCAGGCTCCATAAACATTGTGCCCTACATTCATGTTCTAAAATTACAGTTTGTTTATTCGTTTAGAGATCAAAGGTCAAATCAGTAGCAATCAAGGCTACAAAGCATGTCATATTTTATCAGTTAATGTGGTGCCATGACATTACCATAGTAATTAGTTTTCTTTTGTGCTGAATGTCATCCGTAGCATGGTTGCAGTGTGCTGCTGTAAAGCCCAAAGCGTATTTTTTTTAAAATGCATTTATACACATTTCTATACTATCCAAACGTGCCCATATCGTTGCCCATCTTTATGCAGCCATGCATGGAGCGATATGACCAGGAACGTTGTAGTTAGAATGTCTGTGCTGTGCCATCACAAAGTGTGTTTGGTCATGCTGGATGACGTAAATGCACAGATTATAACTGATGACTTTGGTTTTCATGAGTATAATGTTCCTCCATTAAATCCCACAGAAGTCAAGGCAACAGGGTCGTATTATAAAGCTGATTGCGCCACACATATTGCAAAGATTTCACACTCATTCATCACCAGAGGATGGATGTGCTGCAGAACAGAGTGAAAGTGGCTGCTAGAATTACAGGGAAGGTGTAGAAAATCAGATTAAGATTGTTTTTTTAACCTTTAAAATGCTCTCTCTCTCTCTCTCGCTCTCGCTCTCTCTGTGAGAGAACACGTTTAGCTTTTGTTTATCCACTTCATTCCATTTTTATGATGAAGATGAGGATGACTGTGAAACTCAGTGGCGTGCATTATTTCAGTTTGAAAAGACGAGTCCGTGTAGGGAAAGCTCTCTGCTAGCTTTAGTGATACAATGAGATAAAATGCAGGATTCTGAGCCTTGAGTTCATTTCCAGCTCATGTTATACATCCCCATAATATTGCTGTAAGGTTCTATGATATCCATGGTTTGTGAGAACAAAACATGGCTTGATTTATTTTTTCTTCTTTATTTTTTTTTTTCTCTCCTTACTCTTCATATTTCTCAAAAAAAAAGAAAAGAATAAAGGCAACTATGTGAACATGGGTCATACATACCCCCCAAGACCTACCAGAATTTGTGAGGCTGCTCTGCAAATACTCAAGGAGATAGCACATCCAACTTGCAATTACTGGAGGCATTGTGCATCCTAAAATGCAAAATCATGAACTACAGCCACGTACAAATGTTTGCATAATCCTGTGCACACAGATGTGATTCTGAATTTACACGTGTAATTAGATGAGCTTCTGGGAGGCAGGCAGGAGCAGATTTGCATAGGTAGTCCAAGTCTGAGAAATAGAGGAATGTGTTCCAGTGAACAAATGCATGGAGACAGGAGTAATTAATTATAGATGTGGAAATGTGGTCTGAGGGAATGCTGTTACTGTAACTAGAGGCATAGCAAGTGAGAGATGAGGGGATGGAGATGTGGTGGGATGTGTGTGTGTGTGGGGGTGGGGGTGCTCCTACAGCATCCACATTTACATTACATGACAAAAGAATGAAGGTTAATTTAACATGAAGTTCCCTAACCTCAAAGGCCAGCGAATGAATAACAAATATTTTTATTGTATGACAAAGTGGAAATTTAATATTCAAATATCCATATATGGGTAAAATGAGCTCTACAGCATGCATACAGTGCATTTTTGGTGAAAGAGAAAACAACAAATGTCATTTTCATGTTTAACACCAAAGCAGACATTCTTTCAGTACTACCTCTGTTTGCAGTTGTCCAGCTTTTAGAAATTGAATTGTATCTAAAAAAAAAGGCTGATACATTTTATTTTGTCACAGGCTTGCTTAATTCTCCACAGTCATCTATCTCCAAGCTTTATACTAACATTAATTTGACTTGATACTAATGATACCAAAAAAGCAAAGCTAGGTTTTTCAAGCTGTCTGCTTACAATTTTGGAGACTGCTGACTTTGGTTGCCATGGAGTTTCTGACAACACCACACCTTCAATATTACATTTCATGCCTGGTTTTAAATATGGAAATTATTCCGGGCCGTATTTTGGTCTTATTACGCACCACTCACTCATTAATATGCTTGAATATAATAAGCAGAGTAGTTTTAGCCAATCTAGAGGTGGAAACATCATACCATTATTCTCTTTTTAATTGTTGGTTTGTATCTTCATGTTTTGCTTTCTATGCTTCATACTCAATATAAATGTTTCAATATGCTGGCTACAGCATGCTTTGTGGAAAGTGGGACTTGATTTGCCCAAGCAGTGTCCTGCTGTTGTAGACGTAGACTTATTATAGGTAGTATATGGCTGGGCTGGACCCGTAGCCCCAGGGGACACTGTGTAAACGCGTCTCATCTCCCCACTGATTGTAGTCCTGACTGATTGCTGATGACTTTTTCAGGGCACAGACATTGTAAGATGTTTATTTATTTAATACAAAAGAAAAATACTACTATACCCCTCCACTCTATATTTTTCATGCGACCCCTGTGTGTTGGCAAATCTGTCTCAGCTTCCGTGTCTGCCTGCTAAACAGCACTGATGTGTTGTGGTCATCAGCAAAGTTTGTGATATAAGAACAGGGCAGCTGTTTTTGTTGTTTTTGCATGGGTGTGTATGTGCGTATGAGTCACTGTGCATTTTATTCATGTGACAGATATGGGACATCCTTGACTGCCGTTGATAAAGTGACACACCCCTACAGGCGATCGGTTTTCAAAAGGAATCTTCAGCAAATTCCAAGGCACAATTTAGCAGACCACTGTCATAAGACATCACTTGGCTGTTGCAATGCATCGTCCGCTGAAGCTTCACAACCGTGATAGAGTTATTTTGGCATCACAACAGTTGACAACAGGCTGCAGTATTTTGCACATGTGAACATTATATGCCTGGAAAAAAAAAAAAGAAAGAAGCACAGCCCGATTTATTTTTCCAACCTGCCGTGTGACTAGCTTTGTCCACACGCGCCACGTTAATTTTTCATTACAGCTGTAATTCTCGGATGGGACAACATCTGTCACACACGACGTCTCACAAGTTGGCCTCTTCATCTCTCAGCTCTGCTCATAACCCATTCTGTCTCTTTCTGCATTCTAAGGTATTGCTATACAGTGCATCCACATCTGTTTTCTTTGGCGTGGCGTAAGGTTCCGTGTTCTGCAGCTTGGCCACCAGCCTGTTGGGCACTGTTGTTCATACTTATGCACACACAGACACACACACAGACACACAAGTGTACACAGGCAGATCACTACAAAATAAACAAAATGAGTTAATTTGGCTGAAATTTTGCCACCAATCACCATCTGTCTGTCACCCCTTCTTTATTTGTCATTTAGTGTTGTGAACTGAATGAATATTTTTAAATTAATTGATTTATTAATTTTTTATTTGAGGTGGCTAAATTCATGCTCTATTAGTTTAAAACTGATCAGAAACTGTATCAGTGATTGCATTTGATTAATTACCATGTTTCTTTCACAGACAATGTGGACAGAATTCTGAAATTGACTGCCTTTAAAAAAAATTGGCTTTGTTTTTTTTATGCTACAGCTTATGCCATTGAGAAATGTTATATTGAATTTGCCGTGTGTTGACAAAAAATATTAAAATATTGAGACAGTTAAACGGTGCCAATTTAATTTAATGGCCCGATACAAGGGTTTCTACAGTATATTAGACGTCATAAAACAGATTCAGAAAATTATAAAAGGGAGTTGAATTCCTCTGAGAAATGTTCAATGTTATTCTCATTAATTTTGACATCAAACCCCAAACAGCCACACTAGAGCTGATAATTAAAGCAACGCAAGAGTTCTGTGTTGATTGAGCTTGCGATGCATTATTATGATAGCAATAAACACAAACGGAGGTCAACATCTGCATAGATGTGATTAATTATGTTTGGTGTAAACCAAAGCACTGGACAAATTTTAACGCTGAAAGTCAAAAAAGAAAATGTTTCAATTTAACGATTGATTGCAACAGATGAAAAATAGATAAAAAGTCAGGGTGAATAAGTCAGAAGGACATCCCCCCCTCGTAGATATTGTAAAGATGTGCATATATTGTGCCTGACGTTGAAGTGAGACACTGCAGTAAATGCATGGAAGCCTAATGGATACATGAGACATTAAGTGTACCAAGAGCAGATTCTAAATGCTTTGTCGGTTAAATGCACTTTGAAACATCAATTACTGCATAGGAATAAACAGGCTCCTTTAAATCTGAGTATTTGGTACCAAATGGAGTTGATATTTTTCTCTTGTGTCCTTTGGGGTGCTTGTGAGCCGAGTAACACCATCTCACGTGGGATTTTCATGGATTGGAGGGTTTTTTTTAAATGTTGAAATTAATTTCAATTCATAGTGCTGCGGTGGCTGAAGAGGGTCTCAAGAAATCAGAATGCCAGAAGGACATTTCCAACCACATGTCGCCTATTCTCCTGAATCATGGTGATTAACCGCATCATCATTTGTGTTCTGATATTCCACACTTTATTTTCCACCCATTGTGAAATAAAACCTATTTCCAAAATCACTCACCTTGTTATTTGGTAAATTAATGTAATGAACAATTAAGTCCCTTGCAAAGGTCCATAGAACCTGCAATAATCCATTGTTTTGGACTAACACCAGATTAGTAGGAGTCAGTCGCAAGAGGTTATAAACTATTCACTGTCCTTTTATTCAGATTAGATTTTATTAAATACACCACCTGTCATAAAACAATGAAAACCTATTTTCTGGGTGCTGTGCAATTTGAAAGCAGAGAAAACGAGGGGTGGGTGTGGGGGTTGGATTGCAGACAAGCTTTGGTGTTATAGAAGCATCTTTAATGTGACAACTCAGCAACAGGAAGGTAGTTGTGTGACTGGCTGCGTGAAGTGTTTTGTCAAATGAGTGGGTCACTAATCTTGTAGCACCGCGTGACAGCCAGTTTAGGCATGCGCCTGTGCCAAAATCTGCAAATGAGGCTCGTGGACGGCAGCGCAGACTGGGTGTGATTGACAGGTGGGCCGAGGGGCCTTTGGCTCTCTCCTGAATATTTCCTCTCGCTCGAGACGTCCCCATGGGACTCAAAACGCACGCTACAGTATATCAGCAGCGCAGATTTTGGCTATAATGAGGGTGAAAAGCAAACAACGCACATATATTTTTCTTTTTTCAGTCTGTGCTACGCTAAGTTCAACATTACTTTTCGCCAAGCACCAGTGCATGAATTACATTCAGCTTTCATTTACAAAAGCAGTCGTAACACCGGCAACTGTTTCATTCGCTGATGTACAGAAGATCTGCGGCGATCAGATGAAGAAAAGCTGAGTATCTGATGTGGTGATAATAAAGTAAAATAAAGTCATTATTAAATATGATTTAAATGTCATATAGCAGACTTTTATTAGACTTTTGACAAGTCTCAGTAGCTCTCTCCAAAGATATTTTCATAGTCATTGTCACACAAGGCTCTTTATAATTCAAATTCCTCCTACCGTTGGACGTTTCACAAAAACAACATGTCATTGTGCATTAATGCAAAGCGTCTGGAAGTCTTGGCGACATTTAAATCATAAGCTCTATTTTTACCCAAGATTCCCGTGATGACTTACAGGACAGTCATTCCTGTATACTACTTAAACCGCTAGATTTTTCATATTATTTTGGATCACAGTTGTGACACCTTCTTGAAGTGGTAACTTATTAAGTCGGCAGAAGCGAGCACATCTTCAGTTCGAAATACATTTTAAAAAGTATGGCTTTAAAAGTCGTTCCGTGGCGATATTTGATGTTCTCAGTCCTTTGAACACACAAAATAAAGTACAGACATCCCTGCCATTGATGAAATAAAATGTCCAACAGTAGCAGGATCGAATGAAAACTGTCATGAATGGAATTTTAATAAGATAAAGGTGTGTACAATCAAGCGGTGTTTCTTGTACCAAGGCAGACATGTTGGATGATTTTCAAAAGAAATAGCATAACCCTCTATCATGGATATCTCACTGACATTTGCTGCTGTTTATGATACGTCTTAAAACCATGTCAGCCGTGGTTCTAATGAGACCTTGTGTCTCCCCGCTTGTCATTTCACAAGGCGAAAAAAATATGTGTTTGAGTCAGTATCCTCGGTCACCGGTGTTTTCTCTTTCAATTTGCCACTTTATTTTCTAGTAACCATCATCTGACCTCGTGTTTGCTGCAAAGTGCAGGTCCATCTTCAAACTACGGCTTTCGCCTGGTTCCAGAGAAATGTTAAATTGCCATGTTTTTGGTACAATGATATCACGCCATATTCATTATTATTTAATTTGGAGTGAATATATTTGCTGAACTCAAAGGAGAGCCCATACCATTGATCAGTAAGGTTTATTATTGTATTTATTATCTTGCAGTCTAGCATGAACTTTTACTACATTTACGTAAAAGGCTCAAAGGTATCAGAGGAAGAATATGCGGTTAGAATCCAACCCGGAAAAATGATTTGTCATCTTTCAGATGACGAATAAATCCTCCAAGATGAACGAATTATCAAACCACGGGAAATAGATTCTGATCCTCATCGCCGTATGACACCACAGCAGGAAGGCACTACAAAATGTAATAAAAAAATAACCCCACGGAAAATAAGATGTTGTTTCTTCATACAAAATAGATTTGTGGTTTAATAATCAATTTAGTGGCTTTATTTTAGGAGTTTACTGGCGGTGGGGTATTTTTGACCATTGAGACGAGGGGATAACTTTTGTTGTTCACATATTCCTGCGTTACTATTATTCACAGCATCGAAGCATAGCCGTTTTCCCTACACACTGGTGATATCACTCAGATATTTGTCCTGACTTCTCTAAGGTTCCCCCGTTTTCCTCGTCTGACTGATGGAGCTCAATGAACCAGCTAATGATGAGAGTTCAATCAAACACCCCAGAGGATGAAACTGTTAAGCTGTGGGCTCCATAAAGTTTCCATCCAGCACAAATTACACGTCACATTTTTCACCCACTCCACCTGTAGGACTTAAGAATAGTGACAGTGTTATTT
This sequence comes from Brachionichthys hirsutus, assembly GCF_040956055.1. Classification (NCBI taxonomy): domain Eukaryota; kingdom Metazoa; phylum Chordata; class Actinopteri; order Lophiiformes; family Brachionichthyidae; genus Brachionichthys; species Brachionichthys hirsutus. Next base: position 10,384,968 of record NC_090906.1, on the reverse strand, counting down.
ATTCCATCCAACCTTTGAGTTTGTGGAAGGTCAGCAGAAGAGTGATGGTAATGGTCTTGTTGTTGTGAGAATGAATGAGTTCAACTTCCCTCTTCTGTTTCTTTCTCTTCATTTAGATGTCCTTCCTGTGCACACTGCATGGTACCTCTTGATCCATACCTTGCTTACCTACTCCTATCTTTAGCTATTGTGATCAGAGTGGAGCCCACAGCCCCTCTGGGATGAGCCGTATTATTAAGACTGAGATATTGCTATGAGTCCTGCGAGGTGGTCTCCATAGATCTGTCTTGGGACTCTCGTATTACACAAAGGGAGCATGTGAGTCAACCCAAGATGACTTCACCCTCAAAATGACTGTGTTTCAGGAAATCTAATGATGCTTCAACTTAATCAATGGAACGAGCTGTTCTTACAATGAAAATAACAAACCATGCTGCCTTTATTTTGTTTCACAGTGTTACGTGATGACTTCAGACAGAACCCGCAAGACGCGGTTGTGGCGGTCGGGGAGACAGCCAGTCTTGAGTGTCAGCCTCCACGTGGGCATCCCGAACCCAACACGTTCTGGAGGAAGGAGAAGTCTCGCCTTGACCTCAAAGACGACAGGATCACGGTGGGACCCCCCCCCCCCCCACCCAATGAGCACCCTTGAGCCTTTTACATATACTAACATAAATCCCACGCTGAGTGACTCATCCATTCACATTGACCTGGAACTGTTGCAACGGCAAGCACTTTTGTATTGAACTGGTTTATGAGATTGTATGCATTGTTTGCCAGATTCGTGGTGGAAAGCTGACCATCTCTAATACTAAGAAGACCGATTCAGGGATATTTGTGTGTGTGGCGGCCAACATGGTTGGGGAGAGAGAAAGTGAAAAAGCTCAGCTCTCAGTGTTTGGTAAGAAATCTTACATTTCACTCTTTGCTTTGTTCAGACGGGGGGGGGGGGGGGGGGGATCTTGTTAAGTATTTGATTTAGATAAACAGAGAGTATCACTCTGTCAAAAATATATATATTTAGCTTCTATGTTATGTGTACTGCCCACATCCAGAGAGACCAGCGTTTGTGCAACGACCTGTGAACCAGGTGGTCTTAGTTGATGAGAGTGTGGAGTTCAGATGTCAGGTCCACGGTGACCCGCAACCCACTCTGCGCTGGAAAAAGGAGGACGTGGAAATTCCCCGCGGCCGGTGAGGGATGTGTGTAATGGAGTGTAATGTATTTGTCTGTGTATGCATGCGACTGTGTGTACAAAGTCATACAGTGTAAGTCATAATGAATACATGCTGATTCTGACACAGAAGGTTGTGATGCCATTGCATTGTGTTCTACAGCGTTCTTGCTGCATGGTTCAGTCTTGTGGGCCCACATCCTCAGCATATATTGTAATCTCACTAGAATAATAGTATTATGAAATAATTATTGGCCTGTCATGTGGATCTTAATAGTTACTGCTCAGTGCTTTATCCCTTTAATTACAATATGTCTTATTCTACAGTCTGGCCATCCATTAAAACCATAATTTATTTCCCCTAACTTTTAGTTTCAAAATTGAAAATTGGACAATTCCTTAATGTTGACATTATGTACAAGGAAATTTACTACTAAAGTTACTATCAAGTAAATGAAGTGTCAAGTAATTCCAATACAGTATTATTAACTCAACAATTGGCTAAGCTGTGAAGCTCGAAGCCCAGAATCCCACTGGTGGAGTCCAGTCACTGGTGACAGCACCCATTATTTTAACAAGTAAGACCGAGCATGTGTGAATTATTAAGAAATCATCCAAATATATATATATAAAGGTGCAGTCCTCTTAACTGAGCTTTGAGGTAGACTGTAATAACAGCCTCTCTCTGTCTGGTGCGTCTGCCTACCTGAGTTGTGACCCCTTGAATCTAGAAACATGTCCTACTTTCAGACCCATCTTCGCCTCACTTCTTTCATTCTTTGCCTAAACCCGCCAGCCTCCCGGGAGGTCTGTATTTGGGTCAGGGATGCGCTGTGAATGGAGTCCTCAACCGACACTAGACGGACCTCGCAACGATCATCGATATTCTGCCCGCACCTTTTGGAACATCTATTTCAAATATGACTTTTTCCTCACCCCTTGTGCCATTTCTCTGACTGACTTGCCGACCATCTTTGAGTCAGTATGGTTGGCCAGACAATTTTGCAGGATCACGCTAAAAAGGACCCCAGAGAGGGAGAACCGGGCTCCTCTCCTTTCTGTCTGTAGCCCCTTTGAGGCCCTTATCTAAACCATGGTAGCTGAGAGGTTTCTCTCTCCCTCTCTGTCTCTCTCTTGCTCTCTTAGCTGCACCACTGCTGCCTTACACTATGCTGCGCTGGTGCATCCACGCTGATGCATGGAGCGTGTCTATGAATTAGTCATTTCTTATTGCTCGACTCATTTATCAAATTCAGCTTGTCAGACTTTGCCACTCCCTTCCTCTCAGACTGTTTGTCTATCTCTCCCCCCCATCTGTCTATCCCTCTTGCTTGCTCTTTCCAATGCAGATATACTCCCTCTCTTGCGCGTTCTGTCTCTCTCTCTCTCGCACACACACACAGGGATATTATAGCATATGCACAGACAACACCACGGTGGGTGCCTCCTTTTTTTATATAAATATTGAAATAGTAGGAACAGCTATAGTTCCAGCTGAAAGCACCTTTCATTTTGCCATGCCTTCGTTTCAGCATAATTGCCCCCTTTTTTTCTGCCTCTGAAATGGAGTGTGTGCAGCAGGGAGTCCTAATTGCCTTAGAAATGTTTTATTCTATTAAAAATGACACAAGCTTTATAAAAGCTTCCATGTAAAGCATTGCACGAGTTTATGCACACTTGATTAAATTCCATTGTCTCATGTGGTTTGCCTTTCATTCATTAAAACAAAGATTTTAATATGCAAATTATTGTTTTCGTCTTCTAGTGTTGCGAAAGCAGCCTCGGTTTGTCACTGTTCTCTTCTGTTGCTAGGTATGAGATCAGATATGATAAAGAGGACTTCCTGCTGAGGATTAAAAAAGCATCAGTTAGTGATCAGGGAACTTACACCTGTCTGGCAGAGAACCGTGTCGGTAAAGTGGAGGCCTCTGCCTATCTGACTATAAGAGGTGGGTCACTTCTTGTTCTTGCAAAGCTTATAATAACCCATCCATGATATTTTCTGATATTTCCTGAAGCAGGTCGCAGGACAATCGATCCTTTATTGCTCATTTTACGACTGTTATTGCTCCACTGCTGGAAGGCTGGGCTTGGTCTCACTCTTTCCTTCTTATATAGAGGAATGTTGGAGCTGATTGTTTCAGATCTCCAGCTCGGCTCCAGATATGAACAATTTAACTGGCCCTAAGTGAACTGTTATGATGCTTCCCGGGGGGCTAATTCTCCATCCAGCATGCTCACTCCATATTTACACCATGACTCTGAGGGGAAGCTTTTCCATATTAAAAATTGATATTGTGTGAAAATGCTTTTTGCTCTTGTCCAGAGCAATAATTACTATTTAAAAAAAATGGGCAGTGTTAAAATGTCCATTCAAAATAAGATAAGCAACAATTCATTCAGAAGCAACCAATGACACATTTGCACTTCACCACACATATCCTTCATCACTAATCTCACCAAATACTCATTCTCTGTTTTATATATAGTTCATATAATGGATCCCCCCCCAAAAAAACCACTCATAGTCCTAAATCTGGAAAATATATCTTGACCCTGTCTTCAGAAATAATACTAGTTCATTGCAGAGCATTTATACATGTATTTTCAGTCAAATGCCAAGAGACACATATAGCGAGTTATCACAGATCTTTATGATATTTTATCTTTATTAGCTGTGCTTTAATTTTAAAGTTCTTATACATACTGGAGTGGAAATGTAAGTGTAAAAAAATGTTAAGCTTTATTATAGCTATTCATATTAATTGTTCGGACTGCAATTTATTTATTTTTTTTACATATGTATTTCATTTGTACTCCTCCCTTAATTTTGCTAAGGCCTTATTTCCATGCCGTCACCTTGTTTTGGTGGAGCTCCACCCTCCTCCCATGGCTGGAAACCCAATTCCACTTCATTCATTTCTGATTTTCATTTTCTTTTTCTGTCCCTCTGTTCTACTCCTCTGCTGTTCTCCTCTCTGTGTTGTGTGCTAATCTCATCCACACCATTGTTGTGTCACCAGCTCGCCCTGTCGGTAAGTATGAGCTGATCCCATTGTGCATGTGTTTTTTTTATTTATCACACACATGTATGCATGGACTTCTGCAGCATTCCACAAACATTCATCTAACTAATATTGGACATGCATATCTACATTTTTTTTCACTATAAATCCCAGGCTTCGTCAAGCAGTTTGTGGAAAAGAAATACAGTTTGGTTTTCATATGAATTGGCTCACCTTGGAATTGTTAATATGTCTGTGCCAATAGCTCGTGTGATTGACATAATTAAGAATGCATGAATCTCTTAGTTAGCATTTTTCTTTACAACTAGTCCTGCTGTAATGCAGTATGTGTCAATGTATTAATTTGTGTTTATGGTTTATTATACCTTAAACCATAGAGGCACCCCAGTTTGTGGTGCGACCCCGGGACCAGATTGTAGCCCAAGGACGAGCAGCTGCCTTTCCTTGCGAGACCAGAGGCAAACCTCAGCCCACTGTCTTCTGGCAGCGTGAGGGTAGCCAGGTAAAGATTCTGATTGCCTCCTTGAGGTGCTGATACAGCTAGCTCTGAAGCGTCAACTTCATGCGGTTGCACAATAGTGACTGCAGGTTATCGCAGCAGGATGAGCACCCTTTTGTGAAGTTGCATTTAAAGCGAGTAGGGAAGAGATATTGACCTACGTTTATTTTTTACATACACGTGATTTTCAAGCTAGAACTATCTTGAAGGCATATATTAAACACATATTTAAAATAGTTTATCTCACAGTTTGTGATAGAGACCATAAGATTAATCGCTTGGGTCAGTTCAAAACAGTGCGCAAACAGTGTTGGCATAGTGAAAATAATGTATGTAACACCCTGGAGACTTGTGGGATATGATATGTCACAACACTGTAATGCTGTATTGCTGTTTGAGAGAGCAACAGAAGAAGAAGAAGGCCAAGAATGCCTCACATTTCACTGGAAAATATCTTGTTATCAGGAAAGAGAATGTTGGAAAGATTTGGCTGATTGTACACGTTTTACCTGCTACACATTTAAATGGCATTATCCACCTGCTTTGGTTCCTTTTAGGATCTTCTGTTTCCCAACCAGCCGACGCAGGGAGATAGTCGTGTTTCTGTGTCCGTGAATGGAGAGCTGACCATCTCCTCTGTGCAACGCTCTGATGCAGGATATTATATTTGTCAGGCTCTCACTGTAGCAGGCAGTATCATGGCCAAGGCCCAGCTTGAGGTAGCAGACGGTAAGGCTGGACACACACACACACAGAGAGGGAGAGAATATTATTGTCTGTACAGTATACAACAATATGAGAGCCACAGCAAATTTTACCAGCACCAACACACATCACAGCAATTTTTATTTATTTATAAATTGTATAGTTACACCCAGTTAAGTAAATTTGTGTAATTTCATGTATAATATTACTTAATACTTGAAACCACTGGTGCATAATTGCATGGCTCAATCCACAGTTATATTTTCCCTTCTGCAATCATCTGCAGTGATTTATGGAATAGCTGGTAGATGACAGAAACATCACTGCTTCTCTGGTGTTATTATATGTTAAAATGGACCGAGTCAAAACGAAAATGCAATTATATCTGTTTGCAATTACAGTACACACAAGCACACGTTGTGACTTGATACAAAGAGTAGATGTTTATATGAAACCTGGCCGCTTGGCTCTCTGGATGTCATTCAGATTTGGATGCTTCCTGACATATTATTTGAACTTGGAAAGCAAGATAACTGTTTGGATTATATTTTAAGGTCCTCATCATTATTATTCTCTATTTGATGTCATGGCACTTTGCTTTATTGTGACGTTGTCCTGCAAACCTCTTTAAAATTATACAGCTAATATAGATATGAGCTTGCAGGACCATATATATCTAGAACACTGCTTTACAAAAGGCTGTTTATCAACCCATACCTTAAGCCAGAGACACTGCATTTCCATGCTCTAAAAGCCAGACGCCTCACTGTGGTTAATTTGAATGATCTGAAAAGACTAAAACTGTGCAAAATAAAAGTCCTCTTGCCTCCCTGATGGAAAGACACTTCGCACTTTTCTTGACAAAGCTTTAATGTCAGCATTAAGTGCTGATCTGCTGCCAGCTAAGGGCTGTTTATGCCTTTCTCTCCATTTGTTGCTAGGCTTTTTCACCCACACATTATTGCATTAGCATATGTTGAAGTGTTTTTGGAGAGCAAATTACTCCTGTTCTGTCACTTAGAGGAGATAGATCAATACCCAAATGTTTGGTTTGGACCACAGAGGATGGGGGGCATGACTGATTGTTGTAAGCACACAGTTGCCAAGATACTAGCTAAATTTAATAGGCTTTTTTGACGTGACTTAAAATAGGGGTATAGAAGAGTATCCTCCAGTGACCCTTTCGTTAAGATTCAGGTATGGAATAATTCATCATAGTAGGTGTTCGGATGGATATAAGAGTTTGCACTCAGTTGCACTCATCATAATGGCGCAAGACACAACTCAAAAAGGCCACTGGATTGTAGAATCTGTTGTACTGCTCAGTTTAAGATTACCGCAGTCACACAGACACAAGATGAACTATTTGTCAAGGCCTTATTTCAAGCCTGTGCTTGATGCAAGATATATTTTGACCCTTGACTTGAGAGTTACCTTTCTGCTTAGGTCACACAGTATCATCTATATTAATATTAACATTCTCTCTGTAGCAGGTTTAGAACTGGTTAGTCTTCCAAAATCCACGTCTTCAAGCCAGTTTTAAACTAATTTTGTAATATGAGTACCCTCTAGTTGTAGTACGTGATTTCTTAGAGGAGTGTAGCTAATTAAGAAGTGGTGCTTGGTTTCCAGTCACTTGGGGTTATGCTAGATTAATGTTTAATTTAAGTCTATCTATAGTTTGCCAGCAGGAAAAAATATACAGTATATTGTTTTTAAGTTTGTTCATTGCAGAATGTATTTCAGTTACTTTCGCCAATCGCCACACAAATGCAAACTATTCAGCCGTCATACTAAAGTAATTTCACATGAAGTTCTACTTCCTGTCCCTACTCCAGGCTGTACCTGATTTTTCGACTATTCTGCTTGAGAGCCTGTGTTCCTCACGGTGCAGAAGTAGGTGTGATGAACAATAATACCGAGGAGTCCGCTGCAAACACTTGTGCGAATGGAGACAGGCCAGATAGCAGTGGCGAGGCGTACTAAGGAAATTGGAAGATGGGGTCTGGAGAGCTTGAGAAATTGCTGTTGCAGAGTGCACAAGCTGTTTTTGTTTTTTTTCGGATGATAGAACATGTTTTAAAAAGCTCTTAAATAGATGTGTTGTTGTACTGCTTGGCATGATAATTCATAGTTTAGTGGTTTTGTGCCTGCGGGTGTGAATGCTGGGAGGAGGTGCAGCTGTGAGTCAGAGGAAGAGCGAGGGTAGGCATGAATGTGTTGAGAAGTGTTAATAAGAAGGTATTGTAATTAGCATCGTGGATGAAGCGCCATTAATCCTTACCCAGTAATTAAAGCTCAAAGGTGTGATGCGGAGCAGTAAGCACACTACTCTGCTGCGGAGATAGCTCACTTCCGCTCACAACAAATCCAAGTGATTGAACCCCAACTTCTTGGGTTTGCAGCCACTAAAGCAATTATTGGTAATTACAAATTAACGCCACATAAAGTCATGTTTTGTTTTTTGTTTTTTACACAAATTAGGCAAGATCTATCCAGATAGATCAGAGAGTTTTAGCTTCATGTTATGACATAAAAAATTAAAAACCCTTTATTTCAATAATAATATATGTTCTTTGCTCTTTATCCTCAGCCATGAAAGATCGCCCGCCACCCATAATCCGGCAGGGTCCATCAAATCAAACACAAGTATTGGAAGGCATATCTGTGCTTAGGTGTCAGGCGTCAGGGGACCCGGAGCCTACAGTCACCTGGAGAAAGAATGGGGCAAGTCTGCTGGGAAAGGATCTGCGATTTTCTCTTCTGGAGCACGGCAGCCTGCAGATTCAGAACACCAGGGTGGGATTACAGATTGATGACTGTGTTTGTGGTTTAGTCCCTCTATTACTGAACTACTTCTGGCTAACCAAAGTTACTGTGGCCGTGTGAAAACACGGCAAAGTTGTTTGAGCAGGGAAGGTCAGACAATACGTTTGCAAACACAAGGTTTTTAATGCCCATGTGAATATTAATGTTATTCCACTGTGTTGTCAAATCTCAGCAATGAAATTACAACCTTATTGAGCTCTTTATTTAATTGCAAAAACCGCAGACGAAGTAATAAATCATAGATTTCAGTGAAGATACCTGATAGTGGGTTGAAGTGCATGATACAATCTCCTGTCGAGGAGCACAGAACAAAGAGTCTGTCTGCTTTTTTCTGTACCTGGTTGAACAATTGCTTCAATTCCGTTTAGCTTACAATGGTTCCATTAGAACAGTATTGGTTGAACCTATTCTAAATGTGTGCCTGCGAGTAATAATGCTGTGCACTAAACCACTTTCCACTTGCCTGGAGGTTATACATGTGTTCTGTGCAATGTAATTGTTCTTCAGTGGAAGAGACGGGTAATTCTGCATCTGTTTTTCCTTATTTGTTTAATTATTTGTCCACAGGAAAAAGTGATCCACATGTATTGCATCGGCACATAGAGACACACAAACTCAAAGACATCCAGGATGTACTTTCCGTTTTCTGTTTTTATGAGTTTGCTCTTAGCATCCTTCTATTGCATGTGAAAGATGAAAGAGAAATGCCCTCAACCACTGGCTGATGTCAGCCGAATGTAATTCAAATGGACAAGTGCAGTCAGGTTGCTTTTAAAAGATGAATGGTAAATATTGATTTTTAAAAGTTGTTAAAAAACTGCTATTTGGTGTGCATGTGTGAGGCAGCAGTTACACTCAAGGACAGAGTGAGAGGAGTCTAAAGGGGCTAATAAAATGGACGAACTGCAATGTACAATGTCCCTCCACAGTGCCAAAGTGTCTCTCTCTCCATTATTGACTCTCTCTCTCTCAAGACATAGCGCAGTCCTCTGCAGCTCCTAAAGCCCTGCATGTATAAAACAAAATGGTCATATCACTTATTTCTTGTGTCAGCACCGATGATGATAATGTTGATGGCACTGGGAATGGGGGGGGGGGACTATTATTGGAGGGAATCAATTAAGAAAATTAATGTAAGCTCTTACTGGGCTCTTTTTTATAATTGCCCGGTGTTAAGGTTTCCTCCACTCATCCACTCTCCGGCTTTTCTCGAGCCAAATGCAGGCCAGTGGAGGTTAATGCATTTTTACTGTACGACTAGCTGTGAACCTCCTTCAAAAGCCCAGACTGTTGTAAGAGCCTGTTGGAAACAACTTGGATCAGAGTTAGAAAAGCTACTGGATACAGTGAAATGTAGCAGCAGAGCACGTCGTATATAAGCTAGATCACTGTGATGTGAACGAGCAGAGAAAATCTTCATGGGTGGATTTTAGTCTTGAGTTTTTATTTCCTTCACAAATCTGAAATCTCCCTCATTTTAAAGTTGTTTTCGGATTTTGTCTTCCCTAGCTGTCGGACATGGGCTTGTACACCTGTGTGGCAACCAGTTCCAGTGGCGAAACATCATGGAGTGCCTACTTAGATGTCCGAGGTCAGATTTGGAAGATAGAAATCATATTAAAATCAACGTAGCTTTGTTTGATTTGCGATAGCTACAGTATTCATTTTGTGTACGTGTGTTTCCTCGTTTGCCAGACTCCACGGACCTCCTGGAGTTTGTGTCTCACAATGCGACGGCTCTCCCCGGGCCACCCTCCAAGCCAGAGGTCATTGATGTCACCAAGAGCAGTATCTCGTTGTCATGGGAACCAGGGCCTGAGGCAGGCACTCCAGTGTCCTCCTATGTCATTGAGGCTTTTGGGTATGTCTGTGACCTATACCCTCGGGTAACATTTGGTGACCCCAAACTTCCATGGCAGTAACAGATGTACGATGTTTATGTGGGCAGAAAAAAAAAGACACATGTCAGGACAATTTCAAACAGAATTATGGATGCCTCAAAATGAAAATGAATAAAAATCTTATTGGCACAAGAGCTTTTTCTTTCCTCACCCAATCCAAAAAAATATATATTTATTCAGGATGCTCTTCTGTTGCCCCATGCAATTGTATTTACTTCTGTGGTACAATTGCTGCTTTTTTACTGACTTTCATTACATTAATTACTTTTGCTTTTTACAGTCAGTTGGTCAGTAACAGCTGGCAGACAGTGGCAGACCATGTGAAGACCACCGAGTTCACAGTCAAGGACCTGCGACCCAATACGGTCTACCTGTTCATCATCAGGGCGGTCAATGCTCAAGGTCTTGGAGACCCCAGCCCCATGTCTGAGCCTGTCCGCACTCAAGGTATAGCCATGAAAGGGATAGCTATGGATTACTATTAATTAGAAGTGCTTCCACTCTACATGCATTCATTCCTTTCACTCTCCCAGACATTAGTCCCACAGCACAGGGAGTGGACCATCGTCGCGTGCAGAAGGAGTTGGGGGATGTGGTGGTCAGCATGCATAACCCAGTGGTCCTCAGCTCGACGTCAGTGCAGGTCACATGGACTGTGAGTACCTACATTTGATGATTTCCAGTACAGACTCCCATAAGAATGCTGGGCATTAAATGTGGAATTTTCTGGCACACATAGTATACACTGTAGAATTCAGTCTGAACAGCTGGTGCTCCATCAATTTAGAAGGGTTTGAGGTGATGCAAGAATCAAGACTAATGTTTTTATTCAGGACAAATACATCACCATTAGGTAATGCATGTATCACTTCTGCAGGCAGTTTGCAGTCAGCCTTTTATCGAGGAAACATTATTTATCTCTATTGGCAAGGTGTCCCTACTGCCTGCTGCGACGGGTTAATGACACTAGGAAGGGCTTACGCCAGTCTGTTATTTCATGCTTGTCATTGTGACAACCATGTAGCGTAATGCTGCTTGCAGAGTGAATGGATAAAGCTAAGTTTGTGGTCGGTCTCAGTGGATCCATTATTTAACAAAGCACCGGTTGCAGCAAAAACACGCATTCATTTCACAATGTCAAGCAATTGTTGCTGTACTAAAGTGGATTGTGTACACCGCTGATTTGATCTGAAGTCTTTATCCCTCCTATGTCCTTTGGGAACAGTTGCACAGGTAGATATTTCAGTAAACTTTATTAATACAATGAGGTTAATGCAAGATGAGAAAGCAGACATACATGAGTTGCTTGGGTGCAAGTAAATGTCTCACGGACCGGTACTGGTCGTAAGTGCGGGTGGTTGTAAGTCGCACAGGTCATAACTGGGATAGTACCTGTATTTGTAAATCACATTTTTCTGTTTTGAATTGGAATTAAATCCGCAAGTGTGGGGTTTCAAATGTTTTCATGAAATCTGCAGCACAATATGTGGTAAACACAGAAGATTACCTTTTTTTTTATTCAAAGCTTCAAACCTAAAATTTATTTTCAAGTAAAATCTTGTGTCTACAATGCTTTCACATTCTGTTTTATTTTGTTAAATCTATGATGCCACAGAGAGGAAAAAAGAGATCTATCCTAATAAATTTAGACAGGTTTGATGTTAAGCACCGTGGTGATCCAGCAATTAATGGCCACAATCTGCCGAAGGACTCGGACTGTCTGAGGTTTACAGCACAACCCTCCTCGTGTGGTTTCTTGATTGCCCACTGATGATTAAACTGTATTATTACCTAAGCCTGCATTGTCACAAAAGGCACACAGAAGGTGAAAGGCTATCCACCCCTTTGAAAGCATGCACAACTACCCCCCACATCATTTCCACAGAGCATGTATTCATGCTGCTCTTTCTCATTCTGCTCTTCACTCAGGTGGACAATCCATCCCAGTTTATTCAAGGCTACCGTGTTCTGTTCCGGCAGACTTCAGGTCTGCCCTCCCCTGGGCCGTGGCAGATACAGGACTTGAAGGTTGCTTCAGAGAGGGACATAACTCTCGCTGGTCTCAAGAAAGGCATTGTCTATGAGATTAAAGTGCGACCATACTTCAACGAATTCCAGGGTGCAGACAGTGAATCTATGACAGCACGTACTATGGAAGAAGGTAAGTGACAAAGAATTCTATTTCCTGCTGCCTTTATATTGCAAGAATGCAAGATTTACTTTGTAAATAGCTCTCCTTACTACACGGTTCTATTTGGGGCTGCTAGCTGTAATGCGTAATGGCATTTCAAGTACAGCCACCCACACAGGCACACTGCTGTAGTGCCATGTCTCTTGTGTGTGCAAACAGTTTTTGCAGACAGCACAGTAGGGGACTTTGACAAGTCTTGGTCTCTGTGGGTTGGTGGGCAAACGGGGGAGGGCGAAAACTGTCGCTTTTGACATCAGCCCAACTCTCTCTGCTGCTCTTTGGACCCCCTGCTGCCAAATCTCCGTCACACACCAAAAGGACCAGAGGGATGTGCCCTCCCTTTACCAGCACACACACACACACACAATCAACTGCAGTTCTCTGGATGCTAATGTTTGTGGCATAAATATAAACTAACTGAACTAGCTAAACTAGCGTGAACTAAATACAGTCTTACCCCTTGTCAGAGACCAGCATTATTCACAACCTTTTTGTTCATCGTACATATCGTCCAAGAATTCACAAAAAAAAAAAAAACATTTATACAGCCAGAACAACAACAAAATACTTACTTCTGTGTTTTGTTTGTGCTGCAGACTCTGTTCAATTAAAAAAAATTCTACTTGATTTGCTGAATCACCACTGTGATCTTATTCTTTAGCATTGATTTTGAAAAGCCACACTGCCGACTATACTGCCTTGGCATGCAAACTGCAGTGTTTTTTGAGTCATTTCTCAACTGAACGTAACAATAGATCAATTTCTGTAATACTAAATGAAGAACATGAGACCTGAGTCAGTGCTCCTTGAGTTGGTATTGTTTCATGGAAGTAGGCAGGGAGCCGTTAAATATTGTTGCAGTGCTGCATCAGCTGGACTGTTTGGATGTCGGCTTGCACTGAAAGCAAGTCATGCTGAGACCATTAATGCATCTTCCTCCCAGCAGGAAGATTCGGGCCTGGAGACTAGGGATATAGCTGGTGGCGAAAGAGAAACCCAACTCACCACATCCAATTAAAATAGCCACATAGGATCACTAAATGTGTTTGAGGAATGGGGTGCATGCTCTATAGTTACTTGGATTCTGGAAACATCATAGTAGTGGAAAAAATTGGCATAATCTACAGAAACTCTTACATCCTGCAAATATGCTGACATGCAAAAACGCAAGCTATCCCATCAAAGGCAGGTGTCTCAGGAGCTTCAGAGGTCAAAACAAGCGATGCCTACCACCACAAAAAGTGGCATTTGTATGTGAAGATTAATGATCCTTTTTAATGAGTTATTAGCGAGAGCAATGTGGCCTGAGGCAGGAGGCTCTTTAACGTCACCGTCACCCCTGCCATCCATATCATCCTGTAGCTTTCCACCACTGGTGGTGGAAAATTACATGAAATGCTATATGTGTCCTTGCCAGGTATGGCCTTCATGGTGATGCTCTGATATTTTGAGACCAGGACAGCAAAGAGAGAAGAGCTAATTGAACTAGAGATCGATAAAGCTATTGATTTGACAGATAAATCAGTGCCAATAGGACATTTCATTAACATAATCCTCCTCATAATCAGTGAATTGGCTAAGACTGGATCTGATAGCTGCACTATCCCCGTTGTTCATAGAAGAACAACGATGTTTTATGTGAAGGCTCAATACAAGAAGTCAGCCTTACGCATCCACCATCATTCGGTAGGTAGAGTGGATTGTGCAGCTGTTATATGGGAACAAATTTGTTGAAATATCTAAATTAATTTGCTTAATTGATGCACTCATTTGCATAACAGGTTATGTTTACCTCTTTATATCCTGTAAAGCGGGACATTAAGCAGCTTATGTACCTTTTGTTTAATTGAACAGCTGTGTTCGGTAAACATTGAAATGTTCCCCGAGTGGCTGGAAGCAATAATTGCTTCAAATTACTCACAAGCTTCTGTGTTCAGCAGCCATCAGATCAGTATTAGTCACATTTTAAGAGCATGCTTTTTGACCATTTCTGTCAGTCTAAGCATTTTCCCTGAGTCATTGCTGGCATCGAGTCCATTATTCACCCACAGGGATTGTTTTTATTGAGGGTCTGTCTCCGGCTTCCTCCCACCCCCAAAAACATCCAAATTAGGTGAATTGGTTACTCTAAATTGTCCATAGGTGTGTGGGAGTGTGTGTGTGTGAATAATTGTCTGTCTGTGTATGGCCTTGCAATGCAATGGCGGCTTGTCCAGGGTGGACAAGCCGTGTTTTTAATTTAAAAAATGTAATTAAAAATATTAAATACATGTTTTCCCCCTCTACCCTTTAGAGATTAGTTTCAGTGTACTTGATAAGTGTAGAATCATTTCCTGATTTTTATATTTGCCCACCTGGTTTGGCTTCCTTGCATTGTTGTCGGCCATCATTGCCTTGTCTGCAAACACTGCAGCATTATACATTGCAGATAGCAGTACCATTTTGTAGCTCCCTAATACAATTCAAAGTTGGCACTCTCTTTAATCGTCCAGTCTGTCTATGAAGGTTAACCGGACAGCTTGTTACATATTAAAGCATCTATTAAAGAGGGAACTTTGAATATGGCATCCCGGAAGCACAGTGTCAAATTTCTGTTTATAATCAACTTCAGCATGCTTTCAAGGACATTCTTCACGTGAGACTGAAAAATGAAATGCAGCTACCTTGAAAGCATTTACATGGGGGTGGGTCATAATGGTTCTTATCCATTAAGGAAGTAATGTTGTTATTTGGGGTTGTTTGAAAATCCACTCAATTAAAGAAACAATCTTGCTGTTCTGCTTGGAATGATTATCATTTGTGCAAGTAACGGTCTATTATTAATTTACATCAAAGATGGTTACACAGACCACAGACAGAGGAAGGCTTCTTGGATGTCTTCTGCGCTCAGGACATACAGTGTGTAATCAGACGCGTTTTCAGCAAGCATACGGATGACGCGGACGAAATGGAGCAATGCAACTGGAAAAAGATCTATTTCTTATTTGTCTGTCATCTTTTTTCCCATACTGCTCCCGGCCCATCAGCACCTGGTGCGCCGCCACAGCAAGTGACAGTGTTGACAGTAGGGAACCACAACAGCACATCCATCAGCGTATCGTGGGACCCCCCGCCCTCCGACCAGCAGAATGGTATTATCCAGGAGTACAAGGTGGGATCACATTCTCCTCCTGACACACACTAGCAAACTGAATGTATTACTAACGCGCTGTACGAATTTAAAATATATCCTGTCTGGCATGTCTGTCTTTGCTAGATCTGGTGTTTGGCCAACGAAACCCTCCTTCATGTCAATAAGTCCGTGGATGCAACCATCCGTTCAGTGGTGGTCGGGGGGCTGCAGGCTGGAGTTCAGTACCATGTGGAGGTTGCTGCAGGCACGAGTGCAGGCGTCGGGGTCAAGAGCAAACCTCAGCTCATCATTTTGGGTAATCCGCTCACACACACACACACACACGCACACACACCAAACCACGAGGCAAGTGGAAAGGCCTCCTAATAGGGAACCTAGGTCCCCATCACAGATTGGTGGTCTGGAAAAATGATTTATCAATTTATTGCACTTGAAGAAAGAAGATTGCATTTTACAACGCAGACGTCTACTGAAAAAATCAATAGTGTTTCATTAAGTGTAGTGTCTGGTAACACTGCCAAGTACTGTTAGCCATATCAATAATCCTCTTCAATATGTGGGCAGCTGGTGCTAACAAAGTAGACTGTGTTTTTGCTGGAGCTTATCAGACGATCACATCTTATCAAATAGCAAATAAAAGGATGCCCAGAGTATATAAGCCCAGAATCAATATCAGAGCCCAGGCCAGATGGTCTTCATCTCTGACTTTTGACTGATATATAATAAAACCGTTAACACACAGGGAAAGGGAAACACAGCCCTGTGGACCAGAGCTTAATGATGGGGTGGAGGGCTCCTGCTGGAGAATGTGAATCTAATTTCACAGCACAGTAGCTGCAACAGAAAATCAAACTCTGTCAGAGCTGCTCTGTCAATCCTGTGTCTTGCAGCTCAGGTTGATAAGTGCACAGCCGAATTGATTTACTCTGCCTACATATTGGATACACTGATGCAGTGTATATATTTATTTATTTATGTATTTATATTGCTTTTACCTCCGTTGCCGCCTCCTTTTGCCGCGTCCTGGGGTCTGTTTGTTTTATGGCTGATATGTGATTTCTGTTATAAGTGTATTTCATCAGTGGAGCTGCACGGCGGTGTTTTGCTCGTCTACCATTTTGTTTTATTTCCTCCATAAATCAAACAACAAACTGAAACACAATTGTCACATTATTTGTTCATCTTGGTTTCATTTATATTCTCTGAAAGACACTTTATGTATTTTTGGCTCCTATTTGAAGCCACTGTGGAAATAGACTTAAAGATGTTGACTTAATTTCATTTTGTACCAAAAGGTTTTCATGCATAGAAACTAGAAATAAAATTAAATTGTTGTGGAATTGATATTCAACTGGCAACCAATGTTTTGTCTCTTTCCTCTGTGTGTGTGTGTGTGTGTCTGTGTGAATGCATGCATGTGTGCGTGTTTATACTTTCCTGCTGCACCTCCAGGTGCAGAACTGAGGGACATCGTGACGGGATCGGAAGGAAACAATAGCATCTCGGAAATGGTGAAGCAGCCAGCCTTCATCGCTGGTTTGGGAGGGGCTTGTTGGATCGTCCTCATGGGTTTTAGTGCCTGGCTGTACTGGAGGAGAAAAAAGAGGAAGGGACTCAGCAACTATGCAGGTAAAAAGAACCAACAACAAATAATCAATTTACCGTCGGTTCCACATCAACACAAAATCTCAACACATGCTAGGTCGCTTGCTCTCTCTTTCTCTCTCTCCGATGAGAACTGATGTCATCTCAGATGTGACTCCGTCTGAGCAGGCTAAATTGTCGAACAAAGGAAATATATTCACCACAGATGGAAATAGGCCCTATTGACTTGAATTTAACTGTGCAATGATGTGCATCAGCCGTGCTGGGTTCCATCAGCACCTCGCCTCTACACTCCTCATGCAAGATAAGTAATTTAACATCCGCTTCCACCATCAGACCAAGGCTGGCTGTTTGCACATTAAACAGAGACACGTCGAGGTTTATGTTTGAAATATTCCTTCCCTCATCGCAGGGACTTGGCGAGAGTGCTGTGATTTTGAAATTCAATAAGGATTTGCATGATTGAGTCCTATTCGTCTGATCCCTTTGCTCAAAACAAATTGAGGTGTTTCATTCCGAGCAAAGTGCATTTTAATTTTAGTAAAAAAAAAAAAAAAAACACACAGGTATTTACCAGAATGTTCAAGATATCAGAAATGCCATGTTTTATTTTTTGAATGTTTAATATTACTTCAAACTGTAATACTTCAAATTTCATTTAATTGTGAAGCGCAAGAATAATCAGTTTATTTTGTTTTATCAGTGTCTTTTGAGGTGTAAATTTATCAAATATTAATGTAATTCAATTCAGAATCAACCTTTTTTTCAACCTTGATTCTCCAAGTTTCTTTTTTTTTCTTTTGTAAAAACTAATTGCAGGGCAAAAAGGTTCGAACATGTCACCTTCCTTTCGACTTCGGGGCCATCACTTTAATTCACGCAAAATGTGATGAGATGTCAAATTACTGACCCGAATTATATTAAAATATGATTATTGCTGTCACACCACCAGTGATAAATGAACAAACAAAGCAAAAGACTGACGGACAGTTTTGCCATATATGATTTCATGAACCCCCCCCCCACTCCCCCTTCAAATGGCTGCATTTTAATGTGTTTGATTTATGACTCTCTATCTACCTCTATCCATCTCTGTCTGGAATTGCAGTACAATCATTCACCTTTACTCGTGCAGGTATGTGTCTGTGCATGTTACATATTAAAATATCATAGAAATTTACCAGTAACAACTGTAATGTGTATGTCATTCAATTCATGTTGCTGTGGATTTCGAAGCAAAACAGTCTCTAATCTGCATCCCCTCCTTTCTCTCTGCCAGTTACCTTCCAAAGAGACAGAGGCCTGATCAGAAATGGAAGGTGAGAATCAAATTATCTTATATATATATATATGTACCTGTATTTATATATAAAAACAAGAAGCAGGAAGCCTAATGGGGAGCTTTTCCCCTGACATTTGACACAAATGCCACAAGATGTTAAGCACAATCTGCCCTCTTGTTGACAAGAGCCCATTGTAATACCTGTAATGAGGAGTTCTTTTCTGCTGACTGCAATTTGCGTCCATATTTAATACCCATCTGCTCGCTCATATCAATGTATAACTCACACTGATGTGCACTTGATGAAATCATTAATCACTGGTTTGAAGAGCGCTACCCATGGATGCAGGTGAGCCGCTGTTCTGTTCACTGGCTCAGTTTATATGAGGTTATTGGCAGGACAAGGGGCTGCGGGAGGACGGGAAAGATGATGAATGTGATGTAGAAAAAGGTTGGCATACTGACAGCAGGGATCAGCCAAGTGCTGTGCCTTGAATTTCCTGCTAGGGAGTCTTTGCCAGCTCAAAAATGCCGGAAGTGAGGTGTAAGTTTGCATCCATACCATATCAAAGTGCACATGAACAATCAGGGGAAAAGGGAAATTTGTTTTGCAGATAGTAGCCGAATGGAAGTCTGGTTCTTTGTCTACACGAAGCAGCATATAAGCCCAGAGCTAGAACAAATGTTGAATATAATGGACTAAAAATACACGGCTCTATCATCTTTTTATTATGTTTCTGTTTTCATGAGCGTGCTCACATACATGTGTCAGTGTGCTGGTGCTGGCTTATATTTAGAAGTATAAATGCATGCACATGTGTGGATTTTAAATGGACATGTTTGACTTGGTTGTTTGGACACCTTTGAGCTATCCTCAATTCAGCCATGAACGACTCCCTCCACCAGTTAGGATTCAAGCCCAGTGGAAAATGCTCTGTTTACCTCTACATTAAAAAAGCATAAGCTAATATAAAGCAGTTCTAAATTGTGTGTCGTATTTTTTTTTCCCCCTCCCTAAATTACCGCCCGCAACTTCTCTACCTTGAAGTCAAAGCTGTTATTCATTAGCGTTGTATTTCACTAAGACAAAATGGCATGGTAGCTTTCCTAAACCACCTAATGGGCTTTTGCTGCCTCTGTTGCTAGGAGACAGTGCGCCAGTGCAGCTGATCTGCCAGGGGCTGTCCATGATTCTCAATTTAAAATGTAAATTTCTGTTGTGCTAAGGCTCTAAAGTGAATTTAGTGCGTATTTAGGCTTGCCGTGTGTCTCGGAGGAGAGTAAGGGGTTCTGGAGTTTAGGGGAGGCAGAAGTCTGATTTATAGACTTGCCATTTCATGTCTCTCTGTTGTTTATTGTCGCCTGCGTGCTGGGCTGCTCCACAGGCGAGAATATGCTGAATGAGTTTTCACATTAATTTGCTGTTGATGCCGCAGGAAGGAAATGAGCAATACTGTGATGCTGCCTGCAGTATATTTAACCATGCCACTAATTCTCTCTCTCTCGTACCTATCTCTTTCTCTCCACAAACAACAGTCGTCCAGGCCTGTTGAAAGCGGGCGATCAAGGCCTCCCCTGGTTAGCTGACTCCTGGCCGTCCACTAGCCTCCCGGCCAATGGGGGCTTAGGGAGTCCAAAGGGCGGCGGCAACTTTGGCCGGGGAGGTAAGAGACATAAACAGGATGGAGTGACAGAAAACACAGTTTCAGCAATGCCTGGTTGGACAGTTTTGATGTTCATCCACTTAGAAGCACAATGACAGGACATGATTAGGACGTGCACACACACACACACACACAAATTAAAAGTGCCTTTGAGGGCTATACTTCACTGATGTGATTTGACAGGCCTGATATTTTGCTAAAGTTTATGGTGTTTACGTGTACTTTTCCCATGCCGTTCCTTCTCATGGCCTGCCATTGTGCTTTTTACATGATTGTGTGACACTAATTGTTTGTTTGCGTGGTTTTATTGCACGCTTGCATTTTTCTCTTGCTTTACTGGACTCCTGTCGAGCTGCAGGCAGAATGTGTACATGACATTGGAGCACAAGGTTACAACTGTTTGAATATCCCTCTTGTGGACTCTCACCCGGGCCTCCACAGCATGTCACATGCTAATTACGCTTGTGGATAATCACTTCCATTTATATCAAGTCCATTTGAGACCTGTATTTAACTCATACAGAGAGCCAGCACAGCAGGGAGGCTTAATGACCTTAGAGATCGTTAACTTTCATGTCAGTTAATCCCTCCATGATCCTTTTCCCCTTTTCCCCTCACTGGTGTCACCCTCCTCAGATGTCCTACCATCTGCAGCTGTGGAGAAGACAGGCACCATGCTGTCCGATGGTGCCATCTACAGCAGCATCGACTTCATGGGGAAGGCCGGCTACAGCACCCCAGTACGTCAGCCCACCCCCTACGCCACGACTCAGATACTCCAGTCCAACAGCTTCCATGAGCTGGCGGTGGATAGGCCGGATCCTCGCTGGAAAGCCTCTCTCCAAGCCCAGCAGGAAATAGCAAATCTGGGCTACTCGCTAACTGACAGACGCCCTGGCAGCGGTAGGAACCGTAGTAAACATAAAGCTGTCTTTCTTTTTTTGGGGGGGGGGATGTTTGTGCCTTTGGGTATGAATCTTAGAGGTCTGTGTACTGTAGAAGCGCTTTAACTTCCAGGGAAATTAAGATGTGCCATAAATAGAACACGTTTTAGACTTCTGTCTTGTCCGGAAAAATACTGCAGGGGAGTTGGCAAACTAAGTCAGGAAAAGAGAAAAATGGAAAGAAGTGCATTTATTTAAATATTCACTGAAAATTAACCCTTGGGACAATATTCTTAATTACTCTTCTGTCTTCATCACAATTCTACCCTGAGCGCTTATCTAGCCCAGAAATGTCACACAATCGCAACACATTTCTTTGGGTTAACGTGATTTGTGCTGATGGCAGAAAATCCCTCAGTGATGTGAGTTATTTATGCACCTTATATACATTTAGTAAAATCACAGAGGCATATCTGTCTGTGCTTCAGTGCCCTTACACGATGGGTTATGTGCCAGCCAGAGCTAAATGTCAGGCTTATCAAAGATTTAAAAAAAAACAAAAAAAGAGAGAGAGAGAGAGAAAGATGGTGCTGGAGCTGTATGGATGTAAGTTAAAGTGGTTTGCTGCAGGTTTTCTTTAGGAATGTCAGCATTTAGGGAAAAGTCCAAATTCACTGTCAGCTCACAGAAAAGCAGACATAATGAGCACTGGGGGGGAGACAGGCTTGGATAATTTCAGATAGCAGAGACAGATAGAAGATAGCTGTCAAGGCAGTGTATATGCTGAAGGGTTAGCTTGTGTGAATGTCGCATAGATTAATGTTTGTGTGAGCATTTGGATCTCTGAGAATGTGCAGACAAGCAGACATTTTCCCATTGTTACCTTTGCCCCTCCCCAGGTGCAAAGGTGGGCAAGAAAAAGAAGGTGAAGGGTGGAACAAAGGCTTCCAAATCTAACGGGACATGTTGGGCTAACATGCCTCTGCCCCCGCCACCCATGCACCCTTTACCTGGTACCGAGGTTGACCTCGACCATTACCCGCAAGAAACCCATGGACGAGGGTAAGATGAATGCATGTGTATAATCAGTCTCAGCCCTGGAACAGATGCGCACGAACACAAATATACACTTAAGTAGAAAAAAAACCCACACACGAACATACAAGGTCATGTTACTCTGCACCTGTGTCCAATGTGAGTGCGTTTTTGTGTGTTATTCTGCAAGAATGCTTGGAAGAGAGCTTCTGACATCCGACTGACTAGATTTAGATAAGATGGTGACTGGTTCCAATTGGTGAGAATGTGTACTATTGTATTGTCATTACAGATTTCATATAATAATTCAAATTTAATACGATACACCTGTTTCACCGAGCACCTTTTGATTTTGTGAAACCTGAGGAAAAGACTCGATTGTAATGAGGTACAAAGTAAAAGATGAATTTATCGAAGATAGATATGAGAAGAACAAGTCATGTTTCACTCTCTGAGCCACATGGGAACGTTCCACCCTGTGATCAGACAATGAAAGAAGTATCATGCAGCTCCTACGTCCCTCCAATCTGTGCACTTTGATGAGAGGCAAATCACTGGGAGACAACAAAAGTAACATTTTCTGAATTCTGGAGTATCTCCTGTTATAATGGAGAGAACCCATTATTTTCTAAAAACTTGTAAAATATACAAGTGGGAAGTAGCCTGAGGGCAAAATAATTCCTTTTTTTTCTTCAGACAAACCCTCACTATCTAGGTGCTGCAGTATTTTTCAACAGGGGACCAATGACCTCTAGAATGAATCTGGTAAAACTGCACTGCATAAAATAGGATTATTGAATATTCCCAATAAAATATTCCCCAAATTGATCCATTGCCGTAGTGTAACAACAGTATTACTCTTGCATGGAATGATTTTGGGACAACATTACATTAACAGAAAATTCAGCAACCAAATCCTTCCACAGTTCAATTCATCTTAAACATATATGTGACTGTTTTGCAAACCAATGTAAGGACTAATGCAGAAAGCCTGTCTTCCACATATTAGATATGACAGCAACAGTTGGGTCCCACCCATGTCGGTCCAGACTTACCGCCACCAGAATCTCGACAATGAGATAGATGATGAGAGAGGGCCCACTCCTCCTCTGAGAGGCCGATCCTCCTCGCCAGCTGCAGCTCCTTTCAGCCCGCCTTCGACTTCCTCCCTAAGCTCCGCCCACCACGAGGAAATGCAATCCATCTTGCAAGCGCACCTAGATGAGCTAACCAGAGCTTACCAGTATGAGGTGGTGAAACAGGCATGGTGAGGCTCTTTTAAAGCACCTAACATTTTGGAAAACATCTATCTTCTTTTCTGGTGATGAATAGACATCTATGACATGTAGCTTGTGTGTGTTTGTGTGTATGTGGATTACAAAATATTGTTTGGGTTTGAGTATATCAATGGCCAATGTTTGAGCGTCTTACAATGCCGATGTATACTTTAGAGATAAAAACAGCTCTCCGACGGAGGTCTGAGAAAGTTGTCAAGTCAACGGTAACACATGTTGGAGGGTAATAACTGGGTTCAGTCTAACATGCTATTCCGACATCAGTGAATAGTGTCGGTAATTATGCCCGGGTCTCCTCTACGGCGGATGTGAGCCATCATGGAGGACAGCTGTGGGGGAGATAACAGGCATGTTGGTGACAGCTCTGCCCATTTAGATCTCTTTTAACCAGTTCAATTACAATTCCATTGTGTTAGCCTGACTCATGCCAGCTGAGAGAGAGCAATACATGAAGTCACTGCCGGTATTTACAAGACTCTCCATATACTCATCTTCCTGAGTATGCACTGATTCTGCATTCTGAAACTATCGTTGCATCATTTGGCCTGCTGATGATGCGATCTTCATTGTTTCATTCATTAATATGCACTCTGTCCCCTCAATTATTTAGGCACATGAAAGGCAGCCCGAACGTGTCCAAAAAGACCAACCCGCCAATGGACTTTATGTCCAGCACTTTGGGGTCTGATCTGGGGGCCATCCTCCTTTCCGAAGAAGATGAAGAGGAGGACGAGGAAAGATATGCGGTGGTGTCAAAGAATTTGTGTGGCTTTGACTATGCTCCTGGTCCCAGTTTGGATAGCATTGGGCGCTCAGGTAATGTTTTTCAGGTGGTAAAAATGACTAACTGAAATTAGAACCTCTGAGTAAATAGACCACTGGGTCATTGACAGGAAAAAAGTCATTGTAAGCAGACCTCAGGCTCATCATTCTCCATCTTGCAGACTTGGACACATTTATAGATCTTTTTGCACCTCTCCATGTTTGTTTTTGTCTTAACACTGATAAATGGGCCGTACAATTGAAATGCATGCCAAAATATACAGAGGCAAGAATGAAACGTGCAGTATTATAATATAACTCAAACGAAACAGTATTGGTGCGTTCATCTCCCCAAAGGCTAAGCAATCAAAACCATAAAGTTGTAGTTCTAGTGTGGTAATTGTTATTGAATGACGTTCATGGGTTTTTTTTTGCAATGTGGACAAAATAGTTACTATAAAGTAAAAAAAAGGTTTTAGAGACTCAAAACTACTGCAATAACCCAATCACGCGTAGTTATTTTTGCACAGTATTCTTTGTCAAAGAGATATCCACACAGTCAATTCAAGGTTATTTTAAGCCAGTCCTGCATAGACATCAAAACCATAACATAGAATATTTAAAAAAACGTACTTAAAAGTCACATTCCCAACATTTAAGATTTGATGTATTTATAAATAGGAATCTGTCTGAAATAATTTCTTTAGAGGGAAACATGAATGCTTCTCCCGCAGGGACGGTACTTTACCATTTTTAGACTCCATTGTTTGGTTTAGAGATTGAGCTCTGCATTGATATTATGTGTTTTCACTCCTTTTGAAAACCCAATGCAGGTTGAAATGCAGGTCATTTGACTAAAAATATTTACAGATAATTAGCAATGCAAACATATTTAGCATCCTGCGTGTCGCTGTCACGTATTGGAAGTCGTTGTGTCAGAAATTCACATATCGTCAGCCCGGTAAGACAAATGATGAACAAAGCCATTGTGCTGGCAGCCTTTCCACAGGGGATCTTCACTGCAGTTGTGGCTCGATGCTTTAAATGCCATGTTTGCACAATGTTTGATTGAAATGAAAAGGCTCTAAGTTTTGCATTTAATATAACTGGATGATTATGAAACAGCGACCAAGAAAATAGTTCTCACAGACTTCTGTTTAAAGCATTAGCTACTGAGTAGTAGGCTTGAGAGAGTTATAGGTACAGTACCGCAAATATTCATTCAAATATTTTTGGGAAATGGCAAGCATTATATTTAAGCACATTAATTCCCCCTGAAGGTAAAGGATCACAGCAGTGTCATTCAGGCGGCTCTGGAACAATGGACCATGGAGCACACGGCACACACAGCCTTGGCCACAAGGGGGCACCACTAACTGGCCACAAACCACAAATGGACAAGGTCGGAACTCTGCCCAGACAGAGAGACAATGTGGCAGATGGTACGTTAACACTCCTTTTTACACTAAAGGTATCTCTAGTCATGACGCATAATTCTCACCCTTTGCCAAACATCCTTACCAATTATCCACTCAACAGCCCACACGCCCGTCATGAAGTCCCTACACAACATGGGTTCCTGCATGCACAGTCCGTGGGCAGCTTCAACCCCAGACTCCTCTGAGGAGTGCATGGTGACCGTGTCAACTCTGGAACGTCAGCATATGGCTTCCTGGAGCGGCACCACAACATCCAACAGGGCAACCCTGAGCAGGGATCCCAGCAAGAGACCTGGTGCAGCTCCCTCTTACAACGGGCAACCCCCTACTCACGGCACAGAGAAACGGGAACACTGTAAGTGTCAATCTTCAAACTGACATATATGCACATATTGCAAAAAGGAGATGCAGCTGTTGAGAGCCGATTGGATTTGATGTTGTGTTTTGTGTGTCTGTCGCCTCTCTTTCAGAGTCTTTGTGAAACATCATTCCCTGCTTTTGCCGCCTGTTCCAGGACACCTTGTTCGCAAGAGCTATGAGATTTACTCTCAGATGAGTGACACAGAGTGACGTCGGGAAGACGGAGAGGAGACAGAGTGAAGACAATGAAACTAAGTGCGAGATAAAATGCGGAGCTGTAAATGTCATGTACAGACACAGAGACCAGTCTCACAGTGTTATTTTCACCCCCCCTCTCTACAAAAGGGTATACAGTATGTTGGGTGTCTGCTTCTGTTTTCTGTCACATGCTGTACAAAGATTCACATGGCAGAGAAGAAGAAAAACCACAATGATATGGCCACTTCAAATGGAAAAGGACTTGCATAATTGTAAATATATTTTTAATGGGTTTTTTCTTTCTTTCTTTCTTTTGATTTGCTATGCAAGCCAAACCCAGTGTTGTCTCTTTTGTGATTTATTACTGTGAATAACTTTTCATTGATTCTCAAACTGTTGGCTTATTTCAAAGAAGCTACTGTATTGATGTACTTTGCACAGAGCATTTTGGTAAAAGTAAGCACAAACCCATTGTCAGCTGAGCTGAGGACGAGAATCGATAATGGCAAGTATGGACGTCTATGTTAAACTGAACCGAAACAAAAGATATGTACTTTGACTGTGATGTAATTGTTTTGAGAAATACTAATATATTGCGAGATGCTCAAAAAAAAACACAGTTAAAGCTTGGAAATAATGTCAATATAAGAAACTGTGTTACTTAATAATTCTTGGAATCCTATTATGCATTGTACTCGCAATGGTTTTCGATGAATTGTTGCCATGGCGTTGAAATGGTAACAAAGCAACACAACACTTAATATCCAAAGGAAATATGTAGGAAAAAAGATTCCCAAAAAGAGTATGTTAATAAAATATATCTATATATTTGTTTTGCCAGTTCCTTTCCAGTTACATACATTGTCATAGCAGTGCAATATCGAAAGGTTAATGTGGCATTAAAGGGAAACTATAGTACCTAGAGGCCAAAATACACTGATGTCATCTGGAGGAAAATAAGATGCAGACTATATATATAATGTTAAACATCAGACAAAAGTATTTGTCCAATATATTACACTGTTGGAAGGCTGTGGATTGATGCAATCACCTAAAAAGAAATTGTAGAGACTAGATTGACAGCAAGATTTTCAAACAATTTCCAGTATAAAATGCAACCAATTAGCATTATCTGCCTGTGAGATTTGCGACACCGTGTGTTTACACTTGTTTTGGTGGTTCTGTTCTGATGGCTATTCCGGTCATGGCTCTCCCCTTGAAGAATATTTATCTGCCATATTGGTCTGCCCTCAGGAATACACAGCCACATACAGTAGGGCCATTTTTCAATTGTGTGATGCAAAATAAAATGTGTATGAAAATCAACCAGAGTCTGACACTGTCTGCATCCGCACACAAAGTCCATTCAGATTCACTTTGACACAATTTCAAAAACAGAGGCCAGATTCACTTCATCAGCACATATAAATGTCAGATCAAAGCATAGTTCTCCTGTATTTGCTTCAAGCTATATTGATCAGTTGTCAGATTTTTGCCTTTGCAGTTTGCCTTTTAAGCCAGCACCTGTGGATGTTTTTGAGTGTGTGTGCCCTACACTCTTTTAAAAACGAGACTCATGGTCATAAAACATATTAATCTTGACCATAGCCTGAATGGATTTTGGTTTAACCTAATTCCACCACAGCCATGCCAGGAGAGACTGAAAGTCATTGTGTTTTTTTTAAAGTGCAATTGTTGTAATCCACTCTGCCAGGCCCTGTCAATATTTTTCATCGTGTGACAGATAAACATCGATTAGGATATTGTCTGCAAAACTGCGGATGAGGCACCATCCAGCATTTAAACTTTAAATTGGTCGGATGCGTAAAATGCTATGGGAAGAAAATAACCGCGAGTGTGTAGTCAGTTTTATGCTCACTTGGGCACAATTGAGCTGCCCTCACAGAGTCCTTCTACAACACAATCCCAGCACCCAATCTTGATTAGTCTCCTCCTAACTTACCCGACTTGTAGTACAAGGAAATATAATGAAGGCACTGAATTGCATAGCTGAGCCCACAGAACCCAATTACAATCATCTATGTGCATTTTCAGAGGGTTACAGCTCCGTTTTATTAAAACGTAGCTTCACAGTGGTCTCAGAACAGTGTGGTCACTCAATTGGGTGTTGTGGTTTTGGTTATTTTATTGCTGCAATAATTTATTCAGCACCCAGGGGAATATTTCGCCCTCAAACTGCTTTCCATCTTATGACAGTGCTAGAAACATTTTTTCGAGGTAATCGTTTGTCTGCAGAAAACACTTGTGGTAATAATAACAATAAAGCATAGAGGACCATATTAATACATATCAACTTTAGACGGATGACGGTGTTGAAATTACACCATTTTGAACAAAATTCTAACAATTTTCTTGCAGGAGATTTTTTATTTTTTTATTGTAGCCACAATGCAGACATGAGAAAAAATGGCTCATTTACAGCAACAACCAGCCTCACACAACTTGCCTTTACATGCAGTAAATCATAGCTGAAGCATCGGCCAGTTTTACACACATGAATTGAAGCTCCTCTCTTTATAATGAAACAAAATTCTACAAATTGCAAAAGGTTTTTATATTTCACAGTGTGACGCTCAGGCAGGAGACTTAACCACATCCATTACAGTGGGTTTTGTTCAGCTTTTTAATGCCCCCAAATAATAGGAGGACTCCCCATTCAGAGGCCCGTAAAATACACCGACTTCTGCCAGACTGCAAAACTCATTATTGCTGCTGGATAAATGGACCATTCACCAACATTATTTCATGTCATTACTGCACAAGCTGCCTCATTTGATGCCACTTTTCCTGCATGTGGTTGACAGCCTTCAGTATGATTTTACCTGACTTACGACTTTTGGCTAATTGCTACAGTTCAACGGTGTGGTGGTTTATAGCGTACACTCCACCAGAGACTGTGGGTTCTGCTCTGTGGCTCGGCTGCCCTGAGGGTAAGCCAGAGACCTATTGGCCTCCCTCAGTGACCAATTTATTTCAATCTCCTTCACCCTGATGGTTCGTGAACTTTTATGTTACCTCTTCACACCGACATGGAGGAGCAAGGCCTCGCCTGGAGCTCTCCGATAGAGGGCATTTAGGTCACGGACATTTGCATCCAGATACTGATGGCCATCTTGAACTTTTTTTTTTTGCTCTCATTCACAGATCCAAACAAATTCTTCAGCTCTCCTGATTAATCCTGGAGTCCAGACCCAGCTCTAGTCGCTGGAGGCTCCCCGAGGAGAACGCAGCGGTGCACTCGGAGTTTAGTTTTAATAGTTAGAGTTTCTGCTCTCTTGCGCAAATACTTTTCTTCAACGGTCTTCACAGTTTCTCTGCAGATGTTTTTTTATTGAAACTGAGCAACAGCAAGATCCCTGAAGCCAGTCAGAAAGCAACCAAAAGTGAAATAAAAGGCAATACGTTTCCCCATCCGGTTGCAAGGCGGCAAATATGTTTATTTTAAGTCCAATTACATTTAATGAAAAAACACCTGCTGGCCATGTTTCATGTGAAGCAGCCCCTCTGCTTGAAAATGTGATTGGTTTCTTTTAATTTCTGTCAGATGCTTAATCTTCAGTTTGCCGCGTTTGGCACCAGAAAGTGGATTTTTACGATCATCTGCTGAAGTTTAAAAGTTATTCTGCATTTACTTTAAACTTTAAGATTCCATTGCATCTTAAAGTTTAAAGTAAACTTAAGATTTTATATCGCATTGGATGTCATCTTGTATTTTCTGTTCTGCCTATTGCAGCTTGCTATGGATGAGAGGCAGGATACACCTCAGACATGTCGCCAGGGCAGGGTTACACAGAGACAGACAAATCAATTCACTTAAATTGCATGTTTTTGGAGGTGGGAGAAAACCCACGCAGACATACAAACTCTGCACAGATCTGGTCCCTTCGTGCTGTGAGATAACAGTGCCAACCACTTCGCCACCCAGTATTTCATATATATATTTCTTTTTTTTAATCTCTTCTTTATTTGATCTTATCAAATCCTGGAACAAAGCTGTTGGTGGGATACATTTGGATTACAACTAATTTACTGTGGGTGAAATTGCATCCAGGAAAAGCTATGTTTACATTGTATTTTATCTGCATTTAATATTTATTGTGAAAATAGGCTTCCTTTAACCTGATGCCATATAAAACCTCTTTTGTTTCATTGTAATTTTGAACAATTTAACAGTCCCTTCTCTTCTTCACATTCTCTCCCTGTTTTCAGTCAACCTTTATGACAACAGCCAATGAAATATCTCGTAAACAAATGTGAATTTATTGCTGCTGCATGAAGCGCTGGCTCACCACCAGATTTATTGTCTCTGACACCTCCTAATTCCTCACCAACTGCCTGCCTTAAGAGAAAGTAATCTTCCACAAACACAAATGCAATAAATCTGAAATCATAGATTTGCACTCATTGCTCTTTCCCGCACCCCGCCCCCTCTCCATCCGTAACATCTCAATAAACACAAGTAACCCCCCCCCCCCATCCCCTATAGCACTCACACTTGGCACCCCTTGTTGTCTCCAGTGATATGGGACATTTTTTGTCTGTCAGAGCAGAGAGATGCTGCCTATCTCTGACACCACCTGTTTATTTCACTGCTGCAAAGCTGATCAATGTCTCCATCACCCCCCCCCCCCCCCCCCCCCAGACTTCTTTAACGCAACAGTGCCTCCTGCATATCCTCAATGAACCTCATTATGAAAATCCTATTTCCTGAATGAGTACATGCTCTAGTTCAAGAAGCCAGAGCGCACCAGTTCTACGAAGTCCCCAATGGCTTCCACCACAGATGCAGAATAATAATAGTTCTGGGTTGTGTTAGAATTCAACATTTGGTTTTTGATAATGAGAGAAAATTGAACAACTACATGACATATGGTGAGGTTCAGCTGCTGGATCAGAGGAGACGTTTCCATTCGCAATGCAGCACTTAGCCATCCCGTCTCTGTGAGTGTCCCCCGCCCCCTCCACATGAAGGGTCGGTAAGGGTTGACAGGCGTCCATTTCCCTTTTTCTGTCAGCCTCTCCAGCGGTCCTGCCACATTTCCGCATCGTTGTCATGGCTGGCACTTTGTCAACAGATTGCAGACAATTTGAGAACAAACACTGCAAAATGGAAAATGAAACTTGACAGCACATCCCCCCACCTCCACACACACAAGCATACACACAGTATATCTTAGCAAGTGAGACCAACAGTTGTGAAGGATCCTGAGAAGAAGAAGAACGAATGTAAAAATTGATGGCATCGAAGGCAGCCATTCGTGGGGCAGGGAAATCGTTTTTCAGAGATGAAAACGGCATTGCTCATTCAACTGAATCAGACTCTAATTAATTTTTGTTCTGATCATGTTATTGGAATAATTCATGAGGAGATTTATTACGTGAATGACTGGGTAAACATAGAGTAAAAAAAACTTTAAAAGTTTCCATTTAAGTTATCCTCATGGATGTGTCAGATTTTTAACATTTTGATCTAATGATCCCCTTCATGGAGCGGTTGATGCTCTTATTATGAAAAATATTTATTTCTTCTTTTTATGTACGCATGCAGGTCAGCAGTCATAGGTTGGTGTTTTAATTTGAGCATACTTCATACAGCATTAGTTACGAAGCACCCACCATTTAGTCATGGCAATCACGTCTCTTAAGTGAGAGGTGATAATTGGACAAAAAAAAGGTAGATCGTGTCATATTGAAATTTCTCAAATATGTAAAGTGGGCCATTGGTGCAATGAAAAACATATCTGAGTGTGAATCAGAAGATTCTGGCTGGCTCTTTTGTCAGGAATCCTACTGTTGATGTTTGCTTTTATTTTTCTCCCTTTGGTATGTGTTGGTCTGGAGCTGGGCGAAGCCAGAGTCACCACTCACCGGCGCACCTGCCAGCCATCTGTAATCAAGCCATCTGCCAGCCATCAGCAATCAAGCCACCTTCACTCCACTCTGAATATAACACCGGCCCAGTTCACAGCTCATCGGCAGATTGTTTGCTTACCTACGTGGTCATGTTTTTTTTGCCGTAGCACCTCTGTACTCCAGCCCCCCCCCCCCCCCCCCCCCAGCAGGTTATGTTAGTCCATAGTGGTGCCGTCGAGGCGCCTCAGGACCAACTCTCCAGACTAACCTTGAAATTATGTTGTACAATTATCTATAATGACAAATAAGGCTTCTTCATAAAGGAGGTCAACCTGTTTACACGAGCGAAGCACACACACAAATACTCAGAGTTTTTAATGAAAGCAGCGTGCTGCCTCTCACCTGTGATGTAAACATGTAAATCCCAGATGCAGTCATCATGTATGTGTTAGAAAACCATTAAGTCATTACGTGCGAGACTGACTTCACTCATCTTGATGGAAAACGCACATTTTCACTCACTCAATGTTGAAATGGATCATTTATCTGACTTTGATTGTTTATGGCTTCACAATAAGTGACTTTGAACTGTTTATTTGTTCCATCATCAGAGCAACCATAATTCATTTGGTGCACACTTTGTCTCCCACTTACTGTCACAGAGTGGGTTGGTGAGAACTGATGACAGAATTAAGTGCCTCCAAAGCGCTGATGGCTTTGTTTGAAGTAGACTGAGTGATGTGGGACATTGTGGATCAAGGTGTCGACCAGGGGATTTGCTGATTGATGATCGGTGGTTAATTGTGTATACGTACTTGTAAATTGTTGTGTACAACTCTTTGTTTGTATCAGTCTCACTTCGATGAAATCAGAGGTAAACTGAGGTAAAACAATCTCGCATCAAGGACAAAAAAAGATCAGGGTATCGCCTCATCTGATCTCATCACTGCTGAGTGGGGCTGGTTCAGGGTCAGCCACATTAATAAATCATGAGATCTGTATAATTTTAAAATCACTGTAATTGTGAATAATGTGCCACTTACCGTATGAGTTGAACTTGACACTCACACTCACATACACACACTTTGTAAGACTTGTGTGAAAGACTTTCAATAGCACACAGCTGCTCAGATGAAGGTTCATAAGTGAGGTTAATTGCAGCCTGTCTCATCTCGTCCTCACAGTTTTTCCCTCTCTCTTCCTTAGCCTCCTCACGCACTGCGACCCACAACCACACAACCGGTTGGGTTTACCTGTGGGACCCGCTAAACAGTAACACCCAGCAACAGCCAAAAATCAGGAACTGAACTGAAGTATAGCTTTGAAGCTGTTTTAATTCTGAAGAAGAAGAAAAAATATATTGTGTAACTTGTGAATCTCCTGGTTCTGTTCATGAGATTCAGAAGAGCAGTTGGCTGTTTGAAAAAGTAAGATTAACATTTAAATTTGTCCAAAAATACTCACTGTGGGATACTTGAAAGAAAGAATGGGGGAAGTTTTCTATTTCCTTGAAGTAACTTTTACAAAGAGCACAGTTTTTCATATCTTGTTCTTTTATTTTTAGGCTCCTGGTTCATAATAAAAGGTTCTCACATTATTAAAATATATTGAACATAGCAGCATGCTGCCTCAAAGCTTTACTGTGGATCGGCTGGTTGGTGGTTGTAACAACGCTCCTTCCCTTTCAATGATCCATAGTCTAATTAAATAAAAACAATGTCATGCATTGTTAAAACTTTTTTTTTTTTTTTATCTAAACCCAGCAGTAAAAATACAACATATGTTTTGTTTCATGTACAGCATCATAGATTTTGGTACATTTATTCTGAATTTGAATTCGGGGGAAAAAAGGGACAAAATAAATTGGACATGGGTCCCAAAAGGCTGAGAAAGTTATGGACTACTCAAAACCCGATTGGATCCAGTATGCCATGATTATACACAGAATTATACAGCGTCAGCTCAGGAATACTTATAATAAACTTTATTTAATTATCACGTGATTTTAATAAACTTGTTGTCAGTAAACACGGTTTGAATGCAAATAATCTCATCCAGTCAAAGTAGCAAAAAGTTCAGCTCTCAGCTCAGGAAATATAAAAATACACAATGTGGGGGGGGGGGGGGGGGGAAGTCTGGAAGCACAAAAAATAATCCGCAGTCTTTCCCATGTCTGATTCTTTTTGATTTATTTTTGAATTTTCAAAAAAAAAACATGTCTTTCAAATATCTTTCTGCAGCAGCAGCGAATGCCAGAAACGTCCCAGAAACTGCTAAATAATAAATGAATGATATAGAAACTAAACAAATTCAGGCAGAAGGCAGGAGCTCTGCAGACAGTCCAAAGGCATTGGGGTTTGCAAGGGCTGTACGAGTCTAAAGCCTAAAGAGTCTAAAGATAGAAATTCTGTGTTTCATTTGAAAATACAAAAATGAAAATAAGAAGCATGTTGTTGTTGTTTGTGTTTGAAGAACAGCAATATTTATTAAAACAGAGTATTTTCAAATGACATATCCACATGTAACTTACAGAATATGGCTGGACAATATGACCAAAATCTATAACTCAATGTTACTTTATCACAATAAATAAACAATATATTTACTGTATAACCTTAATATATTAGTGCTGATATCATCTAATACTAATAAAATGGGCAGACTGGCTCGCTGAATTTTGTTACATGGTTGTTGTGGGGCTGTATAAGTTTAATTTAAGTCATAATTCATAGTCAGTAATACAACACTTTAAGTGTATTGTCCAGCCTTACTCCTGAAGTGAAAGTTGAGGGAAAATAGGACTAAATAAAAATGGATTGAAAGTAGAGAAACAATAAATGGAAGCAGTCCAAGTCCAGGTTGTTCCATTATCCCAGGGTGGACAAAGCAGTCAAGATGTCGAGTGAAAGTACCACAGGTGAGTCTGCATGCAATTCTCTCGGTACACAACTGTTCAAATCTGAATGAAAGCAGCTCAAACGTACACAACTGAATTCACAATCACAATCCACTAGCATTTGTCAGCAATCAAGGATAATCCAAAGAGCGATTTCCTCGAGACTGAAAAAAATTATACAATGACTTGGAATAAAATCAAGCGATTGTGCTTTTATAACCAATGCAGAACAAATAATACAGAGACGAGATGTCCATCACTTACAAAACATTAACATTATATAAAATCTTAATTCGAAGCACTTTTGTGGCAGTAAACAGTTTAAAGGATTTACAAGATGGCTGGCAATGACTGAATGACAATTACAGCAAAAGAAATAACGAGAAAAATGACGAGCGTCAAGCAGTCGTCATGGAAAACACTCGCGTAGAAACTTCACAACCGCCATCGAATGTGCATTCATCTCACTGTGCTGAGAAACCAGCGGGTTCAGGCTTCCGACAAACTGGCCGTCCATGAAGCAAACAATCAGTGCAGACTCACACATACCACTGCAACTATTCACTGATTAGTTGTTTACTATTACATTAACAGCCAACTAGCGTTAGGATAAATCTGTTTCAGTAAGAAGAGAGGGAAAAAAAGCATCTTAAATGTGGACTTTATTTGTATTTAAAGTTTTTTACCTCTATGACAGTAAACTCATTGTCTGCGGTTTGAGGGCAGAACAGTGTATTTAAGGATGTGATTTTGGCCTTTGATTAAAACCAGAAAAACGTTTTTCCGTGTGACATTTCATGGCTCCACAACTAACCGATTAATCAAGCTAATAATCCTCAATGAGAATAACTGTGAGTTGCAACCCTATTTAAACATGAGAGCACCTTTTTACAACACCTAATGAGAAAGTCGAAGAAACAAAGCCATGTGTTGAGTCTTTTTTCCCCTTATCGTACAGGTTATCGTCCCTTTTTTTTTAAGCAACTATAGGTCATTTGTGCTCAGGTTGCTTCTTAGCTTTCCAGGAACTGTGGAAATAAAATCAAGGCATGTTTACCGAACACAATTATACAAACAAAAATGGCAAAAATAAAAAATAACTGAATTCAGATTTTATTTACCTCGTCCACTTGTCCCATCTGTTTAGCCAATGAGTCTCCACATGAGACAAAACTGGATGAATTAGCACCATCAGATTCCTTTTGAGCTTGACCTGATGGGAAAGATGGACGACTATACAGGAAGATGTCCCCAAATTCTAAGGGAGGGAGAAAACCTTTTAGTTGGTTAGTCGCTCAGTAAAAAAAAACAAAAAAAAACAGAACTATAATCCATGCATACCTGAATGCGGTTGACTTTTGCTGCTTCCTCTTCCTCCATGTGGAGCCCTATGCCTGTCGTGAGTCTCCCTGTCCTCGGCTGCAGCATCCTTGACCCTGTGATTCCCCGTGCTGCCTCGACGACCTCTGGCCTCCCCGGAGCCCATCCGCGGCAGCGTGGCCCCCCTCGCTTTGCTGTCACTGTGGGACAGCTGGTTGGAGAAACTCAGTGGCATGCAAGAGTCTGGGGAAGCAGTAGAGCAGAGAGGCCCAAATGTTGGTGTCATTGGGCGATGAGTAGGAGATAATCCCACTCCTGGTCTTTACCATCATTGAAGGCATCGTTGGCTTGGTAGCCCTGCTCTCCAGGCGGGTTCTGTTTATGCCTCCTGGGCCTTTTATGTGTTATTGCGGGACTCATGTTGCTGTCCGTGGACATGGGGCTGCTGGGTCGCTGGTGCCTTCGCCCTGACATCATCAAACGCATTTGCATACATCCTTATTAGAACTATTGTTGTTGTTGACATGTAAAATGAAAGTGAATCAATGGATTTGTAGTAGAAGTCTTTAGTCTTGTAATATTTAATATCTATGGTCAGTTCCAAAATCATCCAGTAATTGTCCTGATGCTTCGGGCTGTCCTAAAGCATTGGATTGAATCCTTCTAGACGCGACACCATTGTGCTAATAAGCAGTATATGAAAGTAAAATAACACTCTTCTTCCCAAGAAGCTCCCTCACCTGACTCCTCGGTGTACCGGCACATGCGAAGCCCTATGATATCCCGCGAAGAGGCTACTGCCTGGTTGAAGTCACCATCCGTGAAGAAGGATCCTTCTGAAGTGCTGACAATGCTGGACCTGCCCGATGATATGTTGTCCTCAGAGGCTGAGCCCCAGCTGTTAATCATGGACCCTGCGACAGATCTGTCCAGATCCCCAGTGCTGGAAGCTGGGGTCTGCTCCATCCCATGGAGGAGCAGCATTTGTGGAGATGGATGGTGCAGCTGGTGCTTGTGCTTCTGCTGGACGGGTTGATGGCTGTAGCGACTTCCAACGAGCTCTGCATCAGTCTCCTCCTCCGCCTCCTCCTCATCCTCTTCGTGCTCGTCAGCGTCCACGGAGAGGGGTATGGAGCTGTAAGTGTGTATTGGGGAAAGAGGGCGAGGATGGCTGGTGATGTGTTGATTGGAAAATGCATTAGAAAGAACTGCAACGTATAGAAATAGTTGACACGGCCCCCGGAAGGTTTAATCTGTGTACCTGTGGTGCTCGGTTCCAGCTTGCAGGCCATTGCTCAGTTGGGCTTGTGACAGTGTCATAGGTGGGTGACTATAGGATGCTTCAAGGGGGGGTGAGGCTACCAGTCTAACTGGTGGAGTAGGGCATCCTTCTATGGTCTCTTCTGGATCAAAGCTGCTAGGTAATATACAAAATAAAGATCAGGCCCCTGAGTGCAGGGTGCTAGGAGCCTTGATGCAGAGAACTACATGCACCCCCCCTTATACCTCCTTTCCATGGGGAGGCTGTACTCATCACAGTCGCAGGCATTCGCATGTGGAGGCGTTTCTACCCAGGTTACTGCATTATGTTTTGGGTTCTTTGGCGCCCGCATTCCCTTCTTTTGGTTTTGACTACCTGGGAAGGGTAACACAGACATATGGCTTGCTCCATTACGATTCACCACTGCACCGTGTAGCTGTCGGCCTTACCTGAGGTGCTGCTGCTGCTGCCTCTATCTGAGCTGTGGTGCGAGCCTCCGGTGTTGTGTTCACGGCTGAAGTTGTAGGGGATCATTTTTGGATGGCTCATTCCTTCGCTTCCTTGCAGATTATCTAAAGAACAAAGAGCCAAGTGAAAACATCACATCTTTCTTATTTTAATATAAAAATGTTCCCCAGTTCTGCTGAGTTTTACCTTTATTAAGCAAGTTTTGTTCAGCTAAGTTGTACTGCATCTGTGCTGCCATTTCTTTCGGTAGTGGAGGCAAATTGGGGGGTTGCTTCCAACAGGGTATGTCCAGAGGCTCTGCTATAAGACCGCCGGCAACTGGCTTATTCTTAATGCTGGCTTGAATGAGCTGCGTGGTGGCATAAGGGATGGGTTCATATGTGGCTGTTGAATCTCCGCCTGGACTCGCATAACTCAAATTGGAATTGGTGAATGTTTTAATCTCATTGAGCTTGTTGGAGAGGTTCACATCGCTGTAAATGGCCGCCTCGGAACCAAGCTGTCCTCCTTGTTTGTTGTCTGGATGGTTTCCATAGTTGGTGACGCAGTCAGCTGAAAGAAACAAAGCAACACAAGCACAGCAAGGAATCAAATCACAAAGCTTCCCGCATAACAGGAGGCTGATTTTTACTGACGCTTTATGCATCTCAAAGCCTCTGAAAGCAGCTCAGTGTTGCACAAACCTGGCCGGCTGTATGTGGTCATGTTGCTGTCACTGGTGCCGTTGCCATTATTGCAGCAGTTGATGCTGCAGTCCTTGTGATTGGCACATGCATTCGGCCAATTGTCTGGCAGCCACAGCTGGTTTAGAGGTTCGCCCATGCTGAGAAGGCCAGGTCTGCAATGAGGAGGACCACAGTGCTGCCACTCAAAACCTGCTGTTCTCATATCTCTGCTGAACAAGTGTGATGGTGTTGATGTGAACGGTTCCTTTACTAAAGCAGGTAGACACCTCCCCCTGGTGTTTGCCCAATGTCATTGCATTTCTCTTGTTCTCCAGTCTTAATATAACACAAAGGAATAAAAAAAAAAAATCACTCACCTGCCAGCATTGCACATAGACTCTCCTCTTTGATACGCGACTGCAGAGAGAAATAGAAAAACATTCAGCCTTGATGAGCTGACAAAAGTGGAAGCGCCAAAGGCGGAGAAAGCACATGAAAGGCGAGTTATTCTCAGCAGAACACTTATATCAAGTCTAGACCGACTTCAATGCATGTTTCCATCAATAGGGCACAAAGCCTTTATGCGATGGTTTAATGTGCATGAAGCCAACACAAATAATTGCCTCCACCTTTAGTGATCGCAGCCTCAAGTGTTTGAGATGATTTCTTTTCCACTGTGAGTAAAACATCACACAAATGTAGAACACTTTTCATACATCCCTCATTTAATCAAATGAACCTAAACTTATGGTGCAGGACAACTCGGAGAACTATCAGCCTACAGATGTTTACACGGAAACGTAGCGCTGCTTTATTATGATCAGCAAAGCCTATTATTAAAATGCTGCAATCATGTAATGTATATAGTCTTTTGTTTGCTGTATTCTCCAATTAGATGTTTATAACAATCATATGTACAGTTTGTGTTATATCAGCTGTATGTGATCTTTAACCTGAGTTTACCCATATTCCAATCTCTAAAATATAATAAAATAATAATTACACATATAAAGAGATGGAATGCAATTTCAAATTTGGAGTGAACTGAACGGAACAAAGCTGTAATTTATTTTCCAAACATAAGATATTTAAAAAACCACGTACCTGTAGGCGTAAAAGTGAATGATGGGACTGTATGATCAGAAAAAGACAGGGAAGAAGATGAGAAAATTTAACCCCCAACAGATGGTTCTGTTGTGGCCACGCCTGTAGTCTATTTCGTATGATGAGCAATTCCTTACATGAAACAAGTACAAACATATTTAAATGATGTGTCATCTGCTTTGTTGCTGCCTCTCTCAGTGTCCAGGTGAAGGATAATGGGAGAGACAGGCAACCAGAGAGTGAAACTAGCAGCCGTGTTGCAGCAGACATGATAATAGCAGGCTGGCAAGTTCGTACCTGTGAGAACTGGGCTGTGAGGAGGAAATGTTACCCTTTTATTTGACATGCTTGTCACCCTCTGAAAACATTCCTTATTATCGCTGAGAGGACGGATTATTATGTCCTACAAATATTCCCGCATCTGTAACGTGCATTGACTTACATAAAAGCATTATACACACCTTTGCGGATGCCTGTGTATGTGCTGCTGAGACCTCTTCTCTTCTTGCGGTGACGGTACAGCCACACACTGAAAATCATGAGGATCAACCAGCAGGTGGCGCCAATGGCGGCAATAAATGCCGGTTTCCTCGCCACATCTGAGATCTGAGACAAAATGTCTTTGTCCTCACTGATTTCCATCATTTGGCCTGCAGAGTCTAAATAGTGGAAAAAGAAAAAGTGGAAAAAAGGAGAGAGAGAGGAATAATCATATGCGTGAAAACAACATGCGGCAGCCATGATGAGCAAAGAAGCAAAAAACTTTGTTCCAAAAAGGTGAAATCAAAACATAAGCACAGTGTGCTATATATAACAACGTGTAGTGACCCTGAGATACAGATAGTGCTGTGAGGTGTCGCGTTAGACATTCCTGCAGCAATATTTGCGTTACTCAGTCTAGTACTTTCACCGGAGAAAAAGACAGCACAGCTCCATGTGTCTTTCGTCTGGAAAACGTAAGCAGACCGTTTATTACTGCGCATGCTCACAGTAACAGCTCAGTTACACGCAACATGACATCACTGCATAGGCCACTCAACATGGCTTTGCTACTCATGCTATTAAATATGCTTAACACGATTTGGCATACTGATAGTGTTCTAAAAACATTTACATCTGCCAGTTCACATTACTCTCCAAACAAATACCCTTTGAATTTCTCAAACTTAGCCTTTGTCACTGGCTTAGCGAAGACATCCGCTACCATGTTTGCAGTAGGGCAGTACTCTATAGATATTTTCCCTTCTGTGTGTAGACTGTACAAAATGGTACTTTTACAATATCTATGTGTTTGCTGCTCTGTCTGCATACTGGGTTCTTAGATAGAGCTATCGCCCCCTGGTTGTCTTCATATCTTGACTGGTACATGCTGGTTACTACTATCCATCCCTTTAAGTAGTTTTACAAATACTCTCTTGAGTAGCGGCTGCTAGCGCCATATACTCCGCTTTGCAGGTGGATAGTGCCACTGTTGGCTGTTTCCTGCTCTTCTATGATATAACTGGACCATTCTCACTTAAACTGAAACAGTATCCAGATGTGCTCCTCCTATCATCCCTATCAGATGCCCAGTCAGCATCACTGTATCCCTCAAGCTGTGGGCTTTTTTCACCTTTCTGGTCGTGTAGTTCTTGGTCCATAGTACACTTTAAGTACCTCAGTACGTGTTTTGCTGTAGCCCAATGCTGTTGCTTTGGCTCTGCTAGATGTTGAGATAGTTTACTAACGATCCAGCTCAGGTCAGGTCTAGTACATGTCATAATGTATATCAAGCTACCTCCTATCTCTCTGTATCCTGTTGAGTCAATTACTTCACCCTCACAATCAAATTTTAACATTTGTTCACATGGGGTGGATCTCGACTTGCATTCAGACATTTCAAATTTTGGTAACATCTTCTCTATGTGTCTCTTTTGACTTCTTAGAGTCCATTGCCTCTTTTATTGTTTTAGGCATATCATAAACCACTCTGTAGAAATAATTTACATTTTCACATTCATCATCATTAGGCTCTGCCTCCATTTCTCTATCAGATTCTTCACATGGTCATGTCCTCGTCCTTGACCGCGCCCCCTTCCTCGCTGTGACGTGTCCCATTTTCGTTCCTCTCTTCTCGCCTGGTATTCATCAGGACATGACCTGGCCATGTGTCCCTTTTTACCGCATGTGTAACACTCGACATCAGCGAGGACCATTTTCTTTCCTCTTCCTCTTCCTCTTCCTCGTGACCTTGTTGCCCAGCTAGTCTGGGCTAGTCTTGTTGCCCATAACCTGTAGCATTAGACATTCCTGCAGCAGTCTTTGCGTTACTCAGTCACCAAAATGGTTAGCTAGCTAGTACCTTTTGTACTCATTATTTACCGGAGAAAAGGACAGCACACCGCCATGTGTCGCAGACCGTTTATTACTGCGCATGCTCACAATAACAGCTCAGGTACACGCAACATGAAATCACTGCATAGACCACTCGACATGCCTTTGCTACTCATGCTATTAAATATGCTTAACATGAGGCCAGCTTTTGAGATGTCAAACGAGAATTAAAATCCTTAAAATTTGTCTGTCAATGACAATTTGCCTCTGAGGGCAAACTAAAGAGATGCTCAATTTTAGGGAGGACTCTCACCGAACTGAAAGAAAGTGATATCACTCTTCACCCCGGGTCCAGCATCATTGCTGGCTGCAACTTCTACACTGTAGCGAATCCCCGGTGCCAGACTGGGAATGAGCACGGAGAAGGTGGAGTCGTCAACTGACTGATTTACATGGTAGCGAGTCTCGTTACCCAGACACCAAATCTGTCAAGAGATGGCAAAGAGGAGATGAGATGACAGTGATTGCCCGAGGGACTCATCCAACAGTGTAATGCGCTGTCGCAGAGATGCACTTTGCAGCTTAACTGGTATACACATGATTCAGAGCATGAGTGCAAGCGACGGCAGAAACATTTTTCCCACCTTGTACTCGTCAATGAATTCGGCCTCTTCTCGTTCTGGAGGCGGTTTCCAAGCAACGAGAATGGCAGTCCCATTGGCATCACTCTTTGTCACCGTTACGCCTTGGGGTGCTCTACTAGGGGCTGCAACAAAGACGCACATATTTTATCATACATGCAATAAACATAATAACATCCGATGCTAGCAGAACCGATATTTAATGACTCAGCTATTTTTGGATACATTTCATTTGGAAAAAAAACATTTCTAAGTCACCTTCTTCCAATGTTCTGACCACTTTCACCTCACTGTCAGCTCCCTGGAACTCATCAAAGAAGGGGCGAACTTTGAACTCATAGATGGATCCTCTCTTAAGCTGACCGATTACCACCCCGTCCTCTCTTGGGGCATGTACCTCCAAGATGCCCCATTGCCCCTCTGGCTGGCCATGGACAGCGGACAGCCGATAAAGCACCTTGTAACCCTGAATGTATGGGGACTGTTTCTCGACCTGGTGGAGAGGAAGGGATAAAATGTCTAAATGACATGTCTAATAATGAGACACTTTGGTATAACAAACTACTAAACCTCTGAGTTTGAATCCAAGATATGCAAATGAAGATGCAAATCTGCAAGTGAGATGCATACATCAAGAGTCTTGCATTGCATGAAAGGGAACATCATGCAGGAACATTAAAACTCAGTTCATTCCCTTTGCCTTGGGGGTGATGCAGATTAACATTTCCCCATATCTGAGAATGCTCGCTGTACACCTGATACATGGTCAGCAATAGTTTCCCGACTGCATGTTTTTTGGTCAAATTCAAGCCAAGAGGGGACAAAGCCTGTCACAAAATGGAAAGATTTTGTAGAGCAAAACACAATATAACACACCAACACAAAATCAAGTCTTTGAGCAGTGGATTTATGAGCAGCTGAGAAATGTTTCATCAGGAAATAAATCCTTCATTTCACTCAAGGCAGTTTAAGTCTAGACGTTCCATCTGAACTACTTAGACCTCTGTTTTGATATATCTCTGAAAGCGTGTTTTCTCATTCATCAAACTTCACCTCCACATTTTGCTCGCTAGAAGAAGGGCAAACATGTCAGAATAAAGTCTGGAAAACAGGTCAGCTGCGGAACAGGCTTTTATAAGATTTG
This sequence comes from Brachionichthys hirsutus, assembly GCF_040956055.1. Classification (NCBI taxonomy): domain Eukaryota; kingdom Metazoa; phylum Chordata; class Actinopteri; order Lophiiformes; family Brachionichthyidae; genus Brachionichthys; species Brachionichthys hirsutus. The sequence goes on along the minus strand of NC_090906.1, from coordinate 10,341,299 downwards.
ATGAAGATATGCTGAAATGTTGTCACATATAACCAATCTCCTACAAGTACGTTATGACATTACCATCCAGTGCACCCTGACAGCAGAGGATGAAAGGATGGTTGGTGCGTGCAGGTGGATAGCCACATCTTCCAGCTCCTTCTGGATGTGACGGTGATCCACTCCCTGCATGGTGGAAGTGCTGTCTGTAGCACAAAAATGATGGTGAGATTTTAAAATACAAATAAAAAAAAAACAGTGATGAACTTAGAGAAAAGATACAGTCTGAAGTAAAACTAAAAGAAAGGCATGAATCGCATCAAACTGACCCTGTGTTCTGATAGAGTCGGAGATTGGACTGGGGTCGCTGAGGCCGTTAGCATTCACTGCTCTGACCATGAACAGGTAGACCGTGGCGGGCTTCAGGTTATTTATAACAAATGTCTGTGTCTTCACATGCTCAGCCAGGGTCAACCATCTGCTGCCCAATGAATAACTGCAGGGAGAGTTGAAGCATCATCAGATTTCTGATGCAACAGTTAGCAAGCAGTACGCTGAAACACACTTTTGCACATGTCTGACCTGAAGGCCTCGATTAGGTAAGACGTAGATGCTGGAGGGTTGAGGTTTGATTTCCACGACAGAGTGACGGAGTTGCGGCTGATGTCAGTCACCTCGGGTTTGGGTGGAGCGTTGGGAATCAGGTTAGGGTCTACAGGATGACTGGAATGAACAGCAACGCCGAACTCTGCCACAGAGATAGTTTAAGTTTAAGTACAGGACAAAAAAGAAATAAACTTTAAGCAGATATTCTAAATATGTGTAACCTACCCTCCACCTGTAAGTATGCTGTCCAGGAAGCCTCCCCATTGGGGCTGGAAGCCACACAAGTGTAGAACCCTGTGTCTCCCAACTAAAGAGGGCAAGAACAGGAGGGGTGTGGCATTAAAGGGTTGCCTTCTCAACTCCCACTTCTAAAATGGTGTCTTGCTTTACCCCCTACCTTAGCGTAGCGAATCTCCAGTGACCCTGTAGCTGCTATAGATACACGGGAGTCCACCAGAGACACCACCACACCATCCCTCTTCCAATGGATGTCAGGAGGTGGAGACCCAGCAGCCTGGCAGCCCAGGACAACAGTGCCGTCGACAGGTACGGTCTGATTGAGGGGACCCTTCCTGATCACAGGAGGAGGGTGGTCTGACCCGGCTAATGAAAAAAAAACACAAGACGGAAGTAAAAAACTGATAATGGTAACACAATTGAGTCTTGAGTTTGCCTGTCATGCATTATGTGCCCACAGTGTTCGCATTGTCACACACTGGAAATGAATGATCAACAAGGGTGACCTTGTGTACCCCCTTAGGCTGGGCCATCAAAACAGAAACTGGGAAGGTGGGGGGTTGAGTCCGTTATTCATAATGTGCATATATGAAGCTTTCCTTTGTGGTTGAAATGCAAATATACAGTGTAAATAAAGACAAGAGTCAACATATGATTCCTATTCGGAAAAAGCCAACATTACCAAGACAAACAGCCAGAGGTGAGAGTGCCGTTGGAAAAGGTATTGTTCCTTCATGAAATAGAGGAGGGTGCAGATGCAGCCGCCCAGGAATGATGTATTTGCATTGTAACTGTTTTAACGTATTAAACCGTCAACTGGCCCAGAAGCTTCACATCGTTACATTATATTAGGACTGGTGAAAAACACAAGTCGAGTAAACTGACTTTTTTTTTTTTTCAAACATGTTAATAAGATTCTGTGTTTGTCGTGGAGAGAGAAGATCTACAGTGTCAGGAGGAGACAAAGACAATGTGACAAAGTACACAGATGTCCCTGGTAGTGGAGAAACTTAAAATAAATTATATCACAGCAGAATAACAAGACAAAGGTCAAATGTTTAAAAACAAAGCAATGTATGAAGAATAGACCACACCCTCAGGTACATCAAGGCCTACCCACTGCAAAACATCGAAATACCAACAAAACAACGGACAAAATGCTTCATAAATGTTCTGCTGCTATCTGTCCCAGATACAACTTTTCATTTATAAGACAGCAAAGCAAATGGCTTATATTTTATGTTATATCTATCAATATGTAATATTTATAATTCAAATGAAATGAAAAATTACTCTATCACAATTGAATCAAGGCAGAATATGTAGAAAAAAATATAAATAGCGCACCCACAGTGCATTATGGAACTATAAATTGGGAAATGTCATTCCCAAAAGATCAAAGTTGCAAAGAGAGAGAGACAGAAAATAAAAGTGAAAAAGATGAAATGCTGCCAAAGAAAATGAAAGACAGATATGAAAGATGTGAAAGATACTCGGAGGCAAAATTGTTAAAGGGAAAACAATGGGTTTATGTGGCTGTGCAGGCGGTGAAGGGGGGGAAAAAAATCAACTTTTCCCCTCCAGCGGAGAGCAACTAATCGTTCGCTCGGCAGAAGGTTCTGCTGGAGCCAACTCCAATCACAGCGGCAAAGCCCAACTAATAACAATTCCACTTAGATAACACTGCTCTCTTTTCACTCGCTGTCTAACATTTGAAAATTCAATGGATGGGGGAAAAAGGTTTAAAAAAAAAGGGATGGGAAAATGCCAGAGGTAATGTGGACCACTTATTTCCATACAAATGCAACACTCCGAATGGGAACGAGAGGAGTGTGAGGAATGGCAGGATGTTGAGAATTTAAGGGAATGGAGGGGAGAAAGAAACAGGTGCAGAGGATGATTTTTAGCGGCATGTATTATATATATAATGTAAAAGAATATGACCCTTTTGTTTTTCATCTCCTTTTATGGATTTCCCACTGCGTGGCTGCAGAATCCAACATGAGCAGAAAGTGAATTTAGGTGGAAATACTTCAGTATTGCTGCTGTCTGCTTAATCTGAAAGCAATTATCTCCATTCATTTAAGATGTGTGGTACTACAGGTACAAATCCCCCCAGACCTACACATGTGTTCATAATCACACAGTTTGTTTAATTGGGAGCTTTGCTAGCGGTATGTAATTATTTGTATGGGCCTCCAAGCACATTTGAATTGCTTTTTTTTAAACAATTATCACACTTATTTCATCACCTAGGATTTAGGTGGTAGTCCTTCAGACCACACACATCATATTAAAGAACCTAAAAACATCCCACAGTTTGTTTTTTTAAGAAACAGAGGAAAATATTAATATACCGCTAATCAATCTAATTATTTTTAATTTAGTTGAATGCTGTACAATATAAAAGTCAAGAAAGTATTCATTAGAGTTAAGGAATATTGGGCCAGACTCTAATACACATAATCACCATGGAAACAGATCATTTTTAAACAGATCATGTGAGCAACACCTCCTTAAATTCCTTCTGTCCTGAAAACCAAGGCCAGCCAGCACATCTACAAGACAGTGCAGCTGCCCCCCAGTCTGCACTCAAGGCCACGTCTGCACACCAAAGCTGCATCAGCTCAGAGTAGTCTGCTTGGTGGGAATGGGCTGAATTAAGGTACCACCATCTGCCCTACATCGCTCATTCCCATATACTCACTGTCTGTAACCTCTAACAGAGCTTTGGTAATAACGCTGCCAGCAATGTTGAGAGCCTGGCAGCTGTAGAAGCCGCCATCAGAGCGCTGAACATCGGTAATGGTCAGGCTGCCCATCTGTGAGACAGAGAGGCGGCTGAAGGGCTGTGGGGGCTGGTAAGAAAAGAGGAGACTCTAGAGAGGGGGAGACAAAGATCACAGAGTTAGTCTCTCATAATACTAAATCACTATTCCATGCACATGACGTCTCACCTCACTGCCTTCCTTCTGCCAGAAGATAGCAGGTTGTGGGTTGCCAGTGGCCTCACACTGGAAGGTGACCACTCTGCCTACCGCCACTGCCTGATTCCTGGGGCGTACGGCAAATGCTGGGGGCACTGCAGAGGAACAAAGTCCCCAGTTACATGACAGTCTGACGCATTCCATCCCTCCAATTTGTAGGTCAACAATAAAAAAGTTAGGCAAATATACACAGAAATATCAATTAGAATAAAAAAATCAAGCAGCAAGCTTCTAAATCCTTTACCAATGCATGACAATGATTACATACTGTATTGATGGATGGAATTACAAATAGGACAACAGGAACCCGTGAATTCCATTTGCTGTCAGGTGGTGGATGAGGGATGGATGACAACTTACCAGCATCGACTACAAGGGCAAAAGACACAAAAGAGAGGAGTGCAATGAATAACAAAGGAACATAAAGGAATATGGAACTTCAATGACAACATAAACAGTATTGTGATATATACAGTATATATATATAATATATATTTTAGTATTTATTGTGCTCAGTTTTTATTGTTAATAGCGTTGCTCATAGTTTCATTTATTGATGTTATTCTTTTATGCCTTTTTAACTGGGACCAGACTAGAGCACTGATTTTGTTCCTTTCATGTAAATGTTGGAATGAAATTCCTTGGTTCCTAGTGTTTCCTTTCCTTTCATGTTTCCCAGTGTTGTTCCCTCTCTCTGTTTGTGTGGGTGTGGTCTCCTCCTCCTCCCGTTTCCCTCACCCAAATTTTCTTATTTCAAACCCTTAATCCTCTCACCTGTATTTGTTCTCACACTATCCCACCTGTTCTTAATCGCCGAGATGGTTTGGTTTTTGTTTAAGTACAGGTTTGTGTACAGGCTCTGTTGTCGCATGCTTAGTGATTTTTTTCTTTATTTTGTTGTCCTCCAGGCTTTTTTTTTTTTTCCATTGAGCTGGTATTATAAAACCCAGTCAGACATTATTACTAGGATGATGGTTGTCAATGTACATTTTCAATCAGGCCGAGCGTTGACAATCTGCTTGTGAACAAGTGACCGTGTCTGTTACCCACCAGAGCCGAATGTCAGAAGTTAATTTGCTACTACAGGCTCCAAATCTATTTTCTAATGTGATTTTTTATTTATTTTTATTTTGTTGTTGTGACAGGAGACACCTGTCACAGTAATGCAAAATGTCATCCACAGACAGAGTCACAACACAACTCCATACAGTGCTGCAAACTGACCACAGAGCAGGTCACCTGACTGCCATACCCAATTACATTTGTTCATATTTCCCTCATTTGCGCTGCAGGTTCCAAGCCTGCACCGCAGATTCTCTTACCCATTTCCCCTTATCTACCACTTAACTGAACAGTTTTGCACAGTCCTTATCAAAATGCCAGCTTTTTGTGTTGCTATTTCCTCTTTGTGCATCCTCCGTACCCTAATGTGTTTATTGGTTCGTTTAAATGTCTGACATTTCAGAATCTCACCTGTAACAAGCTTTCATTAGCCTTTCTTTCACTGTTATATATTAGTACAAATCTGCTAAAAATATTTTAGCATATTTTCAATCCAAATCTCTAAACATAACCTTGTGCTTTCCACTCTGTGAGACATTCAAATTGTCAGTATTTGTACACCCAGCACAATAATGATTACATTTGACGGAGAGAAATCTGCAATATGCATGTCTTTTTCATATATTCTTGCACATTTCTTTAGATGAAAGGAGATTGTCCTTGTCTAAATAAGATGGAAATCTCTTTCTGTTCAGGCCTTTCTGGGTCCAGCATGACTGCGAGGTGTGAAAAATGTATATATAACTGCAGGTTTTGGTTATAGAGCCATAGTCACCCTTATGGAACACATGGAAAAAGATTCAATACCACGGAGGGGTGAGGCAAAAGCTTTGTGTCTGAAATGTAAAGTTTGAAGCTAATTCTGATTCTATGATGCAGGAAACAGCTGTGTAATTTGACATCTATGAACTGCATTTATAGTGAAATAAATAGTCAGTATTGTTTCTTCATATATGTTGCTTTCAATTAATGTTTTCTTTAAAAACAACATAATTTTACAGCTATGTCTCCATATTTAAATATGGGTTTCATGAATGGGACGCAATAGTTTTACCCAATGTAATATCTGAAATTAAAAGTCATTTTAAAGTCAGTGTTTCAAATTCAGTGAAATGATTTCATGTTATCTCAAGACATCTCAAGACATTTTGCCATTTAAACAGGATTTTTATTTATTTATTATTAAAATGAATTTGTTTTAATTTTGATAGATTTTATGTCCTTTAATAATATAATCACACAATACAATTAATGATCTAGCCAAAGTTCCCTTCTTGCATGTTCTTAATTTCCTGCTGATATTGAGCTGTCCATTGATCCATCAGCTGTTCATGCTATCTGGTCACATCTAACCAATAGTGACACGCCTTCATTGTCTTTCATGGTGGGAATAAGTGCACCCTCCGCATCCTCGGCCTCATCAGTCTACTGATTCTAACCTGCTGCCGCTTCGTGCGGATTCTATTCGATCACAATCTGCTAGAGGTGCAGGAGCCACACACTTTCTCTAATTATCACACAACTGCTGCAGTAAACATCATCCTTCCTTCATTCACACATCTTTGCTGATTTAACATATTGCTGCATTTGTCCAGTCACTGTCCAAATTACCTATGCCCCCACCCCCCCCTACCCCCTTGGTGTTAATATTCTCAGGTTATTGCAGGGAGAGGAAGGCAATATAATTGGAAACTGCCATCAAACCACCTCCCAGCATGAAACCACACCTGCCTTATCTTTAATTAGTCCTAGTGTCCTCGCAGTCTGTGAAACCCACTGTGCCATTGCTGTGTGGGTGTACATGCAGTACAGTCTTATACTGTGCATGTGACTCTGTCTATCTTTTTGGATCCTGCTTATATGAACTGAAAAACACAACGCACAGAGTAAAAAACAAGGGCGAGGAGATGGATGAATTATTCCTGCCTGTAGCAGCCTGGGGTGAAATAACGGTGACTTGATCTGGATAAAAGAAAAGTGAGTTAAAAGTCACTGCCTGCTAACGTGTGACAATACAGGGCACTTAGTTCTGCGGTTAGATGTAGCTACCTTGACAATTAAAAAAAAAAGGAATCAGAGGCTTTGAAAAGTAAGAGAACTTTATGCAGAAGAGAAGATTTGTGTGGGTGGGCTGTACTGACCGTGTACTGAGAGCGTGGCAGAGGCTTCAGATTTTCCAACCATGTTCTCCACCACACATGTATAGGAACCCTCGTCAGACGAGGTCACTTGGCGAATGACTAAGGTATTTTCCTCTAGGATTTCGAATCTGCAGGCAGGATGGACACATATATAATTGAGAGATGGAAGATGAAAAAAATGGAAACACTGCATTTGCCTGCTAAAATGAATGTGCATAGCAGGCCTTTGTGCATTACCTGCCCTTCGGAAGGTCGGAATCATCTTTCCTCCAGCGGACAGTTGGGACAGGGTCTCCTTGAACAACACAGTTGAACTCCACACTCTCGTCTGCCAACACCACTGTGCTGCTGGGCCTCTTCACAAATGTTGGGCGCTCTAGAGGGCAGCAAAACTATCAGTATAACCATCGCTGTCGCGGCTGCTATGTCCCCATACTTCAGGATTTACCATGGCCTCAGGTTAATCATATAACTATCTAATCTTTAGAAAAATAATATAAAATAGCTGTAAATTGTTGAACCCCTTGGGTAGTTCCTGTAAAAAACATTTATTATGCCAAATCTGCAGAACTACAGACGTACTAGTAAAAAAGGAGGTACTATACCCCAGACCACACACAAGGCCAATTAAGCGGGTGGTGCTGATAAGAACTCTATTCTAATGGGAAATTGTATGTGGGGGATGAACACAGTCATTTTGCGTGTGTGTGTGTGTGTGTGTGGGGGGGGGGGGGGGGGGGGGTTATTGTAGGTTCAATGGGAAGCTCTCGGAATGAATGGTTTGAGGGGCTGTGGTGTTGCAGCAGGAGACACTGTGAGCAATTTTGCCTGAAGACTCTCAAAAACAGATGGATTAGACGGCAGCATTGCTTTATCAACGTAATTAACAGATCGAACAGAACGGATCGGCAAGATAAAGCACCGTGAAATGAGAGGGCATTAAGTGATGCCCTGCCACACGGGGGGAAGCGCAATCAGGAATCTCACCTAACACAGTGAGTTCAGCAATCTCGCTCTCCCTCTCTCCCACCATATTGGTCCCGACGCAGATGTATTTTCCGGCGTCGCTCTTCCTGGTGTTGGTGATCATGAGCTTGCCGCTGCGGATCTAAAAAAAAAAAGAATTTGGCATAAAGAATTTAAGTCATGCAGTTTTAGCTGTGGATGAAAACTTGAATTCCCGGTGTCAGCCACACATAATCACACCTTTGGTTCTTTACATCATTTTTTAACTATACGCTTCTATGCTTGGCATGACAGCAAGTAGTGATTATATGTGTATATGTATGCATTCTTCATCTAAGGAGTCAAATTTGCACCTCCTTTAAGGCTGCGCAAGAAGGTCACCCATGATGAAATTACATAATTCATATCCAGCACTACAGGAGCACAGAACTTTGGGAACAAAGACACTCCCTTTGTGGGAGACGTTCCTCAGATGTTCAAACAGCCCTCTTTGCCTTTCCCAAACTTTTTTACCTTTTCCTTTTCTGTGCCACGATCTGCAAACACACAAGTATGCGCATACTCAGATGCCCTCACGCATACATCAAAAAGATGGAAGATATAGGCATGTCACGCCGTTTTCATTTATTTCATAACCTCTCCTCCATACGCCCCACAGGCGACGGTAGCTGTCTTTAAGGTGTTTAAAGTGTGTTAGAGGTGACACCGCTGTGGTCACGGGAACACTGATTCAAAGACCTGATAAACACCCACACACATCTGAAACCATCTCCCAGGCATCAGCTTCCATTAAACTTTCAGTCCCCTTACTACGACTAAAGATTTCCTGAGCATCCAAACCATTGGACCTCTTCTGTTCATACATGTCTACAAGAGACACGTGTGTCTTACCAGGGGTCGGAGGTCATGGCTGCCTACGCTGCTGTGTCCATCAAGCATGGATTCAATCATCCTACGCAGCGTCAACCATAGTGCAGATGGAATGCCTCATGCTGCAGAGTTCAAACCATCAGCCTTTTATTTATTACCCCCCCCCCCCCCTCCCCACTCCGGGCTGGCCTTCATACTACACAGTGAATAAATAGCAACTAATAGATGCCAAACTATGGCTGAGATTCCAAATCTGTTGCAAATTATGTGGCTTTAATATCAGGATTTTTCTTTTTCTTTTTAAATGCAGTGTTCGTTTACTTCTCAGAGACAATGATACCCACAAGAAAGAAAGTGGGTGTCTGAGGTCTTGAAGATTCAGCGCTCATTTGATGGGATGTGAATGCACGTACTCACATTAAAAGTCAATAAAAAAAAAGAGTCTTTATACGACGGAAACAGAATTATATAATTTAATACAAACACAGTGTTGATACTGCTTGTTATTAAAAATGAACCCACATTAACGCATGACTAACATCTGGCATTATTAGGATCCTTTCCACAAAGACAGGCTTTGGCAAGCAGCGAAAACACATACTGTATTTCACTGGACCATAGCAAAGATACTAAAAATCGCTTCATTTAGTTTATTATTTGTAATATAGTTTAGTTAGTCACACATAAAATTGAGCTGCTTGATATTAAAACACGGTCGTTCATAAAGCAAAATGATAAAACGTGAAATATGAAATAGATAACATATGCCATGAATAATTTTGTTTGTACAGTTAACTGAATGTCAGCGAAGGGATCTACTAATGGCTCATAACATTTCCCAAACTGTCTTCTCGTCGGTACAGTGAGCCTTAAAATGAGAGCTCCTCCAAATTATCTATAGCCTATGCTAATTTTAAGTCAATGTAACAATGCTTGTAAAGGTTACTTAAAGTAGATGATCCTGCTCTAACTGATTCCACTGACTAATGGCTTTCTGCTTTGCAATGTTTTGCAGTTTGCTGGAAAACCTGCAACAGTTGATTAAACAGAAGATCCAGTGCTTTTTTTTTATTTTTTATTTCCCAGAATAACTGCTCCTCTTTTGCCTTCACCCAGCCCCAGATGCCCCACGGCTACATTCTGAAGCAGCTTATAGTGTGATGATGTGATTTTCTGTATTAAAACCTTTTAAATAAAAAGCCATGCATCCATGTATAAGAGTATTTTAAAAGCTGCTATTAAGAATTAACTCCAAACTTGATCTGCATATTGATTAATAAATGATGACCCAGGCCACAAGGGGAGCAGGAAGTGACAGGAAGCGGATAAACTCGTGGTGGACTTCTTTGGTCTTTGTACAGTAAGTGATGTCTTTGAGCGAATTCAAAGACATATTTCCACACAGAGAAGATGATTAAGGAGGACAAAGACAGGCAAGCAGAAAGTACAAAGCAAAAAAGCAGCCTTTGTATTTTCCTCGGAGGAGCCCCCCACCCCCCACCACCTCGGCTCGGATCCATGCCGCTCCTTAAATCAGAGATAGTTGCTCTGCCCATCGCAGCCACCCAGGAGACCCTCTACCTGTCACTCGATACTAAAATCAGCTTTGAAGCTAGGCTTGTGCATCCCTGGCAGCAGGTACAGACATTCGTTATAAACAAATAAAAAAACACACAAACACACACGTACATGCATACGAAATCATGTGAGTTCCCGACACCTGGTTCCTGTTTTGAGTTAAATGAATAAGGAGCTGTCCTGCACCGTCGTACTGGTCTGGAACCACTTCAGATTCGAACATTTAATATATCAGATTTATAGAGCGTTATATCTCCTACGATGACAAGTACTAAAATAAACTTGTGGTTGTTTTCTGCTATTGTGGATTTTTTTTACAGTCATCAGAAGGGAATATAACTCACATATGTAGTGGTCGCCTTCACATTTCCAGCTCTCTGTGGATTCTCAGAAAACTTATGACTCTGTTTTATTGACCACAAGGCAACTATTTTATGATCTCAGCCCGACAAGTATGTTTTTCCATAGTTAGAAGCCACCGAGGCAAGAAGTGGTTCTTTAGAGCTCTAGGAAAGCTAACGAAATACCTAAGATACATGACAAAAGAGTTGCATTTCGCAGTCAGAGAAAATGTGTGCAAATTTGTGTGCAAACCATTGATCGTGTGTCTCTCGGGGTGAAGTGGCCATCTCCTTACCGTGATGCGTTCATCTTTCTCATCTAAAGCGGCGCCGTCTCTCCTCCAGGAGATGGTGGGTTCCGGGTGCCCTCGCGGCGGTTGACACTCCAGCACTGCAGGCTCACCCACCGCCACCATGACGTCCACTGGGTTCTGTCTGAAGTCATCACGTAAAACTGGAAAGCACACAATAAAGGCCAGGATTTGACAAATGTTGAATTTTATCATCAAAACATTTAATTTCTTCTTTTTTTTGCGAGAGAGAGATTAGTCCATTTTAAATTGTTGACTGATCTGCCATTTTATTTTTTTCCTCTTTGCTACCTTTCGATGATGATCAAAGACACATAAAAATATTTCCACTTTTTACACTGGTGTTTTTACTGTTGGTAACTTCGTAACAGTGTCATTCAAAACATCCAGATTTTCAAGTGGTTTAAGTCCTTGCTCCTGATGTTGAAAATACCTGTATTCCACTTGAAGGCAGCATAATAATCGGTTGCCTTCTGGCTTTGCTCGTCACATATTTTAAGAGAAACACATCCACTCTTGTCAAAAACACCTTTATCTATTGGAATTTTAGAGTAAATCAGCACTGAAATGCTACCACAAAACCTGCAAAGATATGTCATCAAAGTACTCCCTAAGTCAAGCAGGGGGACAATGTCCATTGAGAAACACTGCTGAGTAAGCTGGTGGTCTGATTGCTGTTAATAAGACAAGGGGACACTCTGTTAGAGAGCAATTCGGAAAGGTGCGATCCAGACGCTAGTAGACAGCGGAAAGCTGCAGCAGCGATTTATCATCTCCATGAACTGAATAGCCTGCATTCAGAGAGAGAGAGCTCGCCAACCGGCAGCTGAACCGGAGACAAAGCAAACTCACATCCGCCCCAACATGATAAGCAGGAGTGTGACGTCTGGTGGCCATAGGCATCTCCTTCCTGTCTACACCATAAGGTTTCCAATGCACAGCCCAGACAAGCATGAGCAGCAATTCATTCTGCAGACTCCTAGGAGATTCTAAAGCCATAAAAGTGGGAAAGGAAATGAGCCAAAACAATGTCAGAGCTCTAAGGTGAAATATTGGACAATTTTTTTTTGCAAGATGACAACACATCATGAATGAAAACAATCTCCAGCGTTGTGTAACCGAGAGATTTTCTGCTCCTGATGAGGTGAGCAACATGTGCTAATGTGGCTGCCTGTGCATGAGTGACTGCTGTTAAGCATTCACAGTCTTAAATTTCGGGAGGGGTTGGAACCCGAACAAGCCAAGGGACTGAAGCCAGAACAGAAAGAGCACAACAGCAGATCTCAGAAGGGGTTTAGGGTGAAAAAGACAGGAAACAATGAGGAAAAGACATAACCACTCACAGATGGCGGTGACTTGTTCACCTCTGGCTATGGATTTGTACATAACGCTAGACAAGGAAGCCTGGGAAGCCCAACCAGAACCCAAGATACGGGAGAACAAATTAGGACGACCTTCTAATTGGAAGCATTTTGGCCCCTGCACTTCTTTGAGCTGTGCTTCACTGCTCTGCCCCCTTGAACCTCCGAGCAGGGTTGGAACTGGCTGACTGCGGGGCTGACTGAGCGTTGATGGGAAACAGCTGTCTGACGACCCCCACCAACACCACCACTGTGTCACATGATAAAAGGCATTCCTCGTAAGACGCAAAACATGGTCGAGGTTACTTCAGCAGGAAGAGAGCGAGACCATCATAACTGTGTGTGTGCTGTTAATGCGAATGTGAGTGTGTGCCTGTGTGTTGATTTATTAACTGATAGTATCGAATAATTTCACTGGTAATCAGGTTACACATCTGTTTTTTTACTATCGTGTGAGGTCCAAATGTCTCCACATGATCTGCGAGCATGGGCTACTTCCCCAAACGCTTTTTATTTATGATGATAGCTTAGACGTTAGTGCGAGACATGGCGAGGAGAGATAAGGGTTAAAAGGAGGAGGAAGCTGGGTTTGGGAAATGTGTCCTTGGAAGTGTGCTTGCTTCTGCACGTAATACTAAAGTGTTGGGTAAGCACATAAAAAATCTGGAACATGCATTTTTAGAACTGTTTGTGTTCTCAGAGGGGAGCACATCTGTTTATTGTGTTCTAATGTGAACTGCATGTCTAAGTAAAACCTACGCCAGAATATGCAAATGCAAAAAAAAAAACCTGAACTATGCTAAGGCAGTTACAAACAGCCTCGGATGCCGTTTCTTGTTTCGTTATTCATCTGCTCTGCAAAATATATATAGAATGTCTGGTTATCAGTGCTCTTATCCTGACAAGCTATATTCTCTAGGAGCAATGTTGCTGATGCCGCCGTCTAAACCCTAAAGCCCTAAAGTCATTGGTGCGCGCAAAGTGAAGCTCCATTTGACAGACGTATGCATTTTTAAAATGTTGCAGGAAAATAAAAATGTAGCAATTGCGGCTCTGATTTCAAGGATATTTCAAGAATTATGCCCAATTAGTTTTTGTTTTTCACTAATACTGCAGAATATCATCATAATATTTATCTTTTTATTACAGTGTGTCAGTTTCAACAACTAAACCTTTTGACTTTGCTTCATTATCTTTTTCACTCTTGCATCTGTAAGATCAATATGGATTTGTACCCTATTAAATATTGCATATTTATTCCCAGATCATATTCATGCATTTCATGGATTGGACATACTGTATGTGAATTTCATCATTTTTCAAAAGCCCTTCATCTTATGTTTGGACTGACGCCTAACAGTGAAATCCAGCTCTTTTTAAAGCCAACTGAACCCACCTATTTAACTGGAGCCTTTCACCTTTTCTTCTTTTCTTCTACCATCCAATCCCTCTACATGAAAATCTCATAGGCTACTTCAAAGCACCAGCTCTGGGCACCGTTACCCTGGATCTGACAGTATCTGACATGTTGTTAGTCCTGAAGAGCTTGAACTATATCTTAAAAGACCTACTGCAGCCGTGCAAGTACAATCCTCCATTCAGACTTGAAGTAAACCAAACAAGAACAACATTACAAATGGGCGGGATGCTGGCACACACAGTGTGAATGAACAAACGGCTTCCTTGTTACAGAACTTTGTATCAGATGCTGCATGTCCAGCTGCAACGTTATCTTGCTGTAACAATCATTTGGACGTCCCATGGTCAGCATCAACATAAAGTAAAGCAGTGACGGTTTAAACTAAGATTTGCCAAACAGCTGTGCTTGCCTCGGCATGCAGTTGACATCAGCGAGACAATCAGCAATCATCTTATTTCAAATCTGGTGGCGGCGTTGCCTCACAGCAAGAAGGTCGCAAGTTCAATACCGACTTGGGGCTTTTCTTTGAGGAAATCCTCGACTTCTCTCACAATCAATCTCCTAACCTTTTCCAACCCCTGCCCCCTTATCATTCACCTTCTCTGGTTTCCTCCTGTTTGTTTCCTGCCTGGTCTTACAGAGTTGAAGTCTGGGGAGACAGAATGCTGCAGGAGAAACAGTTGCACCATAGAAAAGCCAATATGCGCTGCTCATGCGTTGCATTGTTGGTAAGGTAGATCAATAGGGATGCACATGCACGCATACATTGACTCACACAGGCATGTCCAGAGGGCCCTGTACCCCTCTGCAAGCTCACAGCAAAGCCAATAATGTGATATGAACTGCAACAGAGCAAATCCAATGAAAAAAATGAAGGTCCAAATTAGTATACATGCCTTAGCTCAGTCTCATAACTACACCACATGAGATTTGAACACACTAGAATCCAGTAGACACTGCAAGCTGCTTATGAAGGAAAATACAAATTCCTTGGCTCTTCTCCCTAAGCTCCCTAATTTGAATTTCATGTTCTGAAAATAAATCATTACCGTACTTACAAAAATCCCTGGGCAGCTAGTTGTTGTTGTTTTTTTGTGTGCATCCAAGGCAATAAGTCCATTCTAGTTTTGTGAGCCAATTCAATCAACATAGGGGCCAATTTACCAGGATCAAGTTTGTGGTCAAATTTCACACTGAAACTTTTCTCCCCACTCCTTCTCTCTTAATAAAGAGGAATAAAGCCCTGTCAAGCCGAGGCATTAGCTTCATGGGCTACACCTCTACATATGCATGCATTTATTTGTTTAAAACCAACCCTTTAAAGACCACAGTGTTAGGATAATAATAATGTATTCTTATTAATTTCTTCTCTTCTTCAACCCGTGGTACAAATTGAAAATAAAAATATTATTCCATATTTAAATTTTACCTGCTGCATTCTGAGTCTGTGTGTGTGTGTTTGTGGATGGGAGTGTGTGTGTGTGTGAGCATGGAAGAACCGGTTCACCGGTTCTCGGATGTTCTGCCACTCTAATCCTGTTGATGTATGTGCAGAACATATCACTCGTGAGGGGCAGACATTAAAGCCAGCTAAAGGGATTGTGTAACCTCCATTTTAATCCCTTCTCCTCATCCTATCCCTCCGTAAGAGGAAAGATAGGAGAAAGAAAAGGAGGAAAAACGGTGCTGAGAATAAGGAGAGGACAGATACAGAGAGACAGACGTACATGAAGCAGATTAGGAGAATTAGAGGCAGAAGAGCGGAGTAAAAAGGAAATTGACATTCACACAGAATTCCATGATGTTGACTCTCCTTGGAGAAAGTTTTGATTTCATCCATTTGCTTTCTGAAAGTAAACACTGGAATATGTAATAACTGGTGAGCTGAGATCAATAAAAGATCTGAAACATAAACACCTTGCTCTTTCATTATACAGCAGTTTGGTCCGTTCAATCAGTGCAAATGAGTCCAAGAAAGACTCTCACTCCTCGGGGCTCATTACACAGGTGGAGGACACAGTCCTCTGAAATATGTCTGCAGGCTGTCACCCTGTTTTACTGTCACTGCAGTCTAATACGTGCATTGTTGTGATGGTACAAGCCATGTATGATTGAATAAAATATTTATATGTGGGGGGAGGGGGTCTGCTTTTACTACCTGTTATTTTAGGAGAAGTCTAGATTTGTTTAGCATGAGCTTTTTTAGCCCCTTTTCAATCCCGGGTAAATAATATTCACTAAAGTAAACTCATTAGGCTTTAATTCACCAATCACAGGTGAAAGCCTGCGCTCTGGTCACAAATGTCCCTTTAATTACACCAGACAAGACTCCCACTGGTATGAGTGATAATGGGACCCCGGGAGGTGCACGACAACAGCAGCTTAAAAATGGCCATGGAGCACCAGCAATACCTGAGGATTGTTGAACTCAAAGCAGAATGACCCACATACTGAGAAGTGCACTAACAACAGCCCCCCCCCCCCCCCCCCACCCCACCCCACCCCACCCCACCCCACCCCCTTGGGACCTGACCTCCTCCGAGGAGATGGCGCCCAATTTGTTCCAGTGGTGCACAGCCATTGCTTTGTTACGTTTATGGCCTGTTGAGGATGTGAAGTAGTTCACAGAGAGAGATTTGTGATTAAATTAGATAAACTCACACACACAGACACACACACACATAAAGGTTGTTTGCGCTGTCAATTTTAAAAGCAAAAGCGGAGACCAGACTCCTATATATAGCAGGAAGGCAGAAGGAATAGCAATGAAAACGGGGCATAAAACCAAATCAAGCCCTCCTCTTCTGAATAATGGAGCAAGCTGGAGGCAGAAATCCGGCACTTTTACTCCAGGGCAAGAGTCCCTCGCATGAAAGTGGAGAAAAGCCACACACACACACACCCCACCCTTTAACCCTCTCATTAGTGTAATCCCGCATGTGAAGAGTAAATTGTCATGAATAAATCCACTTAGAAGCCAGCGAATGAAAGACTTTCACTTTGAGATGCTTTCATTACCATTTCAATCAGCATGCCATGCTGCAAAAATGTTGGCAGTGTTTGACAGAGTAATTGGGAACATTAACGAGTAGATAAAATATGGTAAGCGGAGGGAAGCATATCTGTGAGTGAGCCAGTGTGTTTTGTATCAACTGTATGCTTTTTATTCGTTACTGTCAGAAAACACATTCTTGATTATGTTTCCATGGACAACGCCAACGAATCTCATCAAAACAGATAGATTTTTGAGCTACAGTTTGGAGTTTTGTTTTGACAAAAGACAAGAGCTGGAACGCAGACAGCAGTCAGACATAGAGAAAAATTTATTTTATTATCCCCGCCCATAGAAACCTTTGTTTGAGCTGTAAAATGACCTTCACAATGGTGTTTAGAAAATCTCCTTGGGCTAGGTGAGTTCGAAATAAGCACCTTCTATGAACTGTACACACACAAAAAAGAAGTAAAGAGGGGAAAACTTCAGGGTATGTGCAATTACACTCTGCAGACAGAGCATAAATCTGAAGCTTTGCGGGATACCCTTTGTTTAAATGAGTATCTAGCCTAATTCCAACCTGGCCTTTGTTTGTGAAAGAAGATAGAGTGGGCAGAGGTAGAAATAATAAAGAGGAAAAACCCAGGAGAGATTCTCCAAGAGAGGAGTGCACCGGGGTCACAAAGAGAGGCGATGGAGAGGAAGAGGGAGAAGATCCGGTGATGGGGAGGGCGATGCATTGTAACAAAGGGAAAAGTGAGTGAGACAAAGGCGTACAAGCTCGGGTATATGAGAAGAAGATGCAGACACAAAGAAACAAAGAGCTACGGGTGAGCGCAACGCCGAGCGAGACGGCTCGACTCTTGCTGCAGCGCAGCGTTGAAATAGGCCAAGTTCTGCCGCGATAAACCCACCTGCACACACTCGCATGCATGCAAACCACACTAAGCACACACACACACACACACACTCTTTCAGTTACAGCTATGTTCCGCATCCTAATATACTCCGAGGTGCCTTAGTCCTTCCCCTGTCATCAATCTGAGAGACAGTTCAAGACCCAGGAGAGTAGGAGACTGTGGGCAGGTACGTAACACGCTCCATTGTGACGAAGAGAATGATACGAATCAGAAGGCGCTCGACAGAATCACATCAAAATCTGAGACTATGGCATCATATTCCAAGTTGTATGATGCTGATTGACATTTTATATTCTGCAAAGCAGTAAGCAACGTAGCACAGCAAGAGAACATTACATTTGTGTGTTGGGGAAAGCACAAATAGCAGAATCAAATGTCTCCAAGGTGAATATGATATTATCCTCTGCACATTATTTACTCACTAGTGTTGGATGTCTTGAATGATTGGCTGATTTGGAGCCATTTAGTGCAGCATGTCAGGTGTTTAAAACTGATAATGACGTGTGAAGGAGGAGGGGGGGAGTAGATAGCGCCGCAATACCGCCATGGTTAGCAAGCAGCTGGCTCTCATTTTCACAATCATGTAGTTCCACACAGAGGAGGTATAAAGAGGAAAAAAAGCATACAGCGTTCAGCTTCAGCGGGTTATTTAGATAAATAAGCATTTCTCCGTAAATGTAAAAAGCCGACAAACAGTAGTCTTTGGTACTTAAAATGCCTACACGTTATGCAGAGGTTGGAGATTTAGAGTCAGAAAGGAAAGAGAAGTTTGCCTTTGACGACAAGCTTGTTTGGCTTGGACCAAACGGCACCAGAGAGGAATGACTGCAGGAAAAAAAACGGAATAAGAAGTGAAAGATGAAACTTTAATGATCCCTCTGGGGAGATCGGGTCATTGTGGCAGTGTAGAAAAGGGTATAGATAAGAAGTGACTGCAAGCAGGCTCATGTAGGTAATAAAAGGAATTAAAATGAGAGAAACACATTAGGATTATATGTTCTTTCATAAAATTGAATGTCAAATGTATGCACGTGACTGTCAAACAAATTAAATTGTCACAATGCTGTGTTGGACGTGCATGGAAATGGTTGAATTATCAAACTTTATCAATTATCAAAATTGCATATTGCGGATGAAGAATGACAGAAGAGGGTGAGGACAGACTGAGCGAAGGAGGGAGGGAGGACAAAAGGAATGCGCTGAAACAGACTCTCGGCCCCTTTAATTGATAGGAAACAAGAGGTTTCTGAATAAACACCCGCCACGGAGGAGAGATGGGTTTATTTATCCCCTCCTCGCAATATCCTTCTTTTTCCTGAAGTATTCTAATGACGTAAACTCATGTCATGCTTCACTCAAAGTTCTTCCTTCTCCCGTCTCTTTGCACTTCCCCTTCACTCTTCACCAGCTGTCTATCCGCCATCCTGCCCTGTGTGTATCTGTCTGTTGCCGGGGCGACACGCCACACAACATCTCAAGATTTCCAAATATAACAAAAAGCTGCTTTCAAAGTCAGCTCAGATTTCCTATCGCCGTACCTCCATCGCTCTCTCTCGCTCTCTCTTTCTGGTTTTGCACTCCTTTTTTGCTGTCACTTTTGGCCTGCATTCTTCCTTTTATTCCTAATTACCTAGTGGAGGATGAGGTAGCCCCCTACCATCCCCCATACCTACAGCACCGCTACATCTACAGAAAGACCCTGATGAATAATTTCACATTTCTCTCGCCTTAATTCTCACATACTCAAATTGATTATTGTACAGAAAGCACAGCAAAAAAGAGCAGCCCACTGGGTAATTTGTCTTTTTGACGAGGCGAGTTCATGAATAGGTGTGGGGGGAGGGAAGGAGTGCTCGAAACGATATGGAGAGAAAACGAAAAATTGATATCGGAGGCTTCGCCCGGTCCTGGCTCTCATAGTTCATGCTGTTTGATGCTGTGGTCAAAGGCACAATTAGAGGGAGTGGACATTTGCATGTGCAAATGTTCTTGAAAAAAATATCAAATTATGAGCCCTGCATCCCTGAGAAGCATCTGTAATTACAGCAAACCCATTGGAAAATAAAGCTAATGCAGCGCCTAATCCCTATTGCAAACACTGCTGCAGCCTTGTGGCAACAAACATTAATTTCTAAATTCTTGAATCAATGTGAAAAAAAAAAAACAAGAAAAACCGATGCCTTGATCCAGGTATTTTCAGCCTCCTTCACAATGGCAAGAGCAATGGTTCATGTGCCAAGTTGAGGTGATGACAGGGAGGAAGGGTATCATTTGGACATCACAGGAACGATCACTGGGTACACACAGGAACTTATCATTTGTGTGAGGTATTTTACGAAGCAGCTCTGGTGAAATACACGCACCTGTCCTGACTCATTCCTCTGCAACGTGAGTCACCAAGCTGGACTGAGATTAGGTGTGTGCTGTTGGCACAAGATGGTGCACAACTGAATTTTGTATTTTGTATGCCAAAGAAGAAAATCTGCAGGTTGTACCTTCAAATCTGATTGTCTACCAGTGTAAACTAAGCTAAATCCCCCCCCCCCCCCCCAACAAATGTCTTGGCTCTTTCCTTTCCTGCATGTACAGTGCACATCATGTGTACACCCTCATCACTTATTCTCCCTGGTGTGTTCCTGTCTTCCAGCTTCAATCTCTGCTTATTTTCATCTCCTTTGTTTCCTCTAAGCTATCTCACCATCTCTCCAGGCTTTGCTCCACCCTGTTTTCATTTTTTTTCTCTCTCGCTCCTGCTCTAAAGTCTTTCAACTATGCTAGATTTGGCTCACTGATTTTTAGGCTCATGCATGTCTCCTTCTCTTTTCTCCCGTTTGCGCATTCTCCATCCTCCCCAAAACCTCCTAATGGATCCCATGTCAGCAGAATTCCAGAGCGAACCACACAACTGCGTTGTGGCTTTTATGTCTGTCTCTGCTTCAGTGCCTGTCTCTTTCTATGTATGAAAAAATTAGGAGAAAAACTGCAGCCTAATATTACAGTGAAAGAGCTCCAATAAAATTAATTTTAGTGAATAAAGCCGCGTCTAACATTTCAAATGAATAACTCTACGGGTGCACAGTCTATTGTGTGGTTGCCAATGCACATGTTATTATTTCAAAATTACTTTTGGGATTTGGATTCTTCTTTTGTCATATGATTTATTTTTATATTTGACAGTCATTATTTTTCATAGCTTAAGTTTACATTTCCTTTATCCGTGTAGCATGGACAATATTCATAAAAATGGTGATTCTACAATTCAGATTGCTGTTGCATCTGGTAAATTCAGCTCTTAGTGCATATTTCAGCACAAATATTGACAATTTGTGCAAAAAGTTTGTTTGGGGGTGGGGGGGTTGGAGTACACAATGCAGCCTTCTAGATTCTTTTTTTTTTTCAGCTAGCCTATAAAAACTACTCTGCCAGCCGAATATTTGCTTGTGGTGACTGACGACAGATATAATGGCTGTGGTTAGGGGCTGCAAGCCTGCTGCCACCACACACACACACATCTTACTGGTCAGAATGGATGATTAGAGGTGAGGCTGCTGCTTCCACCATGCGCAACCATATATTATTTTTTTTTACACTTTTGTGGACCAGTTATGCATGTATGAGATTCCTACCTGCAGGCAGTGTGGTTAATCGATAAATCAGGCAGCCCAGGCCACAAAAATTAACATTCTAGTTGGGTCCAACAGGCTCACAAATCTGAAATAAAAATGAAAAATTCAAACCAGAACATTCGGGTTGATAGTGAATTGGTGGTGCATGAGTGTGATTCGTCTCCCCCATCAGCAGCCATGCTATCTGCTCATTTACACATGAGACACAGCAGCTTAACTGCTCTCATTATTTAAATGTTCTGACATGGTTTTAGATTTGGTCAGAATCCCATGTTAATTAATGTGCTAATTAACACATGTTAATCACACAAACCGTCCCGGTCCAAACAGCAAACCTGCTGTGAGTAAAGCAATTTGTCCTCCTTTGAAACATTTCAAATCAATTTAAATTGGAAGCTAAAAGTTGAATGCTGTTGGTTCGGTTTCATCTCTCCAATTATGTTCAGAACGACAGTTTTAAGAAATGCATGCTTAAAATGCTGAAAGCAGACCCTTTAAAAAAAATTACAATTTAATCATAGTGTTCTAGAAAACACATACAGGCTACATCAACACAACATAAATCACCTGGAAAGCTTGTTTTGCTTGAAATATTTTTAGACCACATTTAACCAACCAGTAGGAGTGGAGTGAAATATATGTTGTAGTGTTCAGCCTAATCGCGCCTGTTCCGCGTGGGCTGTTGGCTCTGTCTGTGGTATTGCTGGTAGCCGTTTTATTGCTGTGAGCAGCATCCAGCACCAAAAGTGCCCTGCAGTCAATGAGGCGAGGTAAGTGAAGACCAGCCACTCATGTAGGTGAGGACAGACCCGATGCCATCCAGAGAGCCCCGAAACCACATTTTGGCACAAACATTCCTTTGCCCGGTGCAGACTCACTCGTCCGAAACCACAGCACCACTTTTCAAAGGACACGGTTGACCTAAATGTATTAATATTGAGCCTGTGACACACCCAAATTGAACCACATTCAATAAAGCGGCTCCCTGGGTCCACCAAGTCACATGTCAAGTTTGAAATAGATCAAAGCATTCTGAGGGTATAGGCAAATTCTGTTCAGACAGACATTCCACACTTTACAGTTATACATTTGTGCCTGTCAGGGTCTTGCACTACGCTTGCTTTACCTTCTGCTCGACATCTGATTGAGAGGACTGCTGGCTTGTCCTCTGCTTTGGTGAGGAAGTGAACCAGTAGTAGAGTGTGCACCGGCTGTAGCAGGCTCACAGGGACATGTGTCACAAACATCCGAGATAAGACACACACTGGAACCCACTTTCACATCTCTGCTAGGCGCCACACTCCACAGGTATGGGGGCAACGCGGGTCAGCCGCTTTGGTGACAAATGGGCTCAATTTGCATTTATTTATCCCTCTGCTTTGTGGATCACAGAACGCACGCTGGTCTGCTCACCGTCACCAAAAAATGGAGGCGATGCACTCAGAGATTAAATCTGTGCTAAAGTCACTGCACTTGTGACATGAATATAAGTTTCTGCTGTACAAATAGCAGGGGCTGGAAGAAAGCCGGGGAGAGTGACGGGGTCAGGAGAGAGTGGGAAGCACACGTTTATAATGTTTGGATTTGATAAGTCCTGGAAATTGCTCTGAGAGGCCCCTCCGCTTCTGGAAAGACAAGCATCCTGCCTGTCCATGACACCCGCAGGGTTGCCTCAGCGAGGAGGCCTTGCGTGACACGACTTTCCCTCCGCTATTAACCTCTGCACCAATATTTTGTGTCTTACAAAGGCATTCGTGTCATCAACGTTCAATCTACAAACACTACCCTAGAATTAGTATTTCTCTCTCGGCAAGTCGGCTCACACACACCCCCTTCCCTTTCAATGAAATTAATGCACACCAACATAGAACCCCCCCTCCCCGCTGGTTTTGTCACATTACCTGACAGAACACTGACAGATTTCTTTTTTTTTTTTTTGCTCAGCGCCAAGCGAGCAGTGGTGTGAATGGTTGAGCCGATATAATTAATTAGTGCTGCACCCATATGGATTATAAAAGAGGCAGGCTCACGCACAACAGGAGAGTATGTCACATTTCCACCTGATCAGCTCTCAACATTTCCTTCGGTGGCATGCATGCACAGATCCACACGAGTTCCCACACCAGGAGGAAACGAGAGGGGGAGGGCGGCGGTGGCTGCAGCTTTGTAATCAGGGGATTTCTTTGCTGTAAATTTAAGTGGTTGTAGCACCTATAGAAAATACAACATGCAAGATGGCTTGCTGCACCGTGTGCACAGAGACAGCTGCTCTGATGGGCGAGAGGAAGGAGGGGAGGAAAGTGAGCATATTGCTAAACAGATTACTTTCCAGCGAGCTTCATAAACAGCATACTGTCATTCTGGCTACAGAGGAATACAGATGGATGGGGGTACATGCTAATGCTTGCACGACGCTCTCAGACATTAATTTTGCTTCTCATTCACCTTCTCTGAATCCAAAGCAAACAACGCATTTATTCCTGCACATTCACATCTCACAGATTTTTTACATAGGACTAAATCTACAGCAACAACTGTTTTGACATTTAATATATGTTCAGTATGCTTTTAATAAGTGTTATAATATCAAAACAAAGTGTAAATTAAACTACATTTCCGCCTAAATGATCTGCAGCCAGAATGGACGGTGCCATTACCTCGTCTCTGTCCAACATTTGTCCCCAATGCACAAGACAAATGGAGTCATTGATGATGGGTACGGACCAGAAAAAATATATATAAAAGATTTCAATAAGGTTGTTTTATTCTTACAATTACCACAGTCACTTAGACTGAATTGCGGTATTTAGTTTCAGCCGTATGAATAAAGAATAATACGTTGCGGTGCACACAATGCAATGCAGCTAAGCTCTTTGTGAATAATAGCATAATCCGCTAGAATTGTGAATAGATATCTAACAATTAGCTCACTGTAATCCATCCAGCTGATTCCTGTTAGTGGGCTCCAAATAGGAGCAGTTATGGATAGGAATATCCTCCCCTGGGAAGAATATTCTGGCATTAGTGACTCAAGGAAATGCTGTCCTTCATTGTCTGTGGAGAGAGAGAGAGGGCTTCTTTGTGTCTCTATGGGTTCCGTGGAGATACAAATGGAATGCAACAGAGGGAGTTGAGGTCAATGTTAATCATTTCTGCTTCGGTCTGTGGTATTAGCATACAGTGAAACACCAATGCCAAGGTTTCCAAGTCTGGCCATGGTTCCAATTTCTTGATTTTGGTTTCTTGTCTTATGGAAGAATGTACCAAAATGACTGGTTTATTGTGTGTGCTGCTGAAATGAAGCAGTTAGGTTTACTGGGGCTGAAATAGGTGACTGTGAAATGTACCCTGTGTTTAATAGCATCTATTGAAGCATTGCTGGATGACATGCATGATTAAAGTTCCAGTGTTTGTGAGCATGATGTTCTGTTCAGAAAGCAAATGGGGGTGACAGGAGGGACTATTGAACACAGCAGAATGTGCATCCTGTAAACATTGCACAGCACATTCCCTGCTGTGTGTTTACGGCCGTGTGAAGCATCGTGCACTTCTCCCACCTAGAAGCAATTTGGTACTGGAGTGGTCTCGCTGTGCTGTTTCTCACCAGTGCGTTCACATTCTCAGGGAGGATATCGGAATATCATTCCGGGTTCTGTTCTACAACACATCACTCACACCTTTGTTTGATTTCACCTCTCAAGGACAAAAATGTTTTCTGACTTTTTTTATTTATTTACAGTGATTGTATTTGGACAAGTAGTTTGCTGCATCCCCAATACAACGATTGTGAAAAGCATGTTTCTCCAAATTTTAAAAATGACTTTGAAATTGTGTTTCTTTGTCAAACAGGTTGTATAAATATTGCTATAATCTGTCACCTTGAGCAATGTTCACAGGAAAAACCTCATAATGAAATAACATTTCCAATGGAAACTATGGACATAACTGAATATTGAAGGAAGACAATATTGACTCTGGGGGGGATTAAAAAAAATGCTCCTATTCAGCTTGCGTTTCTGCTGCTGACATTTAAAACGCCCTGCCAGACATCATTTCAAAAACATTTCAACTACACAAAGTCTAGAATTGCTGAGATGGAACTCTGATGTATCTAACAGAAGGTGTATAAAAGCAAATATGTTCAAGGTCAAGCGCTGATCTTTAGATTCAAAATGAGAGCATGAACAAAAGATTGGCTGCAAACAAAGCACCTAACCTAAATCACATGTACAGTACTTTACACACATCTACTGAGAAGCACACTAATAAAAGTGCTTTTAGTGATACCTGAATATAAATAGTGAATACACTCATCTTTTGCCCTCTCCTCTTTTTTTTCTCCTCCTCCCAGCACCTCGCTATATCCAGTGCTCCTTCCAACCCCCAACAGCAACGTGAGGTGGGAAACAGAATACACTCCATTACAGAACCTCTAGAGATATCTGCCTTCTCAGCATGCATGAGATAGAACCGTTGAAAGAGATATACACACATACAGTGGAGTATGTGAACCCCTCCACACACACACACACACAGTAATAATCAATGCCAACAGAAAAGCAACAGAGAGAGAGGCAGACCCAAGGCCAAGGTCTACTCAAAGATAAACCCAAAAAGAAAATATAAGAGCAGAGGGAATATGAGGGCCCTGACCCAAAGTATTTATAATTCTCGTGGCTGTGTACAGTACATTTAATAAGAATTCCTCAGACTTACAATGTACATCAGCTTATTAAAAATATAGTAGAGTTTGAAACTGAAAAAAACACGGTAGGAAACTAAAACAACAAAACTGCAGATTATTATAAATATAATGTGCTTCAAAAATAAATGAATGTTGAAGAATGCAGAGGAATTCATAAAAATGTCTGTTTAAATGAGGATGTCTGTCGCTGTGGATATTTGCTTGTTTTCCCAGAGGTATGAGAAATATGGGAGTGAAGAGAGGGAACAAAACAGCATATGGCTCTGGCTTTACGCTATTTATAAATGTCACTTCCTGTGAGTGAGAGATAGTATAGGTGGCAGGGAAAATGTAAGACATCAGACTGACAGGGATCCTACATCATACTCGCTGTCGAGGCACATGCTGTCGACAAACCTTGAGGAAAAACCGACAACATGGGCAGGTGTCCGATGGCTATTAGTGTGAAAACTTCCACATCTGTCAGCGAGGCAAACCAGTTCATGAAGCAGCTGTCAATTAAACAAGCACTCAACTCGAGAGGCGTCTCGCTCCCAAAACAGAGTGGACAAAAAAATAATCATAAATCAGGGCTGTTTCCGGTGAGTGGGATGCGTTGTTGGCCATTGCCATTTTGCTTCATGATGATCTCATAGCATTAACTTCAGGCCAGGAGAAAAAGTTTGTTCCATGTGTGTACAATATATATATCTATGATCAACAGACAGTTTTAATAAAGGTATTCCCTCACTTCACTGTAGTTCTCTTGTCTCACGATGGGTCTTGGAACGCAAATACCGGGATAGAAGTGGGATCACTGTATTTGACTAGTACTTGGAGAGCCCAGACCTCCGCCAAGTAGCTCATTCCCCTCATAATTAGATTTACACCGTCCATATGGTGATCTGGATCATCATCAAAAAGTTATAAATTGCTCTTGCTATCTTTTTTACACAAACCATGAAAAGTAAAAGTGAATTGGAGTTGCTGTGTATTTGTAAAATATTTTTTTCAGCAACCAGGACTGTGAATGGTGACACCTGACAGAATATACAGCTCAACAAGATCTAAAGCTATCAAACACAGAGCTATCTTCAATCAAAAATTTACATTTTTCTACGCCAATAGTAATTTCACTATGAAGCTAAAAGGATATGCTGGATAATATAAATAGTTAATCCATATTTGCTGTCTCCAACATGTTATTGTCGCACTTTCTGGGTGTGACTTGCAGGAATATCTGGATATACGTAAAAGTAGACCACATTAGGTTATGAGACAACTCTGTCAAACCTCTCCGGCTATAAATAATATAGCTCTGCCAAATGGAGGATCCATCAAGTGCAAAGCAAATAAATCTTCCAGCCCTTCTCTCAGATTTGAACTGGCACTCATGTTCATGCCAAATTTTAGCATTTCCATCCTCAGTCTAGTTGTACTTTGTTTCACTCCCCTTATCAATACTGAAAACATGCGATCACATTAGCATGATTGCAACATATTTCTTAGAGTAAATTATGTACAGTTGGAGTTTACTGTAATAAAATCTGACACAAATCAATACAAATACGTTTGATACCAAGAAAAAAAATGAAAAAAAAAATATATATCAGCCAGATATAATATTGTTCATGACTGATTGTGATAAACTGCTGCGAGATTGACATAACTAAAGTGAGCTGAACCCCATTATGATTTGCATAACTCCCAATTAAGACACAAGTGCAGTGCCAGTTTGAAACACATTTGTCCGGAATGGTTTGCTTGTTCAGCCTGTAAGATTGCAGGATGCAGCTTTCTTATGCTAATCCTAAAAGCATTGTATCCACTTTTACACCAGCATATGTTATCAGCAATCGTTTAACCACAGCAAGTAAAGAGTGGCTGCAGCTGAATACATGCAGAGAATGATTTCCACGCTGCCGCATGAGGACCGCTTAACAAATTTGGGCAAAGCCCCACTCTGAATGGGACGTGGTTAAAATAATGATTGACAAATGTATTTTTGCATAAGAAAAAGAAAGAAACAAATACAATTCACAAACTGGGACGTTTTAAGTTATTTCCTCATTCATTCTTGGTCATTAAACTTAAACTTAACAGAAAGCCTAAAAGGAAATTCTGATAGCCAATGTCCTGATCAGACATTTTCAAATGTGCACGATTGGATCTTTGTACAAATTCCCCCCCCCGCCCCACACTTAGCTGGGAGCGTGTACTAAGGTGGAACTATGCTTGAACTCCTGTATGTGCAGGTTTAGACCACCACCCGCTGCCATCTTGGCACAGTTGACATTACCTATGCGATACATCCCAGCCACTTCTGCACAGAATTCTGTTTGTTTTAAAATTGATTACTATTGAAGAAGTAACTATGTCTAACCTGCAGAATCGTATTTGTTTGCAAGTAAGACAGTGTGCATCTGAAAACCATACCTCTATGGGTACATTAAGTGGTTTGAATGCATGTGTGTGCAGCTATGTGTGTACATGAACGAGTCCCAGTGCTGAGGGCTGTATGACTTTGAAGATTGTTTTAATTATGTTCAGTTCCTCTTCAATGTCACGCCATTTTCTCTCTACCTTCCAGTTTCATCCTCTCCTTTAGCTCCTGGTGCCTCATTTTACACTCCCTGTATTTGTGTTTCTTAGTTGAATCTCTGCAATAGCCTTGGGAAGTCTGGGAGAAACTGTAAGGGGAGTTTTCCACAGAGGAAAAAAAAAGTGAAAAAGGATGAGCAAACAGAGAGAAGTGTTTCATTGACAGAGGGATTTTATGCATAATAAAGTATCCATATAAATTATTTGAAGAATTCCCACATTTGAGAGAATGGATAAAAAGGAGAATTTAACAGATTTCTAGGCAGAAATATACTGAGGAAGGCTCTAAATGATTCAATGGAAACCTTCAAAATTGGCCTTGATCACAAATGGAATTTAGTCCTTGGGCGTGGAAGGAAGATGCCAGCTTAGCAAACAAAGAGATCATGAAGATTAATTATTTCTGCATTCGCAAATAACGGCGCAATGAGTCTGAAAAATATTGAATTTGCCTTTGGTAATAAAAGTGCAAAACAAAACTGAGGCAGTGTGGTGCAATGAGCCAGGAACAGGCACAATGTTGTATATAACAATAACATTTAAAATAAAAATACTGTATATAGATACAAACTACTTTTACGGAGAGAGCAGCACCAAAATAACACACAAACACACACTACTGTCTGCTGCATGCTATTCACCTTTAACAGACAGACACAGACTTGCATACAATTTGTATGGTGTGTATGAAAATAATGGGAAACACATCCCTGGGCATCAAAGATTTCAGCACGGAGCTTCAAAAATCACCGGCTCCAAACCTGTCTGCATGCTCCAAAGTATTCCCAGGGGAGGGGAGGAGAGGAAGAGGGAGAGAAAGATGAGCAGGGGGAGAGGGAGGGAAAAGGCAAACTATAGGGGATGCAGAACTGACAGCCAGGCAGGCACAGTAATGGTTGTTGTGTGTTGGAACTGTTCACTTCTTTATTCAGCTTTCCACTGAGGAACCACTCCTTTCTCTCATTATTTGTGCCCAGTTTTGGTATGGCATGTTATAAATCACCACATCTGCAGCCTATTAGAGTAGATACTGGGTCTTTGGTAGTGAAAGGTATGCGGCAGGAACAGCACTGCATAAACAGCATGTTACTGTGCCGATGCTCTATCTACAGTCTGTCACTGCGCCACCGTGCTCTCAGTTATGTGCCGTTTTGTATTGAGACACAGTATTCAGTTAAGCAAAGTATTTTTACACAATTATTGAGATGCTGGCTTGTAATGTTTTTTGCATTATGTATGCATGTCATACCGCGTCACTTTCAGCAAGTTATGTTTAATCAGCGTTGAGCTCTTATCATTTTGGTGTTTATAATTGCTTCAGTTCATTACCATGTGGATGATATTCACGTATCTCTCAGGTAAATCGAACAATTACAGCTGGAGGGTTAGCTCTGTTTAGCTAATAGTAGTGAAATGAACCTCTCAGGGCTGCAGATTTACTGGACAGATATGCACACTGTGGCAGGAAACCAGCACTTCAGTGTTTGGACTTTAATTACTTCTGTGAAGGAGGCAATTAAAGCCTTTGCTGGTTTTGTCTGTGTGTTAACAGAACTACACAAAAAACACTTTACAGATTTCCCTGGAAGGGTGGAGCGTATGACAGCGATAAAATCACTTCATTTAATTGTGGATCTGGGAAATGGGGTAAATCTAGAAATGTTCCCTTCCACATAATAGGGCTTCTTTTTAAAATAATTTATATTGATCATTCATAAACTAAAATATGAATGTTGATGCAACTTGGTAGGACATTTCAGTGTTTAATAACGAAGATCCTGTTGTAACTTCATCAGAAGGGAGCCTTCAGTAAAGCCCTTAGGCCTCTTTGCTGAGAGTGTAGCTCCGCCCCTGCTGTCTGGCATTCATTCTGCGGTTGGTAAGCAGTGTCAAAGCCAACCACAATGAAATAGTCATATCAGGATTACTCAACCGTGATGCAAGCCAATAAAAATTTCACTCGGGCAATTTCAAACTTTCAAACTGAGCACATAACCTGTGGGACATTTCTCTGCAGCTTCACCAGAAGATGATGAACAAAATGTTGTGATGTGGTGAAATGGAGAAGCACTTCCAGCATGAACATAATCTCATCCACATATGGGCACAGAGGCGAATGCTGTATACAAAAGTCTACCTTAAAATGGATTTGTTGATTTAACTCTTCAAGGCTGCCCTCAACCGACTCCCCCCCCCAACCCCCCCACCACCACACACACCTACACACACACACACACACACACACCCCATGGCACGTCTGCTTCACCTCATCAGCAAGTTATTCTCCAAAGATAAGCAGAAAACGTGAAAAGCATGAGGAAAACTACAACTTTGTACACACACGCGCATACACTCACACGCGCACGCCACCATGGCCAATAAATGAGGCTGCATATGTGTGTAGCGTAGTAAAAACCTGGCACAGCACAGATCATTCACCATGCCTGCGAGCTTATTGCCGTACTTGAAGTTAAATGTTTCCTTTCATTGCCGAAAAATTACGTCTCTTGTAATATGAAAAACAGAGAAAGCATTAAAATATATATATATCTCTAATTTAGCTACAATTTCACAAAATTGACTTTTCAATGAACTGTCAAAGGATCTAGAGAGTTATGTCATAGTAACTGTCATTTAAAGCACACCACAATACAGGCTGAATGCACGCAAAGACACACACGAAGGGAGAGTTTCACATTCTGACATTATTGCCACACACCCGGGGAGCCATATGGTCTTTGTCTGCAGCTCTTTAGTACTTCCTCTCTCGTCCCCTTATGGCGTACTACTGCTGCGAGCCAAATGAGCTCCACATTCTGACACTCTGGCACAAATCCTGCTCTTGGAAATGTTGAGCCTCGGAGAATATGGGGGCTAAAACTGTTTACACAATACTTGCAGTTCACTCGCCCCTGTCTCCAGACCGTAAACACAAACCAGCTGTCCCCGGAGCGCGATACTTATTCGCTGACTGATCTAACCGTGAGCCAACTAGGAGAGAATGAAGCGGAAAAACAGGATGAGGCTCAGGAGGCCGGAGCAGCATTTGCAGATCGTCACGGACAATTAGAAAAAAAAGAAAGAGATCTGATATTTGTGGCCGCAAATCAGGAGTGTTTGCAATGTGACGGTGTATCAAACTACAATATATATATCCTCATCCATATGGAGAGAACAACAACTTTCCTCAGATATAAAGCACGGATGCCACTTGGAATGTATTATTCTGCACATCCTGAGTGATAATTACAGGACGCTGCTGGCGACGGTGACAGTTACTTGAAGTGAGCATCCATTCCTTAATGGATAGGGCCGAGCAGAAGAGGAACCTGACCTTTGAGAATCCGTCTTTCTCATAGCTGCTTTTTTATGCCTTCCTCAATCCCTCATTTCCAGCAAAAGAATACAATCAAAAGGAGCAGACAGAGAGGCTGACCAGGTGTCCCACCTTGAGCTGTCAATCTCACAGTGCAAGTGAGCTGCACACATCCCATGATCCACTTCAGAGAGCGCAGCGTAATGATGAACATGTCCGTCGTGTCAATGCAGCAAACTATCTCGCGTCTACTGCTGGCTTGTCTCTTTCAAGATGTCAGAAGAAACGGAACTTCATACATAACGGATGATGGCATGAGAATACAGTATGGAAATTTATGTTCTATCGTAGATGCATAAAAGATGCCAGTTTATATCTGGCCCGCTGTTATTTTGTGTTATTTGGAAGTTATCAGGCAAAA
This sequence comes from Brachionichthys hirsutus, assembly GCF_040956055.1. NCBI lineage: Eukaryota > Metazoa > Chordata > Actinopteri > Lophiiformes > Brachionichthyidae > Brachionichthys > Brachionichthys hirsutus. The sequence continues at coordinate 10,308,880 of NC_090906.1, read as the reverse complement.
GATTAAGACAAGGCAAAAAAAAAAAACATTTTAATAGGGAAAGGAGTCTGGATACAGTTCATGCTTCATTCCTCGTGTCAGTCTTTTTTCCTCATGCTGCTTTTCAAGAGTTCATTCATAGTAATCAGTAACATTCCGGCATTCCGGATCTCTGTTCCAGCCATCAACTCCAGCACTCGCTGCCCACGCCTCTCAGGTTCAATAGACTCTAGGCTAGAGTCTAGAGTCTAGAGAGCATGAGGTCTCAGCCGGGACTCATCCATAACCTCACCTGCCCTCACAAGCTTTTCTCACCCATAAAAAAACAGTAATTCACCACTAAATACCCTCTAAGTCAGCTTCTGGAAAACCATGACAATTTTTAAGTATCAGTAATGAATTAGTTTTTTATTTTTTTATTTTTTTGCCTGTAACAGGTTGGTTGAAGTAGAGAATAGGGATTGAGATGTGCACTAATATTTTATGTCGTGATAGTTCACATCACATGAGAAGAGGGATAACGCTTTTTAACTTTTCCCGGCCCATAATCTTTTGACTTGCCCCTTAAAGTTAAAGGGGGGGGGGGGGTAGTAGTTGAAATCGTTGATCTGGAAAATGGGACACCACTCAACATGTCATCAGTTAGCTTTGTTATGGTGAAGATAATTATCACAGACATTTATACACTGGCAAACAAATCCAACAGGCAGGTCACCCGCTCCGACAGCAGTTTGGCAGCATATTTTGTTTCTGCTGGAAATCGAATTAGATGTCTATCTTTGCTCTGGTGCCCCTTGAAAACATGAAAGTACGAGCAGGCTGCTGCTACAACAATATTCACTATTGACAAATCTGACCTGATCCACAGGACAGAATGAAAGAATAGATGCAAAAAGAATACATGTTCATTGTCTAAAACTGAACGAGGCTAGCAGGAACAGGACCATGTGTGGTGTGTATACGATCCGATTATCTATTTATTTATGTCTACATTAATCAGATATTCCTACAATGTTTGTTTGGTTTTTTACATTTTTGCTGTTTATTAGCAAAGACGTAGAGCATTTTTGCACTTCTTTTACCCGAATGGTAGCCATATTTTATTTATAATGTAATGCAATGGTTTGCAAAGCATTCTGGGAGTTTCTACCACTACCTTCTACCCCTCCTGCGTGAGTCTGCACCTGAAATAACTTTGTTTCGATAGCCATCTTTGGGGGGGGGGGGGCTAGATGACCACTACCCCTCCATCCCCTAATGAAACGGGACACACCACCCTACACAGGAATGCATAAAACGGAGGGGCGGGGGCTAAGGGGGGTGTTGCATGCATGCATGTGAGTATGCATGTGTATCCCCAATAATACATAATATTTACCCATTGCTAAAATTAATGTCTTTTTTTTCCATTTTGCCATTAGTAATGTCTTCTATTAATTTCATGTGTGACTGAATAAATGTATTTCTGTGACATTCTATTTCTATGAAAGGAGGAATCAGAGGGGATATCTACGCTTTTCTTTCCACACACTCACATATGACCTGATGTCTGTGCGAGTGCTATTTTAGCATCATTCCCTTCCCTGTGGCTCTTTACTACGTCACCGCATCACTGCCTTGCCTCTACTTTCCGCTGGCAAATGGCAGCATCCAATTAGCTTTGGTTCCTTTTCGTTACTGAACCCAAAAACAGGTCCACTATTCAATAAACTTGAGTCCACAGGCTGTGACTTTGCCTTCACCTCAATAAAGCGCCCCATGATTGAATCAAGTGGCTGCAGGTCAATAGGACATATGTTTCATTTCCCAGGATGCTCTGGGGTCCCTGCAGGCAGACAAAAAAAATATGCTGAGTGTCTTCTGTGACATTTATTGGATAGGATTTTAGTCATATGTCTTGTTTTTCCTTTTCTCCCCACATTTTATCACTCTCTCTTTCAGAAAGGGCTCCACTAGTGCGCGTCTGTGTGCACGCGCCTGCGAACGTTTTCTGTGTGCTTGCAGTGTTTCGACCCCGTGGACACGCTTCAGGCGCCAGTGCGTGCTACATCTGTCGCTGTCTCTACCATGCCACCTCAATTTTCTGTGAACAAGTCTTTTTCCTGTTTGTTTTTTTGGAGTGCCTTGAAGGGCAAATGCTTCTCTTTTTCAGCTCACTGCCAGTCTTTTCCTGCTGATCGCTACGCATCCATCAGCCTGTGTTTTGTCAGCCGTCTCCTCATTTTTCATCATCTGCCTCATTTCACCTCAAGTAAAGTGGCATTAGAAGAAGTTGTAAGGCAGCAAATTAACTGGCAATTGAGTTGAAGCTTTCATAAGCAATTTATTCTTGTACGAGGCTTTCACTTTTACTCTGTCGATAAGAAATCAACCCGTTAAAGCGCCGTTGGATTCTGCTGCTGTTCTGAATATGCATATCCATGAACTCATGGGTGTTATTATGGATAGATACAAGGTGGGGAGGGTATGCAGATTATAAATACAATACAAGTCACCAACTGGCAACCCTTTGACCAAATCTAGGTAACGAGAGGCATGCATCAGGGCATAGAAGCCTTTTGACACAACAGGAAAAGAGAGGATTAATCTTAACGTTTGCTATCAAGGGAATGCTCACTATAGGAGGAAGGATTCCAGCTCAGTCGACACATCCTTGTCCAACACCTACTTATTTCTTCTATAGGCTGCGACGTGTGCTTCATTCAGCAAATTTAAGGATCAGAGTTGTGCTTTAAAAATAAGTAAAGTTGACAGTGATAACCGAGTCTTCCAAGATGACTGGACAGAAAAGCATCTGTTCTTCCTGCAGTGAGCTCCAACAGGCTGGTGTGCCCAATTTGTCTGCTGAGGTGAAAGTTTTAAAGGTCCCATATTACGAGAAACTCACATTTCCCATGTTTCTATACTACTATTATGGTGGGTTTGGGTCATTATCAATCCCAAAACAGCTAAATAAACCATCCAGTCAATCCTGCGTAGTTTGCGTAGTTCTGTAATCACCTACTGAAACGCGTCTGGAAGAAATCTTCATTGATGTCACGTCACATTGTTAGAATATGCACAAGATGTGCATGACTTGTACAACATGTTTGGCTCCACATACAGCTGTAAACCATTTTTGAAAATGAACATTATAGCCATCTGTTCAAAAAAGGAATGTTTAAGCATCAGTTAGATATATGCACTAAATCCATTCTTCCCAAGATTCAGAATGCTAACAGGGGAGGCTGAAGCCAAATTATGTAACTGAGTTTTGAAGTGTTAGAGTGAGAGAGAGAGAGAGAGAGAGAGAGATGTAAGTGCACATATGTATGTAATTTCCTTTTCAAGCCAAGAAATGTCTGCTTCTAAAGTGATTATTAAGCTCAATTGAGCACCAAAGAGCCGTTTATTTGACTTTCCTTTGAGGGCGGTGTGTTTTGATGGACTGAAATGAATTTATTTGCAATGGAAATGTATTTTTGCTAATTGATTTGTATCCTAATGGAAGCAGCCTGGAGGAGAGAAAAGGTCCTAAAAACAGATTTTGTTATAGACAACTGATGCCAAAACCGTGTTACGGCCAAACGGCTAACATTTCACAGTTTTTATCCAGACAAATATATTTCTATTCGGTCTGGCAAAATAGCGCAAAAAGATCTAATTTTATAACACGCCCTTTTATATATAGTCCCCTTATGTTAACCGCTGAGTAACAAAACTAACAACAAGCCCCTAAAGTAGCCTAGATACATTAGTCTATTGTCAGACAGAGGTCAACTCCCCTTGTATTGCTCCCCAGCTTCTCAGTCCCCTTATGAACTTCCTATTTCAGCAGGATTTTCAAAAGGGGATTCTGTTTTTACCTGCCAGCTCCAGGGTGACCCGTGAATCCGTGTGACCTCTGATGGACGAAGCAGGGACACATAACTCATCTGTGCCACCTCAACCAGTCCACTCGGGTTCTCCTCCGACCTTAATACCTGACAGTAGATTTAGTGAACTGCGAGGAATAAACTCTTCCCCCTAGAGCACGAGGCTTCTCAGAGTCGGAGTGCTGATCTGGCATTACTGCGATACCATTTGGCCATCTCGTTCATTATAATTCAAAAGGTGAAACAGATACGAGAGCGTTTATTATTATTCTAAAAGCTTTACGGAACATTTGCCCGGGAGACTGGCGTAGGGTTGCGCACGCTGACACAGTTGAGCAGAGCAGGGGATCAAAAATAAGGGATGGGGAGGGATGGAGTGCTGAAGTGTTTTAACCCTTCGACGTCTCCTTGACTAAACAGCACATGAGAAAGACGTCTTCACCAGATCCCTGTGTTTTAGGACTTGCACAACCTTCGCACCACCTGCACTTAATTTATTCTGTTGGTCATAAACCTTGACCTTTTGTCCTCTTTCCATTCAAAGGCTTAATTTCATCCTCAAACATACGCGCACACACACACACACAAACTCTGCATCTGCATAGAACCTGACAGATGACTGACATATTTCAGACAAAGCCTTTTAACAGGCAACTCTACACACTTGACACAAGTTGGCATTCACCTGTTAGGATACTCAGCACTAGTTTGGCCCCGGGGGACTGCAGCAGACACACACAGCTGCACTGCATGTCTGGCAGGCGGGTCGTATTGTGAACTTTCACCTGTCTCCTGACCGCAAAAATAATCCATGTCAGAATGAAAGTTGTAAGATCAAACAGGCTTCGTGGTTTTCCAGTTTAACGAGTGTTTCTGTGAATCTTTTTATTGTTCAACCTTGCTGCAACGCCTTAATCATGAGATTATTTCAATGTCATAGAGACATTTTCAGACTCCTCATATTTAATATCTTTATATTCTTCTTTCAGGATCTGTAATTTGACACATTCATCAAAACGCTCAAAAACAAACACACACCAACAGAACTTACTTGCTACTTCCAGGGATGCATTGTGACTGATGGCCTGGCCCAGGTAGTTTCGGGCCACACACACGTAGCTGCCATCGTCAGGTTTGCTCCGTCGGCCGTGGATGATGCGCAGGAAGAAGAGGGACCCGCTGGGAAGCATCATGCGGTGGGAGCGGGGGTTGTCGTGCACCGTGTCCACATGCTCCCCGTCTTTGTACCATTCCACCGTTGGGGTTGGGCGGCCTTCTGCCTTGCAGTTGAGAGTGGTCGGTTCCCCTTTGGACACAATGATGTCAGAGGGGTGCTCCACAATGCGGGGAGGGAAGTCTTCCTGGCGAAGACGAGACCCTAGAGAGGAAGAAAAGTGTAAATGTTACAAAGACATTCAGATTTGTCGTTTTGTATTTGAGAATAATTAATCTATTGGTCAATGGAATACAGAAACACACCACAGCAGCTCTGTTGTACTAATAATCCAGTTCTATTATATAACTGCCACACAAAAGAGTGATTACTCGCATAATGTTTCGCTTTGTCTGAAAAATTTGAAGGCATGCAATTTTGCAAAAAATGCCAAAGTTTGAAATCTCTTGGAAACAATGTCTTTTAAAACAAGTGCATATAGCGCAAAAACAAACAAAAAAATGTTTTATGCATTTGTGCAAGTTGCATTATGCAACTGCACAATGCACAATGGACAATGATTTTAGTCGACACTGTGGTTACTGTGATCAGTGATTAAATATTAAACAGTTTTAACGTGAAGAAAAGACATATGATCACGTGTTTCCTGAGGGGCCAAGCACATTAATATGGTGGTAAAGCAAAGCATCTACATGTTGCAGTGTTAGTTTTGCATTTCCCATAAATACCTGCTCTGATATTCTGAGCAAGCAAGAGAGGAAACTCACTCTCAACATCAGCCATCATCAGCCATCATCCGCTCTCCTCCAACTCATCTGGAGTATACAGTTATTTTACTTCATGTTCGCCATGTGGAATCAATTTTAGCACAGACTCTGAAATTCTTAGATGTGCCATAGAAATACAGATCAATACCTCCAAACATACTCACACTAGCAGCCACAAAATCACCTCTAATCCCTGATACACTGTCGAAATGTCAGTCATGCCACTAGTTCCACAGAAACCGTCTAACAATGAATCCCTGTGGGGCAGAGGACAAAGCAACCCTCCTTAATGAGATCCAGGTACACAACTCCAATCCCTTTGTCCATCATGCATTCCCTCCATTTCCTTCCAATACCCCAGCAGAGTCAACCCAACCGAACTCCAACCCAGTCCAAACGCCTTCCCAGTCATTATTGAGCCATTGTTCCTGCTCCTATAAAGGTTGTGTAAATGCTGGAGAATCAGGTGAGGATTTTGGCAAAGCTGCTTCAGGAGTTACTCTTTGTCTGAATTTAGTCCAGATTAAAAAATAATCTTGTATCTTAAAACAAAAAGGATAAAGGAAATCACACAAAAACCTTCCAACACAAGCGAGCAAGAGAGTGAAGAAAGACAAATAGGAAGAAGGGCTTAGTTAATGTAAGTCGTGCAGAATTAAGTTGAAAATGAAATAAAAATCATATTAAAACAAAACCGGCTGTCGCCCCACTCAAGAATAAAAGAGAGCGGCTAAACCACCTTATGCCACCCATTAAGAGCAATTTTACACATGGTCTAGACATTTAAAGCTGTAAACCAGCAACATAAACAAGGTGGCCACTGTGCTCACGCTGCCCACCTTTCTTAATTGTATTTGGCTGATGCCTCAGGGTTCATGCTGCTCCCTAAGCTCCCTGGCATTACAGAGAAACAATATCAGCCCACCACAAGTGGACCCCCAGAGGACCACGCTTTATCTGGAAAGAGCCAGCAGCCAGCTTGCAATCAGTATGCAAAACAAATAATAACAACAACCATGCAGTTGCACAATAGAGTACACATATACACAGAAAAGGTCATTTGTAGCACCTGTATCCTTACAAATGTGCTTTTTTTTCTGTCAGTCATGCCTGAGGCAGTTCGGTTGTCTTGTGAAGATCTGGCGCGAGAGGGAGCAACAAAGAGCAACAAACACAAAAGAGGATGGAGCATTTTTTTTGTCTTGTTTCGCTTCAGTCGCAAGAAACAAGGTGGGTAGCGAGTCTGTTTTCTCCACAACTGTGTGTCTTTAGGGAATAAACAAAAACATTCAAGGGGGGAAGACCAAAACTGAGAAATGCATAGATTTGTGGAATAACAAGTTATTTTCTATTTTATTGAAGTAGGTTTAGGGAAAGAGTTCGGTGAAATTGAAGGCATGAGGGGATAAATTAAAGGAGGAAAATAGAGGGGTTTTTTTTAGAGGCTTTAACGCAATGAATAATAAGCACTCAGATTATAATAACAGAATGTGACAAATGAGTGCAATGTGCTACAACGTTGGTGGTCTTGAATCGACCTACCCCAATGTTTTCTACAGTAAAATACTGTATTTGTTCCGAGAGCATGAAAGGAGACGACGGAACCAAACTGAGCACTGAAACTGTCAGCTCGGACTAAAAGATACGCAGACATGTACACTGACATGAGGTTTTTGATGAATGACTTCAAGCAAGCACTAGAAAAGTAGTGGAAGACATAATGTAACACGCTACGGCCTGCCACACCTCGGTGTGACAATGGGGCCGCTCGGTGTCTGTCAACAAGTCAGCTCGAGCCACGGAGGTGGAGATGACACATCTTCACCTGTGGGATTATCTGTGTTTGAGAGCCACTCTGGAAGACGAGCTGTCAGGACCGGCTAACAATGCCAGGTGGATTGTCAGGAAGCTTAGTAGTGTGTCGTAAATGGAACAGCCACGTCTTGTTAAGGAAATCACGTCAATTTGGACTGCAAAAGTCATTTGGTTTTTCTTTTTTTTTTTTTTACAGTCCAGGAATGGATCATGGATTAAACGCCACACTTATAATGGAAAGAATTATATTTCCAGGAGCTTCTGTGCTTTTACGGCGGCACTCCTGTAGGTCAGATGAGACAGCGGATCACTGTCAAGCCAGATCAACATGGCAGGAAAAAAAGTAGAAAATAGACAGTTGGTAGAATTAAAGGCTTAACGTGAATTTGAGACATGACGTGACACCAACGGACTTTGTGGTGAAACCCTCTGCAAACTATTAAAGTTGTTTCTAAGTGAAAAAGGAAAATGTATTTTTTTTTCCATTAGATCAGCAAGTTGATACATGAAACCAGATTTAAGTTGGTACTTCTCTGAGTTTGGCCTGACATGCATCAGCGTTTTCAATTACATGAAAATAGTGGGTGAAGCCCGATTAAATGTTAATGAATGAAGCCTGTTTTTGAATGCCCACAGTTCAGACAGACAGACAGACAGGACAAGACATGGCAAGACAGCTTTCTGACAAGACAGTGATATTATGTAAGGGTTCCTTTAACAGCTGATTTAATAATATAAGTTCATCTAATTTACGTAAATATAAAGTATTTAAGTATTATGAATTAGTTTTGAATGCAATTTCATCAACAATCAATCAGATGTTTTGTTTATTTGTGTGTTTGTGTGGTTGGCTAACTGATTCTGTGACTGATGTCTCCAGGTCAAATGTTACCTGAAGACAATATATGCACTCCATTGGTATACTATATGAACCTGCATTTTGAGCATGTGTGTTTCTGATCTCTGATTCTCTTCTCGCATGCCACTCAGGTGCAGCTGAAGTCGAGCCAGCAGGATTCCAGCAAGCCACACCTGAAAGCCTTTACTGATGATCAGCAGCCACTCCTTAAACCTGTCTCTCCCCGCTGCTCCCTGCCAGGTGATGAATTATCCAGCACGCATGCTGACCTGTTCCTTTCCCTTCTGTGACCTCCCGTTTTGCTCCAGCCATCGTTGTACATTCTGCTTAGGCAGTGTTTTTTTGGTTAAGCATTTTATGACGACTGCCCGTCCAGTTTTCCTGAGGTTTTTTTATTTTGTTGTATTAAATAAGATATAAGATTTCGTTGTTGGAATCACACCAGGAAAAATCATCAAATATCAAGTTAAAAAAAAAAAAAAAGGATTCTTTGTGGAGAGTGTTTTTTCGTTTCTTTTCTTAAACATAGCTGGTGGGTCATTTTTGGCCCCAGAGACAGCACAAATGTTTCTCCTGTCTGATATGACCATGATATCGATCTCATCTAACTCCGCATGAAATCATAGAAGCGTGTTTCCCAAAACAGCGGGGTGACTCATTGCAACATAAACCACTTCCTTTGTGCATCTCTCGGGGACATTCATAACACACACTCATCCCCTCATTTGTAAAGGAAAACACAGGCAACCAATAAATGCCAGACATTCTTTCACAGGCTGTATAAACTACAATTAAGTGGAACATTTGAACACTGTCATTCCCCCAAGTATGTGGGTTGAAGAATGTGAGTTGTTATGCCTGTGTGTGGCCAGGACAAGGTGTCTGCAGCCGCACTTTCTCTTCCATTTTTACTCTTTACTACAATGGCATAAAAGCAATAAGAAACTTGGATTACTATGCTATAAACCAGAGACAGCAAAATTCAACAATGAAGCAATTTCCAAAGAGGATTGTCAAGGTCACGGACATGATAACACCTTCCAACTGCAGCACACAGATGTTCAGGGTAAGATACCAACTGAGTGTAAATGTGTGAGGAATACACTCACAACACAGCAGCTGCTTTAGAATTCATATGACAAGATGGGAAATATGTATATTATTATAAATCATAAAATGCAGATTTTAATTTCATCTAAATCTTGTTTTTTTTTTATTCAAAATTACTTCTTTTTTTCCAACTGTCAAAAACCAATATTTTTCTCAATTGCATGATTTTTTTGTATCAACATAAAAAAGTTATTTAATATAATAATAATAATAATCAGCTTTTATTATCTGCAAATTCCTTTCATTTAAGTTCAGGGTTATTTTATACTGTGCAATAATACAATACTGAGCGGGGGGGGAATTGACCTTGTATTGCAGCTCAATGGTAATAAATAACCATGTTCCCAGGGCAGAACAAGCACATCTCTGGTACATGATAAACATCACAAACGTCAAGTAGGTCAGCAGGACATTTCAAACAAATTCAAATTCATCAGGCTGTCAGTATTATATAAGCTACAATCAAAATACATTCAAAGTCAAAATCAAATGAACGGAATAAATACATGTAAAACTCCTGCTGTGAAATCCAATACCATTTTGCCATTGTTACTACACTGACACTGTGGAAGGCATTAATATCACATCAACTGCAAAGTAATTTCTAGCTAATGTCTGCATGACCTACATTTAATCTGGAACTTAATTGCACCCCTGGTAACGAGTCAGCCCAGATGTGAGTGGACTGTCATAATGTGGACTTTGCCCTGAGTACCAAACTACAGCTGCCTCACAGATTACGTCCACCTCGTCTATTAGACAGTATCTCAAAGTGGGCATTAGTAACGAGGTACAATCAACCACATTAAATTGTATTTTGGTTCTGTGTTGTTTCTGCATAGAAGAAGAAGAGTGAATGCTTTAATGGTTGGATTAATATCAGAAATATATATCTAAAATCCGCTGTCTTCCCAAGATAGCAAATTAAAAGATTTGAATAACCCAATGTTTAGTAGGAAGGCAGAGCCAAAAACAGTATCTTCTCCAAATTTCCAAATGACCACTTTAAGATGCATCCCTGCTCTAATCAGATTAAGATCTTGTCATACTGCTATTCGGCTATCTGACCTGCCAGCCACCTGTTTCGCTTATGTGTGCTCCTTGATTTATGCAGGATAAAAAATACAAAAGACAAAACATTTAACCAGATGTCCCTCTGTCCCCAGCGTAGGTTGTTTCACTGACATCTTCTCCTTTTGGTGCCCATTTAACAGTCTGATTAATAAATAGGCTGAAAAAATGTGAATTAACAGGAAACCGATTTGAAGTGTGGTTGTTGCATGTCCTCCCAACAAATGAATACACTAGCCTGACATTACTTACAAAGACAGAATGGCAAAAGGTTTTCTGGTTTAAAATCTCGTAGCCTGTCAACCTCAAACTGTGTCTCACACACAGATGAAGGACAAGCCAAGGAGCAAGACTAAAAGACCGCTGTTGCTGCTGGTGGTGCTGCCACATGGTAAAGCTGGAGTCCTTACTTCCTTCATTAATCCCAAACCGATGAAAGAAATCTGAGTCGCTCAAATCATGCATGAATCTATCTCTACGGTGCATAAGAGAAAAGCCCGATGCGCTATGTTATTTTTCCAGATGTTATTTTCAGACATGGGGCAGCACGGTGGCGCAGTTGTAGCGGCTGCCTCACAGCAAGAAGGTCACAGGTTCAAATCCAACTTGGGACTTTTCTGTGAGGAGGTTGCATGTTCTCCCCGTGTCTGCGTGGGTTCTCTCCGGGTTCTCCGACTTCCTCCCACCACCAAAAAACATGCAAATTAGGTGAATTGGTTGCACTAAATTGTCCGTAGGCATAAGCGTGTGTGTGTGAATGATTGTCTGTCTATCTGTGGCCTTGCAATGAACTGGCGGCATGTCTAGGGTGTGCCCCGCCTCTCGCCCGTAGACTGCTGGGCTAGGCTCCAGCAACCTCCATGACCGTGTTACAGATAAAGCGGTTAAAGAAAATGGATTGATGGATGGAGGGATTTTTAGACTCCAGTCTATGGACGGTACCAACAGGGAGCAGGAATACACCAAATTACAATAAAGCACCGCTGTAGGAGCAGCCGAGAAGTCAGAGATCAGCATGGATGGAAACTGGCATTCAGGCTCCATAATAACCCGACCCTCGTTTTTCATTGCAAACCTGCTCGTGTCAATCACTTCCAGTGGGCGAATGTGATTTCAACTGTGTCCCTGACAAATTGATTTGTGGCTCATCTTTTCTATGAAGGACCGAAGAAGAGCAAATGAGAGTACTCCGAATGAAAGAAAATGCGAGAAACCGGGAGAGAAATATATATATATTTTTTAAATACCTGATTGTATAGTGACTAAATCATCATCGTCAGAGTAAGCGTGTTTGGACTGCTGTATTTGAACTGATTCCCGTCACTTGTTTTTTCTATGAATAGTTAAAAGCGTTACCGTCTGACGAGCTTTTCCAACAAATGTTCAGACAGTGATTAAAGCTGCTCATCTGTAATCTGTAGTAATTGGAGCACTTATCTGTATGAACAGCTTTTTATTTGGCTCCATTCATGGAATTGCTGCTGATCGCTTACGCTGGCCCCGGACTCGGAGGCCGGTTGTTGATGTGAGGCTTGCTGTTAGAGCTCAGCTCCCCAGCTTGGCTTGTTTGTGTTGTGTGGTGTGAGACTGAGGATGTGGGTCCAAAAAAAAAGTCTCCATGATGAAAATGATTTAAATGTTGCTTCTGATTTTCTTTTGCATGTTCTAATACATTCCTTTCTGAGAGCAAGACTTGAAAACTGACAATCGAAAAATAACCTTGCCAAACATTTTGATGATCGGATTCAAGGGAGATTTGTTCAGCTGTTGGATATAATTGTGATGTAAAAAAAAAAAAAAAAGGCAACAGTTGGCATTGCCAAAACAGGTATTTGTGTAAAACAACCCACAAATCTGGCTCCACTCGATATAAATCTTGCATATCACTGTTTTCACAGTTCTGTTAATTGAGCAATGAAGTGAAGCATCAGAATCAGGATACTTTATATGATACATCAGTCCTGACAGGAGGTGTTTTGGTTTGTAGTCAGGTCCTTTTTCATTGTTTCACCTGTCCTTACTTAGCTTTCACTGAGTCTTTGGTCTTTGCACTTTGTGTGTAAGTGTCCCATTATTTCATTGTGGTTTTTTCCCACCAGTTTTCCCAGTCTTACAGATGAATTTGCCGAGCATGGACAGCTGCTTTGTTTTGCCACAGTTTGCTTTATTGTAGAAGAGCCACAATTATTAAATACCTAAACGACACCTCTCGTGTCGAGCATCGCCTATCGCTCCTGTCTTTAGCATAAACATGGCATGAGGAGAACAAAAGGTCATTAAGAGTCATGACTGACTGACTTTTTCTTTTTCTTTTTCTTTTTATCTACACGCATTAATTACTGCATTTCATAACACAGCCACTGCCGATGACACAGCGCTTCCCTCTTCCCGATACCTTGATGCTATTCCTATCCACTCGTCCCTCTTAATCTCACTCCCTCATTTACCTGAGGCAATTTGTTTCAAGTATGATAAGATGTCATTGACTACCTTTCCAGCCTGAGACCCCTAGTAGTCTCACAGTCCCCACAGCAGGGGAGAAATGGAATGTAACAAAGTACAGCCTGTATCCAAGGGGATCTTAATTCTTTAATGATTGATACAAGTTTTAGTCTAATTTAAAAAAAAAACTTTATCAGCAGATAGAAAATCTGAAGATCAGATGGAAACAGATGATTAAAAAAACTTTGATTTTCTTTTTTTTTCTGAACTAGTCATTGCATTGAAAAAAGGTGGCATGGAAAATGTATAAAGCAGTGTGATACTGTCGGTGAACTAATGAGAATATAGCAAGACTGGACATCATTCAAAGGGAACATGTTATGATCCTGTTGAAAGATGTGTGTGTAGCTCCTACAATAAATCACATTGCTTAAAGACATTATTTACGCAGGATTTAATTATCTCGTCAGTGGACTGGGCGATGTGAAACACTACAATTCAGCCAACCTGAAGTACACTAGATGTTATCTGTGTACAGCAGGTGTAGCATTCTTCTGACATCCCTATATATAACACCAATATCCTACCGGCTCTCCCACTGGCTAATGAGACTGCATTTTGAAATTCTCCTGATGCTTCGAGAGTCTGCGTTCTAAAGTCGAGCCCTGCTTAACGACTGTAACGTTAGGCCGACGCTCTCTGCGTATTAACGAGGTTAATCCCAAGGCTTTCCTGCTCATGCCAGCTCTCAGATCCACCGACTCTCCTCGTCAATACATTTACATTTTTAATTTTAGAACTGTAAACTAATATCAAAAACACATCAATATTGCTAAACTGATTCTTCTTTTAGCAGGCAATTAAAGCAAGTGAACCACTCTCCCCTGGTAGTCTGGCTCATTGATTCGCCGGGAACATTATGGACTTTATTGATTATTAGCCACCTGACTCGAGAAGAGACAACTCGTGCAGAGGTCATCTTCGGAAGCCTCTCTGTGGTTATGCTGTTGCCATGACCTTAAAGCTGTCCTTTCAAAATATGAATTCTCCCACTTACTTCAAAAACCCAAATCTTTGAGGAATACCAGCAGCAGCGCTGCCACATATGGACAAGTTGTCAAGTCATCGCTTCGTTTTAAAGCAAAGTCTTGGCCTGCACTTTATTATTATAAGTATGAAAAATGTACCACAAAAAACTCTCATAATTACTTGTAATGTCAAAAAACATTATGGACAGAGGTAACTATCCAAAGCACCTCATTGCACAATCGTAGCTGGATGCTGACCTCAGAACAGGAAACTACAGCTCGTAAAAAGCCTCAAACCCAGAGGAATTATGAGCTCGTCAATCATTTCCCACGACTTATAGGCCTGTTTGGACAATTACTTTGAGAGGACTTTTGAGCAGCACCTTGAGGCAGCAAACACAGGATGTTAAAAACATGAAATCAAATTACATTGAACTCACAAATAGTCCTGCAAAACCTCTTAAGACCATGTAATGTGTTTATTGTGTGGCGTGAGTCTACAACTGGAATGTCGTTTTTTTATGATACTATGATGTAATCTGTGGAAACATGGCCACATTCTATCCGACTAAATAAAATACAGAGTAATTTAGTTCGTGCAAATAATGTCCTGTTGATTTAACAGCGAGGTAGCACAGTGACCATGAAACAGAAATGTCGGTCCGAGGAGCAAGATGTAGGAGGATCCTTCAGGCAGGGAGCCAGCAACGTTTGTGGGGCAGTCAAACTATAATCGATCCTCCTCGCTAGATAAAGTGTGCAGGTGCATGCATGTGTGAGGCTGCGTGAAGGTGCGATGCCCTCTGAACTGCAGACCCACAAAGCACTTGCTAAAGCTCTCGGCAGCTTCCCTTCCCCGGGGCTGGCAGCCAAAGCTCAGCCTCGAAGCACTACAGGGAAGCAGCGAGCAAACAAGGGAAGCAATCAAGAACCACATCTTTCAGCACCCAATCGGAAAACACGCTAACGCCATTATACATGCATTTATGCATATTCATTCCAAACCAAACAATTGCAGGCAGCATCTGCAGAGGTTTGAGAGACATAAGTCATACTGTCCCGGTTGTTCTGCCTCAGCAGTTCCTGATCGATGTTCTCATGAGCATTTGTCAAGAAAAAGCACCCGTGGTCTCTTTTGGCATGAAATCTTGTTTGCAAGGGGAAATGTACGGTAATGAAGTTTTAAGATGGTCTAAATGGACAGTTTCAAAGTATTAATGCACAATCGATTAACTGTTTCTAGATGTAAAAATATAATCAAGTCTGAGAAAACATTGCTTAGCAACCTGAAATTGATGAATAAATGAAAGAATCCCAAAGTGGCTGCAACCATTTAAAAAAAAGAGGTCAAGGAGCAAGTGCACTATGAAAACAGTAGTTTCAGCAGATTCACAGTCGTTATAAATGAAGCTGAGAACGCACACTTCGCCACCGGCTGCTACGAGTAAACAACGTTAATGAAGATGCATCCTCCAACCGAACAGGTCGCTGGTTATGCTTCTTAGATTCTCTACTTCTCAAGGAGAGCAGAGGAAATTTGACAGCTTCATCTATCGAACAAAGCAACGCTCATACAAATATGTCCTGTCTGCCCGATCGTTCTGAGAGGAAAAAGTCCTCATTAGCAGGAGGATCCAGCTCCTCGCTGTCACGTCACAAAGACTTCTGGGATTCCTGTTAGCTTGGCAGAAGACGCAGCGGCCCGGAGTCCTCTAATCAAGCCGTTGCATCATTACTTACAGTCAGACATTCTGTAAAGGGCGCTGGGTGGTACATGTCAACTCTGATCGGTGAACGGCCAAGTCCAGTAGGTCAGTCTCGATTATAATACGTTCTCTACGGGGCTGTGACACCCACCAGCGGTGGAATTGAACCGTGTCCTCCAAGCCCCTCTTCTCCTTACTAATAACACACGATCCATAAAAGCAAACTCCACCTCGGAGGCACTCCGTCACTTATAGTTAGAGTAATTAGCCTAGTTATTGCCTCAGATACCTCTGTAAAGATAGCAATCAAATGCACTGGGAAATTGTGCACTGTTTCAAGCTTACATTGTGAGCAGCCATCATAACAAAGGATAACAGGATGCACAATTATTTTATTTTTCTGCACTTCCTGTTTTAGACAAGTGTTTGCAGGCCCTCAAACAAAGCGGCTCGAATGGCGATGCAAGTCCCAGCATCGCTCTGGGGATGCATCATTTAGATTAGTGGGATGAAAGGTATGAAGAAATCTCAACACAGGCATGTAGCTTTAATGGCTACCATTTAGATTATTGTGTGTCATCCAATTACCGTCGCCATGATTTATTATGGAGATATTTAACTCTCAACAAAGGGCAGCGCTGGCTTCCCTTTGCTTCCGAGTATAATTAAGTCACTTAGCGGTACAGCTGTAAAGGTGTAATGTTTTAACAATATAATGCTGTATACCTTTTTGTGCTATAGTGAAGATTCCACACAAGGGGATGATTTGGAATGTACTAAACAGCAATAGTCAAGAAAAATAACATAATTTTGATTGTGATTCATTCAGGACAGATCATTTTCCAGGACATGAGCCTGACGTAACTGTTATGTCTTTAACTTTCTGCAAAAAATGTTTTATACGTAATGGGATTTAGATCTGATAAGCAGATTCGCAAGTTCAAATATCATCATGTCCATTTACTGCAACCCTTATCAGCTCTTTAGATGCACATGTTTTGGCCAAAACGTGCAGTGCAGGGTCCGTCAGTGATCATTTGTTGGATGTCTGGTTTATTGAACTGTTCATTCTGTCAAAAACGGCACGCAAACAGCAAGTTATGCAGTCAAGACTACTGAATAAATATGTCTAGTTAGGGGCTTGACTTTATGAAAGGGCTCATTGAGTGAATAATTGGGCAAAGTGAAATATTTTATTCAGCCTTGAAACTAATATTGAAGCTTGTAGTCTGAAACCCCAAATTGTACTCAAATTAATGTAGATATATCTTCCTGAAGGATTGGAGGCCTTTGTCTGTCTGAAGCAAAAAAAGAAAAAATCCCCTTGACCTCTCTTCTCGGAACACTCAGGATTGCACGGTTACCAAGTTTGTCAGTTTGTAAATTTAGAGACTACGAACTGGAACATTGGTGTCATGTGCATTTTTGTGCTTTTGATGTGGATAGCCAACCCTTAGTACGTTTTCTTTTCTGAGTCACCGCTGAAAGTGAAGAAAAGAGACTGTGTTGTAGCCACATGTTAGCTTCTATAGACAGGGCGAGTTTGTGGGGGGAAAAAAACATTCAATATATTATCTTTGGTTTGGGAAGAGTTGGCCGACTAAAAATATCACAATATGTTAATTTTAAAAGATTTGTGTCACATCCAAGAATAACTCGCGCACACATTCTGAAGAAAGCAACGTGAGCTTAATCCTCACGAGAGCAAAGACCTTGGAAAAATCTGTCAAGGAAAGTCTAATAGCAATAAAGTGATCAGTCACAATGAGACACGTTGTATAGCGTCGCAAACGCTCTATTCTTTTTTACAGTCTGTGACCTCTGTAATGTCACTGACAGCTGTCTTTGTCTCACAGAGTGAACATGGCTGGTGCCACTGAGAAATTCCAGGAGCATTTCATTATTTTATCAGGTTGCTGTGAAAAACGATCACGAAATGATGAAGCCAGAAATGTATTCAGTTAAAACACCTTCAGAGAATTGCTTTTCCTTCTAATATCTGGACTGAGCTGGCTGTAGTGTTTTTGACATGAACATGATTTATTAGTCCTATAGTGGGTGTATGAGTTGATGGTTCCTGGATCTTTTTTTTTTTTTTTTTAGTGGATTCGCCTCATCCAAGGTCTGCTGAGTGACTGGGGTTCAGTGGTTAATGTCAGCAAAGCTTCATAAAGACCCCCACATGTCAACAATCTCAAGCAGAATGTAAGTATACTGTATGTCATCAGCACACCGACAAAAACACTGTTTTCAGTGTTATCAGTATTATATCAATATTATGCTTAGGATAATTCCCCCAGAGCGAACCTTGACCCGCCCACAAACGTGCAGGCTTTTTTTTTCTCTCTCTCTATCTGCAGCAGAGAAAGTAGACTGATGTGATTTTTTTTTATTTTTTTTTTACTCATGCATAGAAGTCTCTCATTCCTTGAAAAAATAAAAGCATCATTTATTCCTCTCTGAATTGGTGTGAAGTCTTTTTTTCCCCCTTCGTCTGCTGGCGATAATATATTGACACTGGTTTAACTGGTGCAAAGGGAATTGTGAAATGATATCTCCATGCTCCTCATTAATCTGCAGCTCATGTAGTGCATCATGCACCCACCAGAGACTGAGGATGATAACCTCATGTGCATGCGGGTATACACGGATGTTATCATGTGCTGTAAAACATTATCTTGGCAAAAAAAATTGTCTCTCTCTCTCGCTCTCTCTCTCTCTTTATCCCGTTATTGCGGGTAATTAATTTATAAATGGGATAAGAGCCACAGCTTATGTTTCAACGCAGCAGAACACACTCCAAAGACAGATGGGCGTCTCAGCAATTACGCAGCGTGGGTCAAGGGCCGCATGCGGACACTGTGTGGACTGCACAGAGGAAAGGTGACTGAAAGAGCTGCAGCCAGGGTGCAGGTCAAAGTTACATTCATCATCTCTCACACATCTTTGGTATTATACTTAATTGTATTTTCAAGTGCATGTTTCATGTTCAGCACTATATATTTTATTCTGAAACCTCCCATTCTGAAAAAAAATAAGAAAAGCTCTATTGGTAAAAAAGAAAAAAAAAGTCATACCTGAAGAAATTCGTAGAAAGATCAGCAAACAAAAATAAAATCCCGTCAAACAGGCAGGCATCATTCAAAGGCAGCTGGAGACGATGTAAATCCAGTTAAAGTTCGCTTTGATATTTCATCTAAAATGCAACTTCTACTGTGGAGCCGATGATGGGAGTCCGGGTGGAGAGTTCCCAAAAACTCCGCAGGAAAATAGAGATGATAATGTTCAGAGCTGCTGCCCGGTGCGTGGATTCCTACTCGCATCAAAGTTCAGATCAGTCGGAGTCATTGTCGTGGGTTACTGGGGGGGAGGCAGTCCACTCAGCACTGGGGATTTGCTCCACTCCTCTCTTCCAAATACTGATAACTTCGCGGAATTTCATCGGTGATCAGAAACGCCGTTAGTTCCGATGCACGTAAAGCTTAACGTGGCTGACTGGAGAGCAAGAATCCAAAGAGAAGACGCGCGTTGTTGGACTCACTTTAAATGATTTTTTTTTTTTATGTGCAGTTTTGCCCCGGTTCAGTGGGGCTGGCACCGGTTGGATGAGGCGCCGTGCGTCTCTGCGCTCTCAGTGATGGTTTGGTTTGGCTTTCCTTCCCAGTCAGATGATTTTCTGTACAGCGCAGGGGGAGATTCCTGCGAGTCAGGCACCATTTAACCGCACACGGATATATTCACAACGCCAAGCTCTACTTGGCTTAAAAAAACAAAAAAAAGATTCAGGCAGCAGCCTGATAAATGGCACAAAATAACCGCAAACTATGGAACATAAATACAAATGTTAATGTCCAACGGAAGAAATTTCACGTGCCGCAATTCAAATAGTTTCCTATTGGTTGGCAGTTAGCCTGCAGCAAACTGAGGATTTAGTTATCTGCACCCAATTAATCGCGTTGCTTTAATATGTTAATATTTCATAGTGTGTCTGCAGTTGAAAGTGAACACAATTTGACCTTTATGAATGATTAATGCCATTTTTATGCTCCTATAAAGCCGGAGTGACGTGCGCGTTTACTGGGTCCTTATTAAAATATAAAGGGACCGGTTTAGTGACAGTTCCGTTAATGAGCCAGAGAAACGTGCCCCCCCCGTCCGTGCCTGGCAGCAGAGACACGGACATCTTCCTCCTCTGTCGATATCACTGAGAAATGAAACTCAATTTAAAGTTCATAAGAACGTCATGCCGAATAAATTCATGCTTGATCTCATTTAGAAGTTGCCTTAGTATCACAATTCCGAAGCGCAAATGTAGTATAGTAAATATATTCTAAATAAGATATGAGTTATTTGAAGTTCGCCGCAGTCGGGATGTCTGGGTTGATTTAAGCGGGTTTGGGCGCCCTCTGCTGGCTGCAAGCCCATAGCGCAATCTGGCGCAAAGTAGTTACAGCAGCTCATTGTTTCATTATCTTCAGTGTTCTCAGCAGTCACAAACTGGCACAGGATTTTAGTGTTAGCTTTTCAAAAATAAAATAATAATCCAGTAATGTTAAAATCCTGTTTTCCTTCCACGGCGTAACAAGCATGTCTGTAAACCAGACGCCAGTTTCAGCACAATGCAGCACGTCTACGCTAAAAGGTGTGTCCTTCAGCTTTCTTTGACATCAAATCAAATAAGTTACAAACAACAGAAATTACTTTTACGCCTTTACAGAAATGAAATGTCATTGTTTCATACACGCGTAGAAGGAAAAAGCTGTCTCTGCTTCTTCTTCTTTTTAATCACATGAAGACTGAAGCATTTTTGCAGAACTCTTGCCTCAAATCCTTTAATTGCCCACTGGTTGTTCTGCGGAATGGAGCTTGTGCTGGAAGCGGCGCCTTCACAGTTGGTAAACAGCCAATAAAATCTGGGGAATTACAGCTTCAACAAAAGCACATTTCTGACGGCATCTGCCCTTTATTGTTCCCCCCTGCAAGAGCACCTTCCATACTCCTCTGTTTGGTTTTCTACTCTTCATTGCCACATAATTAAGATGCTTGCAACAATATTCACATTGAATATACACATATCGACTGCTCTTTGATGTGCTTGTTTCTGGTTCCAATCTACCGCGCCATGATTCTGGCTGACACTGCTTCAGGATAAAGACTCTGGCTTCATGCATGTGCCCCCCCCCCCCCCCCCCGACCCCCGTGCACGCAGTTAAAAGTGGAGGAAGCCAATTCCATCATTTCACAATTGGTCTCGATCCCATGAACCAATATATCCAGACCAGATGGTTAAAAACTGGTAACAAAGGCATTTGCGTCTTCATGGCAACACAGGAAGTAAAAATGGCAAGGATTTAAAGGAAACCCTGCCAAGAACTGGGCCTCTATTTATTTATTTTAAGTCTGGGGAAGTGAGCCAGTTGGTTTAGAGCCAAGGGGCGTGGGGAATACTGAGAAGAAAAAAAACACAGAACCAAATCCCAAAGAATATTTAGATAGGAATAAATAATTTGGAACCTCCAACTGGGCGGTGAACTCATCCTCAGCTAGTGATTTTTGAGTCACCTGTGAAAAATACCCACAGGTCATTTGTCCACAGCTGATATGTGGAAGGCGCTCGACTGCTGAAGGCGACGGAATGCTAGTATGTGCAGTTGTGTGAAGCATCTCTATGAATAGCGACATATTCCACATTATATTGCTCATCCGGGGTTTCATTTCCAAGAATCTGTTCCCTATGATGATCTGTGGTTCTTCATACTGTTACCTCTTCTTCTATTCTCATTGCACACGAGCACGGCTGCTCAGGGTCATGCATGCTTTGTGAGAGAGACGATGTTGCATGTAGTCAGAATTCGTCATGTTACAAAAACCATAGAGGCTTTAAGGAGGGAGGGGCTCCTCAACTTTCCAGCTTTGCTGTATCTCTCTGCATCCCGTGTAGACCCTTAACATAGAATATTGAAGTGAAGGGAGAGGGGATTGACCTGTGTTAGCTTTGGATGCAGCGCTTGAGCTCTGCAGCTGCTGAACTGGCATTAAGGGGTATTAGAGTCTTTGTCAGCAGAAAGAAACGTGGGCCTCTTCATGGGAATTGGGTTTTGCCTCGTATCTTTCAAAGGACAAATATAGAATCAGCACAACCTGGAGCACCACTTTCCTGAGGACTGTCTTTTTCCAAGGATGTTGGTTTGCCTCCAAGACAAAAGGGAACCTCTTTGTCGTAAATAGAAGTAAATCATATATATATATATATATATTCTTATCAACAAAAAACACTGTACAAATCACCTTTAGCTCTGGACCGTACCTTTATATCCGAGGCCGTTGTCTTGTTCCATTGCTGGTTCAGAGTTCGGTGTTTGGTTGATGACATCACGGTTTCTTTTGTTTTTGTCTGCATCTGGACAATTACAAATAACATTTGGGAAAATGCAGCTATTTTCAATGCATTTTATAGACAAAATATTTTCTGTGTTTCTTGAACTGCAACATTGATACAAAAATGCTGAAAATGGTAGAATTTGACTTTCATAAGTTGCTTGAATACATTATTTTACTTTCCAAGGTATGCCATATCAAGAAAAGCTCCTTGGTGAACCTTTCTTGACGACTTAAGTCAGGTGATGACTCATCAAGTTAAAGCCATCTTGTGATTGTTTTATAGATACATGAAAGGAAGGACAATTCCCACCACCGCTAGGTGAATAAATGTTGTTCAAGAAGCTCATTTTACGAGCGTTATCCCTGAGGAATTGGCAAATTTAATCAGTCAAGATGGTGGAGACTGAATAATTATATTTAGCACACTTGCAAAAACTGCTCACGGAAAATTATCAGAGCAATCAATCAACACTTTGCTCAGTGTAGAGTACTCAGATTGTCACGCTATTGATGTGCACAATCTGAAAGAGGTTAATTATACAAAATCATCATAAATCAAATGCTTGCATATATGCCGCTGTGGTACTTTTCAGTCACAGATGTGCTCTACGGCTCTGCCACCAGATGGCGCTACGACTTCATCAGGTCATTGTATTTCAAGCCAAAAAGATATATAAAATAAAATAAAAGGCAACACGGTGGCGCAGTGGGTTGCGTTGTTGCTGTTGTAGGTTCAAATCCAACTTAGGGCCTTTCTGTGACGAGTTTGCATGTTCTCCCCATGTCTGTGTCGGTTCTCTCTGGGTTCTCCGACGTCCACCAAAAACATGCAAATTAGGCAAATTGAAGGACTGAATTAACGAATCAAAGAAAAAAAAAGAACCATTAAACAAAAGGGAGGAAAGAAGCTGTAAATGTTCTGCTTTCTGAACATTTAAGAGGCAAAAACCTGTTTAGCTTGTATGTTGCTCTCTTTGTCCACAAGAGGGCAGCACACAAGCACTTCCAAGTTTCAGTATAAATTCATAATTTTATCTTCCTGAGATCTAAAAGTGGCTTCTCAGCAATACCTTATAAAGTGAGTAAGAAAAATCAAAGTTGTTCTGCCTTTGTACTACTGAACTAAAACCCAGCCTGCAGTGTGTTAGTCACACGTTTCAATGACAGAATAAGGATCCGTGCCAACATCACCCATTTAATATAAATGTATAATGACAGCGCATCACGACTGACAGATAAAGAATTATCAGTGTTACTATGTTGGTCTGGTAAATGGAGCTCCTCACCTGTATTGCCTGACGCATAGCGTTGCTGCGGCTGACTGACAAAGAGCAGGATGGTTAGAAGGAGTGTGACTGGTGACTGTAGAGCCAGCATTGTCCCTGAATGGCCGAGCCCGAATTCAAGATGGCCTGAACAAACCTGGAATCAGGAGACAGATATGGTTTAATAACGAGCTCGAGATATGCAGGGGGAATAAATTAATCAGGATTCTCCAAAGCACCACGATCATAACAGACTTTCAGCGCGGAATTATCAGCATCATATATTATATATCATGCTACATGTTTATTTGTTTATGGGGAAGTTCTACAATTACATTCACATAGTGAAATCACACCCATGCACCATTTCAACCTGCTGGAGAACAGCAACTTCCAAGTATATTCCCATGTGAAATTTCACTGTGAAGAAGACAGATGGACTTTCCTCTGAATCCCACCCAGCATGCAGCAAAAATTCTGAATCAGTCTGTTTCATTCCCATCCAGATCCACACATAGTGAAGGAATGCAGTTTACACATTTACCGCAGTCACACCCATGTAAATAAAAATAATACCCGAGTGTGAAACTGCATGCACACGCGTTTTCATCGGACGCTCCATCAAACATACATGTGTTCATACATAATCATATTAATAATCTCTGAATTACCTGCTGAACATCCCAACCCCACCCAAGCAAATACATCTATGCACAAATACACAAATCAAAAAGCACACCGGTGCTCACAAGTGAGAGCTCTGATGAGACTCAGTGACAGCGCTAGGCGAGAGAAATAAGAAGTCAATTGTACTGATCAGCCATCTGTGGTATAAACAGCTTTGCAACTCATCCTGGCTGTCTAATGGACAGCCAGATTCCTGGGATGTATTGGCACCCATGTGTCCATCAGCTCCATGTTCCACTTTAACTGTTCTGGGAAAAGACACCAACAGCCAGCATTGTTAATGCGCCAAAAACTTCAGCAAAGACTGAATACGATAGTGATAAAAAAGAGCTTATTTTTGTGGTCTTTCATAGAAAAAGAAGCCTACATAGACTAGTTGTGTATGTGTTTAGACTAAACATACATCTTACAGCAATTTAGGAATATTATGATACACTGGTGTGCATTAGGATGAAAACACAAAGGTCTTAAACATAGGGAGGAATTTGCATTGATAATTTTAACAACCGTATCTATCAGTTATCAATAGATGCAATGCTTAATTTGTAAATTTGCAGGGACTTAAATCGAGTTGTTGTTCGTGAGTCAGGAGAGGAAAGAGTCAAAGGATGCATCACTAATCCACACTGCAAACAAAGCAAAGTACTGTCTGTTATCAGGATAACACAACCCTTACTGTAAGCATGTCCCATATTTTTTTGAGTTGATATTAAACTGCTTTGATGAATTATACATGTAAACTGGGTGGAAGAGTGTGCCATGTTCAAAAGAAGCAACAAGTGAATTTTGAGAACAGAGCTGGGCTAATACATACAACTCAGGACAGATTTACATGAACTTTCATCAGATTCTGTACCTGAACATCTGGGATGGGAACAAAACAGGTGCAAGTTCAGGGTGCATGCTTTTATAGTGATTGAATCTAAGTACAGGAGCTGCATATTATGAAAAGGAGCACCTTTGTAGAGGAGTCTATGATCAGTCAGTGAGTCTTCCTGCTTACCTTCCTCTATCTTCTGTGCTTTAATGCAAAATAGCATGCACACCCACCCCTTGCTGTCCTTAAGAATATACAAACATGCACAACCTACAAACTAACCTGCACTGAACAAGATGACAATAAATATCTATTCGTCAAGTTGCACAGGCTAAAGGGTCCGCAGATCAGAGGAGACAGGACCACCGATTTCCCCTTCCGTTGTCTGTCCACTGGGGAACAATCACAGATTATCATCTAACATATCGCCAATAAGACTGAACAGGAGCTCCCCCATTCCACAGCAGATAGATCACATACTGCAGAGAGCACTGGAGCATGAACAGAATCAGCTTTCAGCATCCTCCTCCACCCTGTCTTCTCTCCCATCCTAGGTTCAACTCGCAGAGACAGATGCTCGCAATTCAAAACTCTTTTACTATGTCATGTCAAAAGATGCGCTGAATATATTTTAATATAAATGAAGAATTTAATTTGGCCCAACTGAACTGATATTAGTTTTAAACCATATGGTTTTATTGCATTCTATCTTTGCACAGTTTTTTTCTCCAGACTAAACACATATACGTCTCTGTGGTGGTTAATAATCAACTGTGCAGGGTACAACAGCAGGACACCACCAGGAAGTATGATTCACTGAATATCACGAGAACTGGAGTCTAAATCGAGGCAACAGCAGGAGCTTTGTGGAGGAAGAGGTTCACGCTTTCAAGACAAGTCTGACTTACACACACCTCACAAACAACCCACGTATATTACTGTCAATCAACTTAAGTCGTGCGTCACATACTCATAATGTTACACATAGTGCGCTGTCTCCTCTTGTAAAAGTGAAGAGTGCTTATCAGCCGCTGGCGCTCATCTCATCTGTAAAGTCCTGTCTTTTGGAGAAATGGATGTGGAGGCAAATATGGGCTTCCATCGCCGCCACTGTGATGCATTGAGGGAATCATCGGCGCAAGACAAAGGGTATTAAGAGTGTGAGAGGCAATGCCGGGAACTCTGTCAGGGCTGAGGGTAACAAGCCATAGTCAGTTCAATAGGCATTGTGGAGAATAAAAACTAACCTGGGGAGTATCAGATGATCCCTTGAGGCAGTGACCCTTGACCCCCAGTGGATTAATAATGAATATCAACTATCAACTATCATGACCATAGACAAGTAAACACCGAGTCAGATGCATTTTTTATCGACAATCTGTGTTTCCTGTAGCGTAGTAATAGCAGTGCAAATATTTGATAAGGAATGTGTAATAGTCAAATTATTAATGACCACATAGCCGAGCAAATACTGCGCCAGACCATTGTTTCATCTCTCCTCGGTAAACACCTCAGGCCCACTGAAGGGCATTCAGATTAAGGGATTTAATGGGAATTGAATCCACTGAGTCCACTCAATTTTAGAAGAGATTTTTCAGTCAATGCTTTCTGTGGCCGTGTAGCAGCGCAGAATGATAAATTCAGCAGAGAGCAGCTTCATGTTTGCAACAGATAGCAGAGCCTAATAGATTAAGTCCGATCGATTAAGTGATCCTTAAAAATATGTGCGGTTATTTAAAAATATAATTCTGATAACTGACAGGAAGCAGAAACCAGAAAATAAAATCACAAACCATAAATAGAGATAATGGGCTTTTTTTCTGGATCTTAAATGAAGTGTTTAGTCTATGTTTAAAATCGATGCACTTACACATAAATGAGCTTGTTAACAGTGTTTCTCTGACTACATTCAGATCAAAGACAATAATTTGCCTTCATTAAGGTAGAATTTGTCTGATAATTTAACAAAATTGACTGACGAGATGGGAGGAATCAAGTCTAACGAACGAAATATATATGTAAAGAGAAACATGCCAGAATTAGTGGTGGAATCTGCAGTCATCACTTGTTTGACGACATGTACACAACAGAATACAAATGAGATTCATTACAAATTTGAATGAGCCACCAAATAACTTTCAGCACTGCAACATGTGGACAGCATCTGCTTCTGTGTGAATCAAGGAGCAGCGAAAGGATTCGATTCCCATCGGAGCAAAAACATGTGTACTAGTAATACTAAAAATTACAAAAGATACTCACAATGCCTCACTAGTACCCATATGAGTACAACTTCACAACTTACCCCTACAGGTTATTCCGCCAGCATCGTTGTTCCATTTTCATGGGTGAAGCCAGATCTCTGTCAGTGTGTGCTTTTGAGGCATCCGAGCACCAGACAATGAAGGCAGGGGCAGACACAAAAACACAACGTTGAATAGCAAAAAAACTGACAACGAAAATCAAAAGACGGAGACTATGGTGAAGTAAAGCCTAAATAATCCATCTGTGATTCAGGAGCTGCTATCAGATGGGGTGCATACAAATCAAAAAGCCTACCTCTGCAGCACCCTAGGTCCAATATCCTCAGGGTCCTAAGGCTGCACTCACACAATTCATACTTACGGATCAAGCTTAACACCTCAGACACTGAAGGACATGTAGAAATGTGAAAAATAAACAACACTCCTCATTTCTATTTGATTTTAACTTAAAAAAAAGCATAATAATAATAAGGAACTACTATGAGGCATGTTGATAATTACTCAGAATGCCTCTATTAAATAAACTGAATTAATCTGCATTAAATTCTAAATAAAAAGTTATATATATATATATATATTTGAAGATGAAACATTAATCAACATTTCTTCCAGCATCAACCGCTCTCAGGTATTTGCTCTTCCTTTGACCCACTGCACTGCACATTCAGCTGTTGTTACCCATGGTCTGACACAATTTGGAGCTCAGCGTGCATATATACAGCATGCTGCCTGTGTTTGATGCTATTCCCAATGAGGCATGGTAGCTCAAGTTTCCTGCAGCAAATGGAAGAGGCTTGCAGTGAGAGCTGCTTCACTGTGGGGACACACACCTGCATTGAGAAAACCAACCCACTGGGTTTCCGTTCATCTGCACCAAAATCAGCTTTCCTCTGTCTCCTTCACGGACGGAAATTAAAATGTTTGCTTCTCTATGTTCACTACCTTCCTATTCCTACTAAGTTAGGTACATACAGAGGGCTGCTGGAACATTAGCATGCATATAAAGTTGAAAAAGCCCCAATTAGTTCTTACAATTTACAATAATTATTGCTTTTAGCTCATTAAAATAACATCTACAATGACCGATGGGAGCATCTTCCTCTGTGTAATGGTGCATGGAACAAAATGGGTTTTTGATCCGCAGCATTGATCATCACCAATCATTTATTCAGTTCAATCTACCAAAGAGCAAAGTGATGAGGTGTGATGATTAGACAGATAAGGCAAACACAATGGTGTTTTAAGCATGAGTGTGTGTGTTTTGTTTTGTTCTGTTTAACAGCAAAGGTTTATTGCAAGAGTATTTTATTATAGATGGACATTTAGCTCAGTGTCCTTCAAGAGGCCTGGCCTATAATTCCCAGAGGAGACGGGGGAATAGAGTCTGATGCTGCATTTGAGGGGCATTGGGGCATGTGACCCAAGACGATTTTCTTTTCAACGAAGCTCTTATCAACTGTACTCCTATCAAGATCATTCATCTCAGTGCAGCAGTGCAGTTTTGAATCAACCACAAGTCAATATATTTTTTTTATCTACCATGCTGGCAGGAGCAGATTTGAGAGCGTGACATTGGAAAGATAATCACTTCAGGAGGACACATGGTCTCCTCTTGCAAGAGCGCTGCTTAAATGGTTGAGACCGAGTGGTCGAGTCAGTTGTGGTTTGGACGTCAGGCGAGACGCACAAAGACAAACAGGACATGAATAAAAAAATCCTGTTTATACTAACAGGATCCAGAATTTCTCTTATGTAATCCATTCGCCCTTTCAGATTATTGATTGTCTTGACATCCTCACCACCATAATGTTATTAATGTTATTAAATGAATTGATTGTCATGGTTACTGCAATAACCTTTATGCCTCGTGAAATGATAGCTGTGCTGATTAAGTCTGGATGAGGACGAGGATCGTGTTAATGTCATTCAGTGATGATATTAAATCTTGTATTTATTCATTCATTCATGTTGAAATGTTTGAGTGTCTTCATAATGAAGTTATTTAAGGATAGTCACGCCGTAGCAGTGAGATGATGATTAGCCTTCTGTACCAACTTCCGGGAGTGTTTTGGAGAATTCCTTGTTTGTCTTCTTCAGTGATTAAAAAAAAAAAAAAAGAGAGAACATTGATTTTGATTGAGGTCCACAAAACCTAATGACCCTTACCCAAAGCCTCTTTTTTCTCTATTCCATTATTGATCTTAATATTTGTTTCTTTAGCTCTATAATAAACCTGTCACAGTGACTAATGGGCAGTCCAGAGGTCCACTGAGGTCCAACTGCAGTTTATTTACCTTTTACCTTAGCATATGATGATGAGGAAACTAATTCCATCAATCTCTAACCTCTACCTCTCTCGGCCTCTCGCTCTCTTTCTTGCTGACACACACACACTGAGTATTACCGTCTGTTTTTAATTACTAGAGAAAAATGACTAGTGGTCATAATAACCTACAATTACCATATATGATAATATAGAGACCCGTTTCCTCTCTTCTTTGGTCAGGCTGACTGACATTTCAGCATCTCAACAGTCAGGGAGTCAAACAAAGCTGTTTTTATGGACGGGCCATTATACAAGAACTGCATGGGGAATCTATGAGAATGCAATCCTGGTATCACTGCCCCTTGGTAACCTCTCTCGTCTTCAGGAATTCATTTTCTCAGGAGCTTCACTCGAAAATGACATTCTGACACCATTTACATGGAAATCACTTTGCCTCTTCATCTGTAATAGTGGCTTGTCTGCAGACAGGACCTCTCTGAGGGCTGGACTATTAATGGATATTACGAGAGGGAAAGGGAGAGAGAGAAGAGAGAGAGAGAGAGCTCACACTCATACAGACAAAAAGAGGTTCATGTGAAACAAATAAATAAGGAAATAATAAACTAACTAATCAAATGTACATGAACCAAGGGCAGCACGGTGGCGCAGTGGTAAGCGCTGTTGCCTCATACTAAGAAGGTCACAGGTTTAAATCCGATGGGTTCTTTCTGTGAGGAGTTTGCATGTTCTCCACGTGTCTGTGTGAGTTCTCTCCCACTTCCCACCATGCACCGGCAAAAAAGAAAGAAAGAAAAATAGCTTTCCAGGATCAAGTCAAGGCTTTGTGTCTTAAGGGATGAAATGGACTCTGAGACGCTAAGAGAAAGCATAATGAGCAGAAGTCCTACTTCTCCTCGTAAATGTGTGAACCCTCTCTCTCATTTAATGCCTAGCTCTTATTTTCTCAAATACATATAAAGGCTTTTTCTGAGTATATGAATGCAATAACTTTCTCCAATAACTTTTTTTCTTCTTCATTACAAAGATAATTTATATAACAAAAGCAACGTTATCTCAGTCTAAAGTATAATGTAGGCATTTTACAGATGCTCTTTGCCTCTCTACACTCTGCCAGGAGAAGAATGCATGATCATGCACAGCGCAAAGATGAACAAACAAAGCCACAGCTGGATCCACAACGTGAAAGCAATAATAAAGAATGTAAAGCTTGTTTCTACACAATGACCATGGTATAATGAAATAAATGCATGTGTTGCATGCAAAGTCCCCTTGTAGATTTGTTCAGATGATAAATCCTGCTTATTTTTCCTTGTTGGAAGTCTGAGAGAAATGGAATTAAAGGGTGGAAATATAAAGGTTATTTGATTGGATTAACACTGCCTCCACCTGGCATTGGAGTAGCACTACCAGACAGAGCTCAGCACACCATATGTGCAGAAATAATATTATTAGTATTAATAATAATAATAATAATAATGCAGTTTTATGATTTATTTAAAAAAAACAGAATCCCTACTGCAATACTTGTAACTACAGTTTATGTATTCTCTTTATAACTGAACAAGATTTGGCTGTAAAAGCTTGCTGACTTAGAGCCAGACAGTTGTGGCTGTTGTTCTGTCATAAAAGAATAAGTACATTTTACTTTAAATATAATGTGTCAGTCTCGTAGTTTAATCACACAATGCTATGTTACAAAAATGGTATTATAAAAGTGCTAAAAGACATTAAACAAAACCTGCAATTTCTGCATCCTGAACTGAGGATGATGTCGCAGCCCTTCTAAATGTAGCTGCTATTACAATATTTTTTGATTCATCAACAAATAAATGTACATTGAAAATGGTCAAGGCAACGCATCCATTTGCAATTTATGTGACTGCGTTGTTGTTGCTGTTTAATTTCCGATTTCTGAAAAAGGCCATCAATGCAGCAAATAGTCACGCGTGCCCCTACGTCGCTGCGAAGCCGATAGGTGGAAAAAACACGACGTCATCACGTTCAGCAGGACGTCTCAGAGAAGATAAACAAAAAGGAAGGAAGCCTTCGGCCATACAATCGCGGCAAAAATTGGTTCAAAAAAAATTTAGCCTGCAAGCTACAGTTAGCAGCTACATGTGCCCTTATATATAGCTTAAGCTATTATCGTTAGTTTGTTCACAATCATGGACGACGCCATAGTATTTCGCATGAGTGCATTTTCCGAACAAGGAGGGAGGAAATACATGGAGGATGTTGTCGAGATAAGAATCGAGTACGAGCCGACGCCGACGCCGTCGCCAGTCGAAGATGATCACAAGTCGCAGAGACATGGAGGACAGGGGGACGCGGAGAATGAACCCCCCAAACGCGCGTCGGAAGGCGAGACCCGAGGCCACACAGTGACTGCCGAACCGGGACCGGTGACTGAAATGTGGGCAGAGAGTCTCTCAAATGAGGACGGTGGACCGGCATCGCGCGGGGGGAAAGTCACGGAGCACGAAGTCAACACGAGAAAGTCCGTGGCGTTTTTCGCTGTCTTCGACGGCCACGGCGGCCGAGAGGCGGCGCATTTCGCCAGGGAGAATCTGTGGGATCTGTTGAAGAGGCAGCGGGGGTTCTGGTCCGGGGACCACGGCGAGGTGTGCGCCGCTCTTCGGAAAGGCTTTATCGCCTGTCACCACGCTATGTGGAAAGAGCTACGTGAGTAACTTGTCCGTCTGTCCCGATATTTCTACTGGAGTATTGCGTTTATTGGTCATCATCTCTGATTGAAAGCCTTCACGCGAGGCGGCGTTCTCCAGCTGATGGGCGTGATGATGAGCGGTGTGTCTGTCCCATCCCGTGACGAGTGGACACGGAGGTCAGAGTCGAATGGAGCCCCGGTGATGTCAAGTTAGGCGATCAGTTACAAGATGATCGATGGTTTAGAGGAGAGAAACTCGCTCGTGTAACTCCGAACGCGTTTAATCCACCAGCCTTCCATGTCTTTGAGACAGATTTGAAGTCTTGGTTCGCTGTCCTGGGTGTCCTCTGGATGGTAGCAACTGGTCTTGTTCTTGTTTGGTTGAAGACGCTTCGCCTCTGATCCAGGAGTCTTCGGTTCTAGACCGGACCAGCCGGTTCTAAATGGACTGGTCGAGCAATAAGACGGCCCCGGGACCTTTCCGGATTCTCATGTCTCGTGATGAGTCATTTAAAACCCGACTAACGGGGTCAATGTCTCCCCCACCCTCGAGTGAGCTGCACCCAGGTGTGGTTTTTTGGGGGGGGGGGGGTCAGAGGTTAGTAATGCATCGTCTGTCGCTGTTCAGAGGCGGTTTCTCCAGTTTGATGAGATGAGAGGAGACTGAACGGAGTCAAACTAAATGAATCCCGGAATAAAAATGTCGGCGTGCAGGATGAGCTACTTGAAGGAAAAGAGATGCAGCCATTAAAAGAGGGGAATTGTGTCCTGATAGATTTCAATCTGCCCCTCCAGCCATCCCCAGTTGGGCTGGAGTCGTAATCTCACACCTTCTGTGCTTCTCACTTTTAGCAGGAAGCTTTCAGAAGCGTCATAAAGGTCCTTTGTGTTTGAGGTTGTGAGTTCGACCCCTGGCTGGAATGCAGACCTACATTTCATATCTAGTTGGGTGTTGTTCTACCGGCAACCTGTTCTGCATGCTTCGCACAGCTGGTTCTGGCGATCGGCCCGTCTGTAAGTTCTGCAGAACCACCGACTAGAAGCCGTTCAGTCTTTTAAACATACGTACATCTGCAAGCCGTCTGACCACAGCTGATCAGATCAAAGAAATCAATGGACTCGACGTTTTCTATCTTCTTCCCTTATAGCCGGGTGGCCAAAGACGATCACTGGCCTCCCCAGCACGTCGGGCACCACGGCCAGCGTGATCGTGATCCGAGGAGTCCACATGTACGTTGCCCACGTAGGAGATTCAGCGGTTGTGGTTGGAATGAAAGAAAATGACTCCGACATCACACTCAAGGCTCTCGAGCTGACGCAAGACCACAAGCCGGAACTTCCAAAAGAAAAGGAGAGGATTGAACGGCTGGGTGGCAGGTGAGTTTGTGAATGTGAATGTTTTGGGCTAAAAAAAATAGAATTAGAACATCAAGAAATGGCATCACATGTATTTTCTGTCAAGCGCCGTGTCACCTTTTTGTTGTTATTTTTTGTTGACTAGTGTAATGAAGAAATCTGGGGTGAACCGCGTTGTGTGGAAGAGGCCCAGGCTGACGCACAACGGTCCGGTTAGGAGGAGCACAGTCATAGACCAGATCCCCTTCTTGGCCGTGGCCCGGTCCCTCGGTACATGGACATGCTGTTTGTCTAGATTTGTGTTCGTAAACTTGTGACTTGTGGAACAATTTCTTGCTGCGGTTATTCCTCCGAAAGAGACGAGGCTTTCTGATATGTTGAAAGGTGACCTGTGGAGCTACGATTTCTACAGCGGGGAGTTTGTGGTTTCCCCGGAGCCCGACACCACCGTGATGACCCTGGACCCCAAGCGCCATCGCTACGTCATCCTCGGCAGCGACGGACTCTGGAATATGATGCCGCCCAAGACTGCTGTTAATATGTGTTGTAGCCATGACAAAATGGTGGTACGTGACTCCGCATAACCACCAAGGTTGATTTCATTTTTAGACTGCAAGTACAGTAATACCTTCACAGACGAGTATAATTAGTTCCTGAGAGAACTCAAATCACTTGTATGTCAAATCGATTTTTTTACCAATTTAAAAAAAAAAAAGAAACCTGGAAAAAGATTATCCCTTCCAGCCGTCTAAAAACGCTCAAATCTGGTATTACTGTCAATGATTTTTGCCTTGATTGCCACACTTGTTGGACCCTTGGTAGGCCGTCCATTCTACAGCCTAATTTCAACTTGATTCTACAAAATTGAAGGGCCCAAAGGGGATGTCCTGTGCCCGCCGTCTGGGATGCACGGCCCTGCTGTTCTGGAAGGAGCGCATGCTCCGTGCCGACAACACAACAGTGATTGTCCTGGCCCTACAGGAGCGCGAAGGTCCGCCCATCCCTATGCATCGAGACGAGATTGTCGTTGACATGGCGACGGGAATTGACCACGTCCCATACCCAGGCACAACTTACAACACATGCGAAGTCACAAAGGTCCGTACCATCGCTTTGTTTTGTGTCTCTCTCTATCTCAGACTAATGCTCCCCGTGGGCGTGGCAGCAGTCGCCCACTGCAGAGTGAATGAGTGTGTCGATGGGTGAATGTGAGGCTTTGTGCACTATAAACAGTAAGTGCAGTGCGTTGACCATTTTATTGGGTCACTGCTGAATATTTCTGTCGTGTCGTTTGCTATTCACTTTGTTGTCCTTTTCTTCATCTCGATCCATATTCCTATTATCGTTCTGTTCAGTAGGTTCAAAGGTTTCTAGTCGCCATTGGTTGTTAACTTACAGTCATGTTCAACGCGTCGCTTCTTGTTTTCGGGGCCAACAGACGCCGCATGAGGATGACATGTTTTATGAAGAAGAGCAGATATATGGAGAAGATCATGAGGGATGGCCGTGCCTGCAGTGGTAGCGAGGTGAATGTTCAGTTCTAAAAAATGTGCCCGCAACACGAGCCGTTATTGATTTAGCATACAGAACAGAACACCATTAGCTCCAGTGGTCTTGATGCTTCGCTCCTGTAAGAGAGCAGTACTTTTAACCAAAACACTATCTGAAGGCGCAATTCTGCGGTATTTAAGTTTCATTAGTACTTTCTGTAGCTTTTAGAGAAAAGCTTATACCCTTACTAGTTTTTTTTCCTCTTCAATAATACATTTTAATACATTTTACTTTTATATAAAAAAATTTTTTTAATTAAGTACATAAAACACAAGACAAAGAGCATTTCAATACAAATGCTTTCTCCCCCCTTTTGCCTCAGCATTTTTTGTTTCAAACTCATATCTGTATTTGCTTCATACATTCTCTCGCATCCACAGTATCGTTTCTTTCATTATCAACCATCTCTGTGTCTGATGTTTGACGTTAGGCTGACAAATTCATTTTTCCTTTTTACGCTTTATTCCTTATAAATGAATGTGTTTTATTTGAACTAGTGCACGGATTAAATGATTAAAATGTCATTCCAAATCCACTTTTCTTCCAGTGGACTGGTGCGGCGAACGCTTCCTGCCCAATCCGAGAAAGTTCTACGCCTCTGGAGCAGACATTCAGGCTGTGCGAAGCAGCTTTCTGCGCCACTGCACAGCTCTTACCCGACGTCGACTCTGTGACGGCCACGCTGCACCCCTCAGATGATCCCGTGACCGTTATGGAGAAGCAAGACTCGACAACCCAAGTCGACTGCACCACTTCTGCCCCTCCCGTGAAAAGGTCTCGCCATTTCCCAAACGGGCACCCCGAACTCAACGGCCCTCACTCTCAGCTTTGTCAATCGTCTGACAAAGGTTTCCCCCAGGAGACGGCCCATAGCAATGAACAAACTGCGCAAACCCACCAAACTCGTGCTCAAAAGAGGGAGCGAGGCGCCTCGGAGGAACACGGCATCCTATCGCAGCATCACAATCCAGCTTTGTGCGTTTGCTGAATCTCTTTATCTCTTGAGAGATAATCTGCTCTCAGTTGCGTATTGGGTGTGGCGTGTTCCTAGATGTATACATTTTATACAGAGTCTTTGTTTTTGTAAATATTGGAGAAATTTGAGATTGTAAATGTGCTGCTGTAGAAAAGGATTCTCCCCCCCCCCTGCTCTTCTCCGTGCTCCCTCTTTAAATTTTAGCATGATTCATTTGTTTTAATATTTTTTTTCGGTCTGCACAGTCTATTTTCATATGTATGTAAAGTAAATCCAAAAGAACCATTTGGAAGGAGGGTAGAAATCTCTGAAATCCAATGGAACATGTGACACATCCAATCCCACCATTTCCATAATCACAAAAAAATTCAGCGTTTTGAATGTTTTGGTTTGTTGGAGGTTCTGACGTGCTTCTGTCCCTCAGTGGGGTTAATACCTCAGACCAGCTCCTTGGAATCATTCCTGATAGATTAAATACTGATAAGCAGTTAACAGACTACAAGAGTGAAGAATGAGCGGAATTTGATGAGCAATGGTTTTAGATATGCGGATTTTGATTTAGTGCAGTGTTTATTTTATGTCTCTTGAACGGCGTCTATTTATGTACTGTCTTGATGGCAGTCGCTACTCGGACGTTTTAAAGGGTCGGTTCACCCAAATGAAGAATCTAACCAAAATGGTTTTTTTTGTTGCCATAGTAATTCATTCCGAGCATCTGTCTGTGTATGATTTTTAGACAATTAAATTACTGTTACATGTCATTTTGAAACTTTGGGCCTATGAGTGCATTTGTTTGAAAGGCACTGAACTGGTACTGTGTGATGATGGAAAAGCCAATACCTGAAACCGACTGTATGATAGTCTGGAATCTTCTTTTTTTTCCACTTGTAGTATCTTCCAGGAATTAATACCATCATTTCAATGGGTCTTCCTCTGGTATGACATATTTATACTCATGTGTGTGGTTTGCTTCCATTCTTGTCTGCACATAAAACGCAGCATGGTACATATGTCTAAAGCAGGAATTTACTTTTTTTTTTTATAAATAAATTACAACATGCTAACAGTTATAACTGGTGTTATTATGGAAACTCACTTATCATTTGAGCTAATTTGTTGACCTCTGTTAAGTGTCATGTTTGCCTTAACACTGATTGGTCACCAATGCTTCTAAACGTCTGGGACTCAAGCAGATGAGAATATCTAGGTTATGTGTATATGTGTGTGGCTGCGGCCCAGCCGGGACCATTTATGCACCTTCGGTTCTACACCAATGTCACTTTACCCTTCAGACTTTAATATGCTAAATCTGCACCTGGTTGGTGATTATTATTTTTAAGTTGTATTACAGAACAGATAGTGGATTTTGTACAATACATGAATATGCAATATAAGTTGTGCAGTACATTATTATGCAAAGTAATTTGATTTTTCCCTATTCTGGCATGCTCTGCTGTGTGTTGTGAAGTGTCCAGAGGTAATTGATGGTCAATGGGCACGTGGTTTGTTTTTGGCAATTACAGTGCTTGGCTTATATGTGTTGTAATAAAGTTTTCATTTTCCAAATGATGCGGTTGTGTCTGTTGTAATTTGATGACTTAAGCTAACTGTTGATTGCCTGTGTGAATGGCCAAATCTCATCAGGGTGCGCTGGTGACTTTTATCCTCCAGTAGATGGCAGTGATATTCAGGCATTGAACATTAAACGTTTTTAATTCAAACGTCAGCCTCAGTCACAAACGTCATACTATACCCAGCTTTTCAATTAAAAGTTGGGTATATTTATATTGCAAAAAAACAATTTTCAATCCAATAAATTGTACATTTGTAGAGGAGGGGCTATGCTCAAGGATACCTAAAATAAATTGATATCTAAGTCCCAAATTATTTTTATTCTATAATAACGGAACCCTCGAGTTGAGATGGTTTTGTCAATTTTGTACATTTTAGTTGTTGCTGGACTTTTAAGCCAATGTAAATAAAAGGTGGAAAAATTCCTCAGAAATGCTAAATTTGACTTTTTTACAAATGTTCTGAATTTACACAGTTCAATTACTAGTAAAAAATGTTTTAAGAGGGCCTAAACAAATTGAATTTTCATAAATGTAAGCAGCACATTGAACTTTGTTAAGCTGAGTATTGGCCAGTGTAGGGATGTCAGATTTGTAATCATGAAATGAAATAGCTTGAAGAAAACAGATTTTTTTTTCTTTACATGATTTCCTTTCTGAGATGATACAAACATCAGAACTACGAGAGCAAACTCTTGATTTGAATATTTTATCACCTGTCAGCCCAGCATCTGCTGACCTGCCTTGCATGCAACACTCCCCACTTACTGCAGACAGTCTGTCACTGTTTATCAGCCAGTGGAGCGGCAGTGTCCGTCATCGCTCCCTCCTCCTCCTCTCCCTGGTATTTTTCCACAAATCAACATCATGTTAGTGGCCTAGCGGGGACTCAGGAATGAAATGCACTGGCTTGCAATGCTAGCACTTAATTTTTACATCAACACCAACATAAATCCTTCATGCACAAGACTGATTCAATGGGAAAAGTGTCCAAGCTCGCACTGACAAATCGGTAAATACAATTGTTTCAATCTGGTCCAGTCCATACATCCGTTCCCTTAACTTATAGCACCCACCTAAACCCTGCTACGGATCAACATGGCAGAAGATGAACTGCAACCCAAACCCTCCAGATCTAAATCAATCAAGCATCACTTGAAAAGTCTGATCCATGGAGGCCCAACCTCCCCCACAGGCAGATGGTGGATCTGTGTCTGCATCTGTTTTAATGCTATATCTAATTTACATCCTTGGGTTCTACTTCAACTCCATCTCTGTGTAACATGCATGTCACAGAAGTGCATTAGCTTACGGCTACAGCAGCTTCCAACCTTGTAGCTCTCCTAAGAGCATCCCTTGAAAGTTTGAATATTAAATTAGACTGATGTTCGTCTTGCACCTTCGTGGACTGAAGCGGTGACAACTGTGAGTGTCACAAGCCTTTGATGGAGCCCATCCAACTTGTTCCTGTCCAGGTCTCCCGTCTCCTTCTGACAATATCTGTAATGTTTCAACAGGCCTTTAATGGCTTATCCTTTGCTGCTCTTGGAGTTGAGAGTAAAAGCTATGCGGAGAAACACACTCTCCCGTTGATGAGAAATCACGTGCTCCCTCTTTTTGTCCCTTTGCTTTAACTCAAATATGGCAGGAAGGATTGTGATCAAATCATTGTCACCATTAAAGCAATTAACTGAACTGTTTTACCCTCGTAAATGATTAGCTTCTGTTCCAGACTCGGATTTTTCTTGTGATGAAGCAGAATGTTTCTGATCATGTATGTTAGCTGATAGCAGCTGAATGGACGGATTTGTTGCGGTAAGTCATGAGATCGACACCCAATATGTTGATCAGCATTATGTGGACCTTCACAGTTCACAAAGCACCTCCACAATGTTCACTATACTGATCAGGTAAGAGTCGGCACCATCACACCTCATAGCTCACTCTTTTCATTTTGTTACAATTACAATTCATGTATTCACTCTCTTGTGTAAGTGGTGTGCACATAGATACATTAATTTGTAGAATTATAGTTCAACGGTGCAGAACTAGAACAAGAAGTCTCCGGGCAAATGTTTAACTGTTTAGAAAGCAAACATATTTTCATCCAAGTGAGGCAAACATTGCTTTTTTCAAATCCCGTTGAACATCTAGCCAGTATTGCACTGAGCATTTACAAGCTTTATTGACTTGCATCTAGCAGAGCGTGCACTTGAAGCAGCTCTTTAGAATGAACTTCAACAGCTTCCAACGCTGGGAATGTATACATCTAAAGATGAAGTGGTACTTTGCATCAAGAGAATAGTCATTTCCAGATGTTTAATCAGTCGGGGGCCCAGACGCCAAACTCAAACTGCGTTCCGCTTGTATCAAGGGAACTTAATTGTCCATACCTTAATTTATGGCCATATACTTGCAAAACGAATTAACATTCAAAGTAGCCTCAGTCGTGCCTTGTGTTTACTGGCCAATGGCACATGTCAACAGGCTAAGCATGGAAATTATTATTCCCACTTTCAATCAGCAGTGATGCATCACCTTCATATCAGAACATTAGTTAAACCTGTCCTGTGACATGGTGGCCATTCAAATGAGATGTCTTTCCAGTCTGGGATTGCATTCCTCAGACGTCACCCTGACGTTCCTCGGTGTCCACAGGGAACAACGGGTCATCCACGAATTGTTATAGTGCAATTGTTTTAAAGTGATGAACAGGTGACTGCAGTTATTTAGCGCAGACGCAGCAAATTGACATTTATTTACAGTCATGTGTCTCGTCTCCTGACATTTCTGAGGCCAATATTATCCTTTCAGCTCCATGTTGATTTGCTTTGCTGTTTTCATCACCCTGACAGTCGCCTGTATCACAAAGGGTTTATTAGAGCAGTGTTTCCCAACCTTTTTTGAGCCGCAGCACATTTTTTACATTTACAAAATCCTGCGGCACACCCCCAACCAAAATGACACAAAATTACACTCTAACAGTACATATTAGAGAGTTGCTTCCGGCAAGGCTCGCTCTCAAAGGTCATCAAGCAAATCCAAATTAGATTTTACTAACTACTGCTACTTTACTAGCTTGCCCTTTGGATGACTCGCCAGGACCGCTCAGTGGCCTAACATTCTTCTGAATTTGTCCCAGGTGTGGACTGTGACCAGAGAGGTGAAATCCATGCACCATCATTCAGATTGATGGCCTCTTTCCTGTTTCTGGTGCTTCTCTCAAGCCATCAGCTGGAGCTGCCCCAGAGAGGGATGGTAACACCATCCCTCACAAAAGTGCTGATTGAGAAAAGGCAGACCACATACACTCCCCCTCTTCAACCCTAAACTCTTTCTCTAGTGTTGTCAGTGCATGCCTGTGTTGGACAGGCAACCCCACACACACCATTTCAGTGAAGCTATACCAAAAGGAATGCAGCATGATGTCGTCCTACCCTTCTTCTCTTGATTTGAACTTATGGCTTCTTTGGCTTTGATTAAAACATATTGCCCTAGACTACATGGGCTCATTCATCATGTGTCTGACCTGTGAGATCACTTCCTATCCGGAGCCTTGGCTGCCTTGTAACTTGTCAGGCAGCACTACACTTCACCTTGTACTTATTGCAGTTTGGCTTTTCATAACAAAGAGATAAACGACGGCTCTTTTTTCATGTCTTCATTCCTTATCTATTTTTTTCTATGATGAGTGTCCTATGACAGATAATGTCTGTTAATTATTATCAGAAATTCTGTCTCTCCATTTGTGTGTATGTGTGCGTGTGTGTGTAGGTGTGTGACTACTTTTAATGAAAGTATTGTGATATTTGACATGTTGTGCGAACATTTTAAAACCAGTTGCCTTACTCAGCTATTTCGACATGAAAGGCTTTGCACTAACTTCTGCCAGTTAATACAACAGCTCAGTAAAATGTGTTACTGAAGAAAGAGGATTTGGATGGGTTAGAAATCCTAATTAAAATAATTCTGAAGACAGGCAAAACTACTTCTGTTCAACAGGAAAATAAAGGGGAAAAAATAAAAATAAAAAACCCCATTGATTAAGATGGCCCTTTTGAATATGTTTGAATGGTTTTTGTAAAGCAAACTATTTAATCCACCCAAAAAAAACACCTCCCCATTTAAAAATACAACAGAAAATAAGATTAAATACCATAAATCGCGCTGTTTAATATACTTTGTAACGAGATATAAATGCACCACCCCCCCCCCCCCCCCAAAAAAAGTGCTTTCATTTTTGAATTAAAAATTCCACTGAAAAATTAGACACTTCTTGATTTTACGGTGAATTAACAATCAATTTAAAATTATTCCTCAATCATGTAAATACGTACATTTAGACCCTTTTGGGTTCGAGGTTTGCGCGTTCGTAACATCTTGCTTTAAAGATAACCCAATGGACTGTTGGCTGCACAAAGTAAAACTGGAGCAGGCAGCCTGAGGATTTCGAGAGTTGCCTAAATGTGAAGTGACAGGAGAGAGCTCCCGGCTCTTCGTGGGACGCCAGCTAACCGGCGCCAAGTCTGCCTTAATTAAGAGTTTCATACATTCCCACTTCATCAAAAACCCTTCGATGCGCTCGGGAGGACAGAGAGCTGAGCGAGTGTGGAGGAGCAGGGACGCGTCGCGACATGCGTCAAAAGTTTCTCCTCATAAAACCTATGCTCGTCATTTGAAAGAGAAAAGGGACGGTAACCATCACTTACTGATAACTAATAATAATAATGCCTTTGCGTCATTGACGCTTCACACACAATGAGCAAGCTGAGTTTGCTGAAAATATTTTTACTTTTATTTTATCAAATACAATGTATAAGCCGGTTAACATTTCCAAAAATAAATACATTAATTAATTAATTAAAAACAACATGTGATTCCTGATTATTATTATTTATTTATTTTTGGGGGGGGGGGGGTAATCATTTAAACGTTTTAAAATAGCTGAAAACTGCTTTTATTATTCATTTACGATGCGCGCTCCTTCTCTATGGTGCGCACATGCACGCTGTCCAACCCACGATGAATCGTCCAAATGCGGTCATCTCCTTCTGGAGGGGGGGGGCTCAAACCCCGCCCAGCAGGCCTGAAGAACACAGGCTTGGATCGTGAGGGACTTTGCAGGATAGGATTAAACATGTGATTGTGTCCACGACCGTCCCTCTGCATCCTCTGCTGCAGGGTCGCTGCAAAATGTATTACAAGTCTTGCGCGTGGTTCCAAAGTGCGCTTTCCAGTCTGGTGGATCTACACAGGGCTAATTATTAATAACCTGGGACATGGACACCTGAGGATTCTTGCATTCCATCTATTGGCCAACTTGGAAATCCTCCAAAGGCTGTTGCAATTTGGATGTAGACCGTCGTGCGCCTTGAACAGCAGTCGGGCTCAGACTCTGCAGTAACCGGTCGAGCTGTTCTGATGAAAGATCCCGCTGCTTGTCATGGCTTATCATCCTTTCCACGCTCACCGGCCAGGTGCTTTGCCCCTGTCAGTCATCTTGGCTGCATCTCAGCCCTCGTTTTCCCCTGCGCCGACCAGCCCAGATGTCACCTCCCTGCCCGAGTCCTCTCTGGTGGAGGGGGCTCCAGCTGACCCAGGGTTGCGCGCAACTCTCAGACTCCAGCATCGGTCTCCCTATCCGAGGCCCATAAAGAA
Organism: Brachionichthys hirsutus; assembly: GCF_040956055.1. Lineage (NCBI taxonomy): Eukaryota > Metazoa > Chordata > Actinopteri > Lophiiformes > Brachionichthyidae > Brachionichthys > Brachionichthys hirsutus. The sequence continues at coordinate 10,265,597 of NC_090906.1, read as the reverse complement.
CCTGGATTCGGAGGAAAGGTTGGACGATGACCCGAAAGTCACGTTGAACGCACAGGATTTATGGAGTGAATTTCACGAAAGGAGTACCGAGATGGTTATTACAAAATCAGGACGGTGCGTAAACTGCGGTCTCATTATTCCTTAAGTGCATCAAACGTTTAAATCTAACCATTTTAATTTGTAATTATTATTTTTTTAATTATTATATTTTTAGCTGTATTGTGGGCTAGAAAAAAACGCTAAAAATAACAACTGAATGTGTAATTTTACTGCAGGTACAACAACCACTAATGTTTATTTATTCATTATTTAAATTGAACTCAAATAAGGAAATTGGTAGGCCATTTACATGTATTTGTAATTTGTATATGCTATAAATGCTTTTTATAATCCATATAGATCGGTGCCCTAATCCAGTTAAAATATTTCTATTTTCCCCTAAATTACTTAAAAATATTACAATCCCTTTTAGATTAGAAGTTTAAACCTTTCAATCAACATGTGAACAAACTCTGAAATAAACCTTTATGGGTGCGTTTTCGTTCATTCTCTATAGGAGGATGTTTCCGCCGTTCAAAGTGCGCGTCGACGGACTGGATGAGACCGCGAAGTACATCCTGCTGATGGACATCGTCGCTGTTGATGACTGCCGCTACAAGTTTCACAACTCGTCCTGGATGGCGGCTGGGAAGGCTGACCCGGAGATGCCAAAGCGCATGTACATCCACCCGGACAGCCCTTCCAAAGGAGGGCAGTGGATGAGCAAGCCTGTTGCTTTCCATAAACTCAAACTCACCAATAATATTTCAGACAAGCATGGATTTGTAAGCAGCAATAATTCCATTTGAATTATTTTTAATTGTTCTGTGTTTCATATTTTATATAAATGTCTCACTTCTTTTCTTTCATTTTTCAGACAATTTTGAACTCCATGCATAAATACCAACCCAGATTTCATATTGTGAGAGCCAATGACATAATGAAGCTTCCATACAGCACCTTCCGCACTTATGTTTTCCCCGAGACAGAGTTCATCGCTGTTACTGCGTATCAGAATGAAAAGGTGATCCTTGCTACTTTCCTACTTTCTGCACCATGCAGGCACACAATTCAGATCTTACCTGTGCATGATTGCATGCATTCACCTGGCAACTACACATGAGGGTCTGTATTTTTTGCAATGACCGAGTTACTAACTTCTCATATTTCGCCATAAGATTACGCAGCTAAAAATTGACAACAATCCATTTGCCAAAGGATTCAGAAAATCTGGAAATGAGAAGCGAGAGAAAAGGTACAGTTATCTTCTCCATGAGAGTTCATCATATTTTCAAAGGCCCCATCTGCATATAAGTATATGTCTGTTTGTGATCCTCAGGAATAAGCAGCTAAACATTTCACTGCTGTACGAGAACCAAGGCAGCGCAGATCAGGACTGTGCTGATTCTGATGACTCATGTGAGAGACCCAGTACGAGTGATCCATTTAGTTCTCCTCGGGAGGTGGGGAGCAGCCCTCTGATGTCCACCTCTACCTGTCAAGGTGTGATTCATCATGTATAACTGGACACTAAGCAGCTTTTATACTATAAATGCCTGTAATAACGTTTATAGCAATATGACGGAGTTTCTCTAAGACTTGCTATATTCATGTCTTTCAATCATCCATCCATGATTGTAAACATATAACTCATTTCATTAGGAAATTCACATGCACTACTATTTTAGTCTTTTCTAATGTAATTATTTTCCCTGCAGATGAAAATAATACAGGAAGTGATTCAGAAACCGATCAGGACACTGCTGCTGGTGAACCCGGTGCTTCCAGGACCCACCATAGGTCTACTTGGAGCCAAAGAAGCGAGGTGATACCACGGAGCAAATCTGCTGTTTGTAAAAGCAATGACAATCAGGACACAGCAAAAAATGCACCAATCCTCAGAAAGTCTGAAGCCATGAGCTCTTTGTAGAGAGATCTTTCAAAAATGAGTGAAATCGAAGATGGGGGGCCAGTCCTGTGATGTCTCAAACGCAGAACTTGCCCGTCGGCCATAGTCACTTTCAGACTTTTGATTTCTCAATAACACCCACAGGCAGTCATTTCTTAAACTTGGAAAACCTTTGTTGTTTCATCCTGGACAGCGTTCAAGTAATCCGGAGGCTTTTCCCACCAGGGGTACGGGACATCTTGTTTCCTCTTTACATGGAGTAAACAATCAAGACAATGGAGGCCTCTCTTCTCAAAGCGCCGCCTCACCATCTACCGTAATGTTCCACCTGTCCCATAACACAGTTACATCTCAGGTAGGCTTCAGCCAGCAAAAGACCTTTTACTAAAAGTGCATTGTTGAGGCCTGGAGGCTAACTTGTTCCGTACCCCTGGTGGGTTTACATAATAACCAGTAAACAAAATATTAAATTTAACAAGGTTGTGATTGAAAAAAAACCCAAAAAACATCCACAGTCCAGTATCAGTGTATATTAACTATTCTATTCTATTTTGTACAGGGAATATCACTGACACCTCTCGGAGGACTGTTTGCCTATCCTTACCGCTGCATGGGAGCAGCAGGACCAGTTGCTCCAGCTCTCCCCTTTTGTACCTCATCCTCCACGTTGGCCAGGAACCACTGTTACTGCAGCCCTTCACCTTGGCTGCGATTCAACCCCTATCTGATCCCCAGCTCTGTCATCTCGAGACAAAGCCTGCTCACAGACTGGCTGACGGTTCAAGCTCAGTCTGAGCTGTCTAAATCAAGGAGCAGAGACTCGAGTCCTGTGTCTGACAATCAGAGCAACAGAACCAAGAACAAGCAGTCTGCTCCAATGAAAAATGCTCAGGCTGCTTTGAATGAGCTGCATAAAATACCTAGTCTGGTGAGAGGACTTGGTAAACCACTCCCTCCCACAGATTAGGAGCACTGAATGACTGCTGGATGAACAGACAGACAAGTTCATGAAGCCTTACTCACTAGCCTCTTGAAACCTATGTTGTTATCTCACCACTAAATATGCAATGATTTGGTGATTTGATTCTTTGTGACATTTGTGGAATCAGTAAGAGACACACACACACACACACACGTATATGTGCACTATATATGTATATATATATAGTATAATATCATGTAGATAAAGCAGATAAATCAGTGCATAATAAGTTAGAAAAACAACAGAAAAAATAATGAATTAATAATAATAGCAATATTATTTGTGTTGTCATTATATTATTCATATTTTTTTATATATTATTTATTATAGTAATAGAATAATAATAGTAATAATAATAATATTATTAATTAATAAAGAAATACTCATTTGCAGGAATTAAGCTATGCAAAACGCAATATCCTAGAGGTAGAATCCTCTATAGAAGGACAATCATGTTATTAAAATATTATTTTCTAAATGAAGAGGATTAATATCACTTCATTCTACATAATTACGTAATTGTTATATATCCCTTTTTGCTTTCACATACAATTATAAAACATCACTATTCAAAGCCTTTTGAGACTGAATGCTGTAAATTATATCTGATGAAACTGCCAATGAGATGTGTGAGAATTATTTGCTACCGATTCACAGTTTTACTTTTGATTGATGTTCAAAAACTCAAGTTTAGAATTTATACGAGTATTTAAAGCAATGTTTTTGTGTGCTTTTCATGAAAATGAAAATGAATAAAGGTAATGGTAATGAAATAAATGAAATACAAATGAGTTCTAGTATGAGCAGGATGTACTGCAAACAAACAAAAATCCATTTATTCATATTTAATAATTGACATAGTTGATTCCGCTGGCTCGAAAATATGTCAAGGTCAACTGCCAAACTCTCTCTCTCTCTCATCATGAAATGATAGAGAGTCTAGTGAACTCCACCAAGGTTACGGGCTGCATTGGTCTCTGAAGCCATCTTGTGGATCACAATGGCAGTGACGTTATATTCTTAAAAATAAAATAAAAACTAGACTTCAGCACAGTCCAGAAAGTAATATTTTGATGGAAAATACTGGAACCGAGCATTATTTCATTAAGTGTACATTTTGGAACATGATCGGATTCATGTACGAAGCTAACATTCTTTCTTTCTCTCAAATCCCCTTCTTTCTTCTCCTGCTAATGTGTGTGCGTTTTTTCTTTCTTTCTTTTCTTTCGTCTTTTTGAGTGTCTTGCAGTTTACAGTTTTAAACAACCTTTTAAATTAGGCAAAACATTTCCTCTTTCGTTTGGGGAGGGGTTGGGGGGGGGGGGGGGGGGGGGGCTTTACCTGTACTAAAAAAAAGCCAGGAAAAAATAAGTACAGTATTTAGACGTCTTTTTTTTTTACGTTAGTACCTTATCTTGTTGCGCAAAATGTCTTTGTCAGCACATTTTTAGCTTTGGAAGTTAAACATATGCAGGTGTGTGCATCTTTTTTTATCCATTAATTAATAGTAAGATTCTGAAATTTGACGCCTGCGTTGCACAGACTACATTTCCACCGAAATGATGCACAAGACGTGCAACACATTTACAACCCCCTCCTCCAAGACGCAGCCTTCCTTCTGTACAATGTACATCTACAAAATCCGCCCACAAAAGTCGCTCTGCATTATGATTGGTTCTCTTCGAACGAACCCTTCCTAGATCTTTGTGAAGTAGATGCTACATTACAGCGCGTTTCTCTTTTACCGAGTATTTTGCTATTCAGTGATAAATCCAAGATGGCATTCATTTTTTTAAATAAATTGGGCAATTATATATACCCTGTTAATGTGAAAATTGTCATGTTTCCGTAGTACTGTACATTTCTTTCCTTAAAAAAAAAAAAACTTTATTAACAAAGCTCACCAGTACAAACTCACTGAAAAGATCTTATACAAAACATTAACATTTTCCGAGGTCAAAATAGAAGGAGTAATATAAAATCACCAATATGTTCAGGAAAGGAAGGAAAGAATTAGAAGGAAAATAATGAAATCCAAAAATAAACACAAGAAGAAAAATAAAATATACAGGTAAATTCAAAATAAAATTACAAACAAGGGTTATGGGAAAAGTTAAATTCTGCTATAAATGTGTTCAATTTTTTTTGCCTCCGTAGTACTGTACATGAACATATTCTATGCTACACCATTTCTATAGCGGAAGTGGCGGTCATAGGTCAATGTCCAGGAGTAACCTGCCTGCGCATCATCACATCACCCCACTCTCTGCTGTGACATCGGCTGCTGGTGCTCTGTGACCTCACCATTATTATGGCGATTCTTTTTTCTTTCATTGCTGGAAACCGGGATGTCTGACAGACGGGGTTAATCTATCCGGACTCTTGGACTCCACTGTCTCAGGATTACGTTACGTTTGATCTTCACCAGTGAGTTTCTCGTCGGCTTTTATCCGATAGTGTTGCGCAAGTCAACTGTTCATGAGTTGCGTTCACGCAGTACACCTGCGGCACACTGTCTGTGGCGCGGTAACTGTGTTAGCCTGTCCCGGTTAGCTAGCTAAAATGATTGGCATCGCGTCGAGCTTATATGTCTCTACTGTGGCGGCTCTGACTTGACAAGTGATGCCAATAATAAGTTTGTTTAATGGACTTTAGCTGCAGCTAGAAAGTTGTTCGCTTCATATGTCTAATAGAACGGGGATCCATGTCAGAAGTCACTGCTAACAAGCTAAATAATGCCGGTCTCGGCAACCTTTTGTGAGGCTGGCGTTGCTAACGTGCAGTCAGTGCTCGGCTTGTTTTTCTGGTCCCACAAGGAGCTACAGATGGGTAAGGTGTGACCGGTGTGTGTGTGTGTGTGTGGGGGGGGGGGGGGGGTACTCTCTATGCATACGCGATATAAAACACCTAAGAAAGCATAGGCGGGCTAGTACTGTACTGTCCAGTTATATAGCAGTGTGTTTGTTTGCAGGTGTTGCAAAATAACTTTTTTTTTTAAGATACTCATGTTCACTGTCTGCAGCGTCACATGTTGGCCAACCTTGTGTCGCACTGTGCCCTGATATTTGGACCCTACATATCTGATCCTGCCATTTTTGTGTCTCTTGCCAGTACTCGCAGCCTGTTTTGCGACCAGCCATGGCACAGCAGAATGGCATCACTAAGAAGAAGCCTGGTGGTAAAAAGTTGCTCTCTCGCTTTATGGTGGGATCTGTGTCTGAGGAGAACTCTGAGGACGAGAGCCAAACGAAGCCTGATGTGCAACTGGAGGAGAAGGAGCCTCGATCCTTGTCTCCATCCTCCAGTAGCTCCGACAGCACTTACGAAATGGGATTTGACCAGATTGATGGCTCCACGCAAAATCTAAGGTTTGAATCCATGCCTGGTGGAATTAATTTGCATTTTATTTTCTTCAGATCAAAACTTAAGACACACCGTGAAACATTTTACTTAATTTTAAAAATATTGCATGTCCAAACCTCAAAAAAGGTCAAGCTGGATATATTTTGAATCTAGAGAAACAGCCCAGATAAAGGATGTTATCAAGAACACAAAGCCTTCCAAAGGCATAAGTTCCTGTAAGTGTATGTGTAAGGTACAATTATGGAATACAATGCCTGTTTTCTATTGTGAATTAACCTTGTTGGTACTTCAGTTTTGCTGTTTGCAGGTCTCTATATCAATATTTATAATCACCATCGATTAAGTTGTAGATGGGAGCCACAAGTTTAAGAATGGAAAACAAACGGTAGTCAAATCCTCTATTTCTTGGTTATGTTTCTCTTTCATTAAAATGTGAAGCCAGTGCCTTCTCAGCGTCAGTGCCATGCATCTAAACTGTTTAGTTCTGCTTGCAAACTACTGATGAATTCCTTCCCGAATGAGAGCTTACATGCATTTCATTGTTTGTGTCTTGAAATAGGCCAAGCATGTCGGGGCTGCATCTGGTGAAGCAAGGCAGAGAACGCCGGCGGATCGATCTCCAGAGGGACTTCACTGTGGCCTCTCCTGCAGAATTTGTCACCCGGTTTGGTGGCAACAAAGTTATCGAGAAGGCATTGATTTTCCCTCTACTACATTCCTTTCAGGGATTAGTCATCCCATATAAAATAAAAAGTGCCTTAAACATGAAAACAAGCCAACGAAGGACTCTACAACACGATTTAGTTTTTCGTCATCACCCTACAAAAACATAGCAACTATGCTATGCTGGCAAGTCTTTTGCTATGCTCGCACATGAAGTAAACTCACTGTGTCACATACCTCCGGTTTGACTATGCAAACCCTGATTGAGAATTATTTTAAATGTAAATGTTTTTTTAAGAGTGATTCAATAATGTCAACTAACTTCTCCAGGTACTTATTGCAAACAATGGTATTGCAGCCGTCAAGTGCATGCGCTCCATCCGCCGCTGGTCCTACGAGATGTTTCGCAATGAAAGGGCAATCCGCTTCGTTGTGATGGTGACCCCAGAGGACTTGAAGGCCAACGCAGGTGGGCTTCAACGTGACGGGAACACGTCTGAAGGAATCCCTGTATGGCAGTGTGGGATACATGTTCGTGTTTATGTCTTTCACAGAATACATCAAAATGGCAGATCATTACGTTCCTGTGCCTGGAGGGACGAACAATAACAACTATGCCAATGTGGAGCTCATCCTGGACATTGCTAAACGGATACCTGTTCAGGTAGCAGCACACACTTTATCTATTTTGCTACCACAATGTTGTCCATTCTGTTTATACTGTTAATTCCTCAGTATTTTAAATATCTTCATTGCATGGCATAACCCTCTACCTTTCTACACATTTGCATGTTCCTCTGCACTTCAATGCTTTTTGTATTTCAAAACTTCTCAATACCTGTACTCTGCACGGTGACACAGCTTAATGTAATCTAATTACATCTTTAGTAGTCCCACATTTAGGTAATCATATTATGATTGCCTACCTGTCATCATGTGTGTCTTACAGGCAGTGTGGGCTGGATGGGGTCATGCCTCAGAGAACCCTAAACTCCCAGAGCTGCTTCAGAAGAATGGCATTGCCTTCATGGGTAGGGAGGAGCATCTTTAAGTGTCAATTTGTCCACCCCTTCGTACAACATGATCTCTAATGTTTCTGTCTCGACTTGTGCTTTCTTCAGGTCCCCCAAGTCAGGCTATGTGGGCTCTCGGAGACAAGATCGCCTCGTCCATTGTAGCTCAGACAGCTGGCATCCCAACCCTGCCATGGAGTGGTACAGGTAAGTGTGTATGGTTTCCAAAGACCACCTTCTGTTCATACTGTTCAAATCAAATGAAAAAAATATGCTGCATAAAAGAGGCCAGTTATCAAATAATAAAAAAGAGGATCAGTAGTTCTTGAATGTTGCTTCTTGAAACATTTCTCCAATCACATTCTTCTGCCGCAAATATGTAATGTTTAATTTCAGATACCTGACGTTTTGTAAAAGAAAATTCTCATGTCAGTAATTTAAGAAGCGTGCCTGGTGCTTTTTCTTTCTTAGGCCTGACGGTAGAATGGACGGAGCACAACCAAAAAAAGAAAATCATCAGTGTTCCTTCTGATGTTTACGAACTTGGTTGCATCCAGGATGTAGAGGATGGCCTCAAGGTAAGCCAAACCATTGAGCTTTGAATCCATAATTCCAAAATGCATGCGGCATGTGCTTTACGATACTTGTTGTGTGTCTGAAGTTGTACGTTTCCGGTTTCAGGCGGCAGAGAAGATAGGCTACCCCATAATGGTGAAGGCCTCAGAGGGAGGAGGAGGAAAAGGCATCCGTAAAGTCAACTGTGCTGAAGATTTCCCTAACCTCTTCAGACAGGTAAATTCAAGGCTCACGCCAATTTTACAAGTTCGGATATTATGTAGGACTTTTCACAATTTTGTGCATTTGTTAAGTGCTTCCTCTCTGGTTCTCCAGGTCCAGGCAGAAGTTCCAGGCTCACCTATTTTCGTCATGCAGCTAGCCAAACATGCCCGGCATCTAGAGGTCCAAATCTTGGCTGATCAATATGGAAATGCAATTTCATTATTTGGCAGAGACTGCTCTGTGCAGCGACGGCACCAGAAAATAATAGAGGAGGCTCCTGCTTCCATCGCCACATCTGATGTCTTTGAGGATATGGAACAGGTACAACTCATCTTGTATGATTTATACTCCTATTTATCTAATTAATAGTTTTCTAGTAGTAATGGATTTCTCTTCTTTCCTCAGTGTGCAGTGAAGCTTGCCAAGATGGTTGGCTATATTAGTGCAGGTACAGTGGAGTACCTATTCAGCCAGGATGGCAGCTTCTACTTTCTGGAGCTCAACCCTCGACTGCAGGTTGAGCACCCCTGCACTGAAATGGTGGCTGATGTCAACCTCCCTGCTGCTCAACTACAGGTCAGTCTCACCCTGACAGGAAAGATGATGTCCTGATATGTCACATAGTCTGTGACTCTCATGCTTCACAACACTAGATAGGCCCCTTTTCTGCATGGCAGCTGACTGCAGTTCATCAGGTGTTTGTGGCACTTTCTTTTTTTGCAGCGTTTAGGATTGGGAAAGCTTCATATTCCAGCGGAGAACAGAAGGATGAGAATATCTTTTGCCAGGCGAAAATTGGACTGACAGTGTGTTTCAGTGTGTTTTATTTCGGATAAGCATTCTGGGGGGGGGGGGGGGGGGGCGAGGATGGGTCTTGGTCTAACTTGGATCCCATTCAATTTTGAAAGTGTTCCGGATACCCGTCTGGATACAAAATATCTTGATCGTCATATCTTGTAAAATATACATTCAATTCACTCTCCAGAAATCACAGTCATAAAGGGGTCCGATATGTGCTGTCATGGAAAATGTATTCTAGATATGATCCAGAATGAGGTCAGGAAAAAAATATTAGATGTTAACATTGAAAACTCCATTTATGGATAAAAAAAAGCAGTTAAAAATACACATCAATTCCGATTCACTTTTACTTTTCATGGTTGGTGTATAACGATAACAAGAACAATTTATAGCCTTTTGATGACGATCCAGATCAACATGTGGATGGTGTAAATCTAATTATGAGTGAATGAGCTACTTGGCAGAGGTTTGCACGTTTCTAGTTTATTCTGTGTTACACTCATATATAGATGCTGTATTGAGTTGTTTGTAATGTCCTTCATGTTCCACTCTTTTCTTTCAGATCGCCATGGGCATTCCTCTTCAGAGGATCAAAGATCTCAGGATGCTTTATGGGTTCCAGCCCTGGGGAGACTCCATCATTGACTTTGAGGGTATGTCGACTGTGCCCTCCCCACGGGGACATGTTATCGCAGCTCGAATCACTAGTGAAAACCCTGACGAGGTAAGGTTCGTTCTCTCCTGGTACACAAAGTATTTGCTCGCAACTATCTGCAACCCAACGCTCGACCTGTATAAAGTGATAGAGGGTTTTTGATTTTGATCAATACTTGAGAAATAATGTATTTTTTTATGAACTAATCGCAGGGTTTCAAGCCAAGCTCTGGAACTGTGCAAGAGCTAAATTTCCGAAGCAACAAGAATGTATGGGGCTACTTCAGCGTGGCAGCGGCTGGAGGCCTGCATGAGTTTGCTGACTCCCAGTTTGGACACTGTTTCTCTTGGGGAGAAAATCGGGAAGAGGCCATCTCGTGAGTCTGGATGGAATTTTAAAAACATAGCTGGATTTTCTTACTTGTCTAATTTTTGTAGGTACAATAATATGTGGTTAAATATATGAATATTTTACAGAAACATGGTGGTGGCATTGAAAGAGCTGTCAATCAGAGGAGACTTCAGGACTACAGTGGAATACCTCATTAAACTGCTGGAGACTCAAAGCTTTCAGCACAACAGCATCGACACTGGCTGGCTGGACAGGCTGATCTCAGAGAAGATGCAGGTGAGTAGATCTGCTTCAAATGTATCCAAGCTAATGATGGGGCTTTGTTGTTTTTCCTTCACTTGAAGCTTGCATATTGGGTGTTTATCTGGAACAGAAGCAAAGTGTATATGTTGTATGTAGGCAGAGCGTCCTGACACCATGCTGGGAATCGTCAGCGGGGCTCTTCATGTAGCAGATGCCAACCTGAGGAACAGCGTATCCAACTTCCTGCATTCTCTGGAAAGGTAAAACTACGACATTATCATCATAAAGAATTTCAAGCAGTAGATTCTTAGGAGACAAATCCAAGTAGTGCATTTAAACACTAGATGCGTTCTGCTTTCTGACCAGGGGCCAGGTGCTGCCAGCACACACTCTGCTTAACACTGTGGATGTGGAGCTTATCTATGAAGGTATTAAGTATGTCCTCACAGTGACGCGCCAGTCTCCCAACTCCTATGTGGTGATCATGAACAACTCCTCCGCTGAGGTGGACGTCCATCGGCTCAGTGATGGAGGACTACTGTTGTCTTATGATGGAAGCAGCTATACCACCTACATGAAGGAAGAAGTGGACAGGTATGAGGAAGAGAATCTTAAAAAAAATTTAGCTGTAATATTACCATAAAGTAGATAAATAGTGAATCTGAAAGTAATAACATGACATATCTATAACCTAATAATTGTCTTGGAATTTCCCTGCGAACTTAACATATTTGCCTGAAATGACTTGATGCAGTAAAGTTTTTCTGGATATTTTTCTCCTGCAGATATCGCGTCACAATTGGCAACAAGACTTGTGTGTTTGAAAAGGAGAATGATCCTTCGATGCTACGATCTCCTTCAGCAGGAAAAATCATTCAGTACACTGTTGAGGACGGCGGGCATGTATTTTCTGGCCAGTGCTATGCTGAAATAGAGGTACAGAAGGTTATATTGCCTTTAAGAAATATACAATCGGTTCAAATGAATGTAACTCTTAGATGAGTTGTCAACATTGTGCCTCTTCTGTTTCCAGGTGATGAAGATGGTCATGACTCTTACAGCTGCAGAATCTGGTTGTATTCACTATGTGAAGAGGATTGGAGCAGCACTGGAGCCTGGTTGCGTCATTGCTAAGTTGCAGCTGGATGACCCAAGTAGAGTGCAACAGGTACTCTATGTTCTGTATGACTAATGCAATCTACACAAGTCCAGAACGTTTGACCCAATATGTTTAATTTCTTCCTTCAGATATTTACTTACTCAAACATTAAAACCAGGTTTCTGCCACCTGCGTTTAGGTGGGGCAGCTTGCCCGCTACATCCTCCGAGACTACATGATTGACAATGCTGTATCTTATTGATGTAATGGTAAGAGTTGGCGTTTGTCTTTCAGGCAGAGCTGTACACCGGGACTCTGCCTTTGATTCAGGCCGTAGCTCTGAGAGGGGAGAAACTGCACAGAGTCTTTCACAACACGCTGGATCACCTTGTTCACATAATGAATGGCTACTGTCTTCCTGAACCTTTCTTCAGTGTTAAGGTAACAATTCATGCACACCCAATATTGACATGTCTTCCAGGACATATATATTATATATATATATATATATATTCCTTCTTTTTCTGTCTAGTTGAAAGAGTGGGTAGAAAGGTTGATGAAAACCATGCGGGATCCCTCTTTGCCGCTGTTGGAGCTCCAAGACATCATGACGAGTGTGTCGGGTCGCATCCCTCCTGCTGTGGAGAAGGCCATCAAGAAGGAAATGGCTCAGTATGCAAGCAACATCACCTCTGTGCTCTGCCAGTTTCCCAGCCAGCAGGTGCTTCACCAACACATGCGTGTAAACTGCACCCCACAGAATTCCATTAAAAGTTTTAAATATTAATAATTGTAAATCTTCCGTTTATACACCTAATAGTTCTTTTTCTTTGCTAGCAGTGCTAGTATTTGTTTACCACAATAATCCAGAGAGTGATTTATTATGAACGGATGTACCGGTAGTGTGAATTTTCAATCCTGCCACATTAAACTATCCATTACAGAGTAGAATATTTTTGGTTTACCAGTGAAATTTTTCAACTGCAGTTTTGATTTCCATTCTAAAATTCCTTTTGAGCATTTTATTGTGCAAACTATTATTTGCAAATTATTTTAAATTATATTTCTACAAATACATGTTTACATAGAGTAGATGAGTTCACTTGGGCTGTTTTATGACTTTGTCTGCATTGGGTCAGTTAGGATCTCACACAATGGGATTGAGACATCAGTGTGCCACTTGGATTAAATGCTTGTATTGTTTATGTCCCAGATTGCAAACATCCTTGACAGCCATGCAGCTACTCTTAACAAGAAGTCCGAGAGAGAAGTCTTCTTTATGAATACACAGAGCATCGTTCAGCTGGTACAGAAGTGAGTGTGATGCTGTCTTATTGGATAATGATCAGACAGATTTACCGATACATTCACACGGCCTGAGTGACTGCTTGCATCGACGAGCTCTTAGAACATCTCTGGCAGAAACACATTTGGAGCACCCATGATGTAATTTGCTTTGTAACAGGATTTCATTTATTAATTTGCTTTAGATTTTGTTACTGTAATAACCTATTTCACAGCTGATTGATTATTCTGTCTGGAGTCAAGTTAGCACATGGCTGTGTGGGTTTTTGTTTTTGTCAGATCAGCATGTATTTGTCTCCTACAGGTATCGTAGCGGCATCCGGGGTCACATGAAGGCAGTGGTGATGGACTTGCTCAGGCAGTACTTGAGAGTCGAGACCCAGTTTCAGAATGGTGAGCAGCAGTGCAACACTAACATGCACTTATTATTGATGCCCACTAGGTGGGGCACAGTATTTTAATTTAGCGTTTCAACTGTGGAGTTCTGATAGTCTTTTTCTTTTTTCTAACAGGACACTATGACAAGTGTGTGTTCATACTGCGTGAGGAAAACAAAGGCGACATGGCCAATGTGCTCAATTATATCTTCTCTCATGCTCAAGTCACCAAGAAGAACCTGCTGGTTATTATGCTGATTGTAAGTGTTTGATTGACAGCCTTGTATAGTGCTCTCTTATAAATGTATGGCTACGTATACACTGTTAATGCGTATTATGACTACAAGTACCAGTAATTATTACTCCTTACCCATTGCACTTCAAATAAAAGTTGTGATCAGTAGTTTGATTTCTGTAATTGAGTAAATTCAAAATGTAACGGCCCTGTTTTTTTCCCCTATTAATTTACATGCTGTTTATATCTATCTAGTGATTGTATCCAATGTTCTCTCTTGTGTCCAGGACCAACTGTGTGGCCGTGATTCCACACTGACAGATGAACTCATGGCGATCTTGTCCGAATTCACCCAGCTCAGTAAGACGACCAATGCCAAGGTGGCGCTGCGTGCCCGGCAGGTTAGATACAGACTCCTAATTTCACTTACATTTTGCTTTATTTTACATTGAAAATGCGCTGCTTTCAACATTTGGTTGGTTTAAATTCACTTATTCAACTAACCAGCAGCGATTCCTACACTAAACTGATATCTCACCCACTAAAATGAGAGAACATATATAAAATTGTTTGCATCCAAAAAACCTGCTCTCCTTTCTCTCTTTGCCATGTCTTGCTGAGCAATGGAGAGATGATTAAATGAAGTGACACATCATTATATTTAAAGTAACTCCATTTGATAAAATCAGGGCTTGGAGTGGAGAAATTGACTTCCAATTTAAAACTGCACTTCATTTCTAAAAGGTGTTGTTAGAAGACAGGATGTGAAATTAGGCCTGCATAAAGCCTGTACCTGAAAAACATACATTCTTCATACTATAGGTGCTGATTGCTTCCCACCTCCCCTCCTATGAGCTACGACACAACCAGGTGGAGTCCATCTTCCTGTCTGCCATCGATATGTACGGACACCAATTTTGCATTGAGAACCTGCAGGTAAGCAGCAAAGGAGCAGCAGTTGTGGATTCCCATAATGATCTAAAACTGTACATTACTTCAAAGATGCCATGTGCTTTTCTTTTCTTTTTCTAGAAACTGATCCTTTCAGAAACTTCCATTTTTGACGTCCTGCCCAACTTCTTCTACCACAGTAATCAGGTAGTCAGGATGGCCGCCCTAGAGGTGAGAGGAGTACCAATCTTATCAATTAGTCTCAGCTTTATCTGGCTGAAAGTGAAAATTCTGTCGATTTGACATGTCAAACTAATATCTTCTTTTGCTTTATTGCCGACGACTGAAGGTCTATGTCCGCAGAGCATACATTGCATATGAGCTTAACAGCGTTCAGCATCGACAGCTGAAGGACAACACCTGTATAGTCGAGTTCCAGTTCATGCTTCCCTCCTCGCATCCAAATAGGTATTGCACACGCAACACGCCGTGCGTTGTCTTTCATTGTCTTGGCAGAAGTTGGTGGAAGTGTGCTGGATTTACATAAACCATGCCATTCCAATGCCTAGAATCCACTTACTGTTGTACCGCATCTCCGACAGTATCAGGTGAAACTCTAAGGATAAACAAGTTAAATGTAGAATGAAGAACCTGCAGGCGACTTCAGTCATCCATGACCCCACAGTTCCTCTTCCATCCTCCCAGCTGTGTGTTGTTGCTCATAGTTGTTAATTATTTATTTAGATGCTCCTCGTGTGCAAAATAAGGTATTCGGTACAACTGGAAACTCCTCTCTTGGTTTGTCAGAAGTTTGAATGTCGTGAGCAGCAAAAGTCATTCTCTCGAACGCTCTTGTTCTACATGAAAGTACAAAAACTCTTGGATATGGTTTGTACATGCTCAGCATTTTGGAAAAGTATTAGTATTGTGTCTTTTGTGTTGCAGTCACATCCTGCATTCCGCCTATGTTATTATGTCCCGTTTGGTCTCGTGTGAATATGTTTCTATGTACGTGCCTGTTGCTTCTTTGTAGTGCTATTTGAATTTATTTAATGTAAAAAAAAAAACAAATTTGGTGCTGCTTGCTTGGCGCAAAAACACTCAGAATGGCTTTACACTGGCAGTTCTATGCATGTTTGTGCTTTTATGTATCTGATGTTTGGCACGTCCCTCCTTACTGATCCCCTCTTTTTGTTCAGAGTATACCTCAGGACAAATGGTAAATGGACTGCACTTGTAAAGCTCAAAGCGCTTTACAATTAGGCCTCACATTCACCCATTCACACACACATTCACACTTCAGTGGGCGACTGCTGCCATGCGAGGTGCCGCCAGACCCACTGGGAGCAATTTGGGGTTCAGTGTCTTGCCCAAGGACATGCGGACAGTCAGAGCCGGGATTCTAAACACTGATTTACCGATCACTGGACGACCCACTCTACCAACTGAGCCACAGCCGCCCCGAAGAGGCTCCAGGATGTAGGAATGCATGGTGTAAAGCCAAGCAGTCAGGAAGTGAAATGTGATCAAGAGTCGATGATTCCCGAATATTTCCGTCATCCTCCATTTTCACATTCATTGGATTTAGATATCAATCAATCTAGAATAACGTTCCATTGGAGGGAGTACACTCATCCCTACACCTTTACTGCCTTCCTCTCTTGGTGCCTGCGACTAATCACTTAGTAATCAATGTTGTTTGATTGCAGAGGGAACATCCCCACTCGTAACAGGTATTGTAAACATTCTTTTTATTGCGTAGACTAAAATAGCTAGCTTGCATGGTCAAAGCAGTGTTAAAGGTTGATGGATCTGGCATGTAGTTCGACACGTTGTTTGGTACTTTGACATTTCTGATAAAGAAACTGATGCAACACCTGGAGTTTAGGCTGATTTTGAGCATGTTTCTAAAGTACTGACCACAGCATGGCTCTGGGCAATTAATGTCAGTGTCGGTCTTTTCATCAGTCCGCCTGTGTGTGTGTGTGTGTTGTTGTTTTTTGTCTTTGTGAAAGTGTTATAATCCTAACATTTTTGTGTATGAGCTTCAATACTTTGAACGTTTAGCACAACAAGGAATGTAATGTGGCACGAGATCATTAAATGAAATTTGGAGAAATGTTTTAGTACAAATCTCTCAAATGTCCTACCAGTTAAATGTCGGCTCCAATGCTGGGTCATTTAAAAGTCACCCAGGACAAGATAATAAATCTAAGGATGCTGTGTTGAGAGGGAACAAATACCGCAGATAACAAATCGGGGACAGATCTTACACACGGAGACCCCTTGTGTCCCTTCAGTGGGTGTAAATCTCTTGTACTGCTTGTTACAAAAACAATAATGATAATTACGGGTCTTTATGATGGTTTTGTGTTTCATTGTTCCCTTAATTTTAGGTTTAATGTTCTCCCTCATACTTTCTTGACAAATTCCACTGCTGCGTTTGTCTGTATCTACATGGAATGTAAATGTTACTGCTTGCTTTTTATACTCTGAACCCACATTAGCGCCCCCCGCGACGAACACCCGAGGCCTTTAGGTGTTTAAATATATGTTAATCGTTTGTGAGGTTCTCAATGGTGAATAGGGGACATTTTCCCTGAGTCGATCCAGTTTTAGAATGGCTCCCTTTCTGTGTAAAAATGAAGTTTTACGCTTGTTTTTACTCCTCTGCCTGTATTTTTTATTTAACTTTGTGTGCTGCGCTTTGAGTTGCCTGTGAGGATGAAATGTGCTGTGTAAATGACCGCACCGTGCGTTGTTCCATAGGATGTCGTTCTCGTCTAACCTGAACCACTACGGCATGGTGCACGTAGCCAGCGTCAGCGACGTTCTGCTCGACACGTCCTTCACACCGCCTTGTCAGCGCATGGGGGCCATGGTCTCCTTCCGCACCTTCCAGGACTTCACCGAGTCAGTGCTAAAATGTTTTTCAGCCCGGATATACTTTCTAGGTTAGCTGAGATAATATTTTGAGTACGACTTACGGTGTGTATTTTGGATCCTCTGCAGGAACATCGTGGATGTGTTGAGCTGTTTTTCTGACTCTCCTCCCCCAAGTCCAACCTTCCCAGAAGGAGGTAGTCCTGTCCTGTACGGCGAAGAGGAAAACAAGGTGACCAGAGCAGTCATCTGTCTGATAGAACAATCCAGTCTGCATGTTAGGTCACATTAGTCTGATGTCATTTCAAACCATGTCTAGAATTTCAAGTATTAATTTAATTTCAAGTATTTATTATGCTTTAAATAAATGTGTATTTTTTGTGTCACCCAGACTAGCACAAATGAGCCGATCCATATCTTGAATGTCGCTATAAAGACTGACAGTGACATTGATGATGATGGCCTGGCAGAAAAGTTCCTGGAGTTCACCATGTCTAAGGTCGGAGCAGTCGACAACTGGGATTGATGAAAATGTTTAGAGTTTTGAAGAGTTTGAGATGACTCAGATGGACATTTCTGCCTTGCCCCCCCCCCAGAAAGCTCTGCTGTTTGAACACGGAATCCGTAGGCTAACATTGCTCGTGGCTCAGGAGGTGAGTTAACTCTTTATTTGCTTTACTGATACTGCACCTCCCTAATTCAACAGTTCTGAACAGCATGTACCATCTACCTTGTTCTAATGAATGATAATTTTTTGTTATTTGATCATCTCTAACACTGTCATAGTAATTGGAATAATTTGCATTCTGAAATTGAGCTTATCATTGTGTTTGTCTCTGTCTCTATCGGCATGCCTTGTTTTTGCCGCGTTTATGATGACAGGATTTCAGGAAGCAAATCAACTGTGAGGTGGACCAGAGGTTTCATGTGAGTAGAGGAAAACCAAGGAGGGCAGGGAGCGCTGTGATTTGACATGTGGGAGAATTGTCAATCTATTTTTTTACCATTGCAGTGCACATTAAATATTCATTAGACATTCAGTTCCAAAGTATGGAACTGACAGTTATGTTAAATGTGGCTCTTGATACAGAGTGTTTTTAGTGATCTCCGCCATTCTGCCTGCCCACTTTAAAATCTTTTGAGTGTTATTTGTAATCTCTGTGTCAAAGGTTTCCGGCATGTACACTGCAGTGGTTGCTGTGTAGGCTATGAGCTGTTGCATCTTCCAATTGGTTTGTCTCTTTATCTTTCACACAGAGAGAATTTCCCAAATTCTTCACATTCCGTGCCAGAAACAAGGTGGGTTTCCGCAGGTTAAAAAGCATTTGTCCAATCGTCACTTTGAACACATTATTTGTGTGCTGTGATTTGTCTTATGTAGAAATGAGCATGAGTATTGAACAGATTAAAATTTGTATAGCTTTCAGTGCATGTAATCGACAAATTGGGGGAAAATATATTTATGAAAAGAAGAAAATCTTCTTTAAAGAAATTATAGTGATCATTTACAGTTGTTTTGTACTTATATTTGTCCCCTACCTTGTGTCAATAGTTTTGCGAAGACAGGATCTACCGTCATTTGGAGCCAGCACTAGCTTTCCAGTTGGAGCTCAACCGCATGCGCAATTTTGCCCTGACTGCTATTCCATGTGCAAACCACAAGATGCACCTGTACTTAGGTGCGGCCCGTGTGGAAGCAGGCGCAGAGGTGACGGACTACCGTTTCTTTGTGCGAGCCATTATCCGCCACTCTGATCTGATCACAAAGGTGAGGCAATGGTGGATCATGTTCACCGTTTTTTTATGTTTTCAGAGAAACGTCTTTTCATGTGGCAACACAAAGCCACTGCTGACAATTCTGTCTGTACTTCATCAGGAGGCATCTTTCGAGTACCTCCACAATGAGGCAGAGCGTCTCCTTCTGGAGGCCATGGATGAGCTGGAGGTGGCTTTCAACAACACGACTGTACGGACTGACTGTAACCATATTTTCCTAAATTTTGTCCCCACAGTCATCATGGACCCGTCAAAGGTTTGTGACCCTGTCGCATGCTTTTATCAGTGACTATCAGACATCGCCACTATTTTTCTAACTAAGCTTTCTGGCAAAATTTTAGATCGAGGAGTCTGTGCGCTCCATGGTGATGCGGTACGGCAGCCGTCTGTGGAAGCTGCGTGTCCTGCAGGCGGAACTGAAAATTAACATCCGCCTGACTCCAACAGGCAAGCAAATCCCAATCCGGCTCTTCCTCACCAATGAATCTGGCTACTACCTGGACATCAGCCTGTATAAGGAGGTCACTGATTCCCGAACGGGACAGGTGGGGCCCAAAGACCAACAGGTGGGGCACTCGCACACCATCAATCTCATCTGCTTATTTTACAGAACCTGGAAAAGGGCTTCTGGACACCTCAGCTCTTAAATTGGGGTTAAACAGCATATTTAATAAAATAAATGTAGATTTTGCCATATTTTACCTAATGATATGATTTCTATGTAGCTTTAGATTTATTGCGTTTGAGTAGGGCTCCACTATGCTGTCCTGCTCTTAGCCTGGTGAACAATATTTAATAGTAATATAATCTCTCAGTGGCGCTGATCAGTTAACATCGCATACATCATTCCATTAAAACCTTCCGGTCACACCCCGTACTTTGTATTGGCTAATGTTATCGCAGTTCAGTTTCTCATCACCATTTTCATTATAATCATTATTTTCAGAGGTCATATTTTTCGAAGGTTGACAAAGACATTTAAACGTGACTCTTTCTCGCTCTCATTCTTTGTTCAGATCATGTTTCAAGCATACGGAGACAAGCAGGGTCCTCTGCATGGTATGCTAATCAACACGCCGTATGTCACCAAGGACCTGCTGCAGTCCAAGCGCTTCCAAGCACAGTCTCTAGGCACCACCTACGTCTACGACTTTCCTGAAATGTTCCGACAGGTACAGTACAAAGAATGAAACTCCCATTAAGTCTTCCATTGGATAATTTGGGTAACAATTCTGACTTTCTTTTCTCAGGCTCTGAAAAAACTGTGGCACGCTACCCAGGCCTATGCCGATTTACCAAAATGTCCTCTCCCTTCTGAACTGCTGACCTTCACAGAGCTGGTGCTCGATGCCCAAGACCAGCTTGTGCAGATGAATCGACTGCCGGGGGGCAACGAGGTCAGTTATTTTATCAGCCAAAATGTAAACAACGGTAGGGGGGGTAGTTTGAAATCAGTGCTTCTGTCCATCAGTCCATTCTAAAAAAAAATTACATCTAATAACTATATTAGTTTCACCAAACTTTATGAATAAACCTTGTTTTTTTTCCAACATTCCTTTGGATACATACTTTTTGCAATGAATCTTATTGGTGGGCATCTTGTCCAGAGCGTCTCTTGCAAACATCGCTTCCCCAAACGTTACACGTAATTTAATTCTGGTGATTAGTTGTGGCCTTTGACATGGAAAATCTGGAAATAGACATCAGGAAATAAATTATATTTTCTATAAGACTGGATTTTGTAATACTCTCCCCACCTTTGCTTTTAAAATGTGCAATTACAGTTTTACACAGTAGGTGTCTCTGTTTCCTTGATCAGGTTCTTGAGAGCTTGTTTAATACAGTACTTTTTTGCTGCATGGAAATGCTTAATGAATCATTGAAGTGCATCGAGGAAAACAAACATCTATCTCTCATTTAAAACAAGAATACACTCTCATGGTCTGTTTCATAATATGTAAAATATATGAATCCCAGGTGGACCATCTAAGCAATAATTTCAAATTACTGTAATAACAAAGGTTTATTTGTCTTGCATACAAGTATATATTAAATGGGCAATGTTCCTCTTTTTTTCTTCATCATTATTTAGATTGGTATGGTGGCATGGCGGATGACCCTGCGTACTCCTGAATATCCAGCAGGACGTGAGATCATCGTCATAAGTAATGACATTACACACAAGATAGGTTCATTTGGGCCCCAGGAGGACGAGTTGTTCCTGCAGGCCTCGGAGATGGCGAGAGCGAGCGGCATTCCTCGACTTTACATCGCTGCCAATAGTGGCGCCCGCATTGGCCTGGCAGAGGAAATCAGACATATGTTTCATGTGGCCTGGCAGGACCCAGCTGATCCATATAAGGTCATTTCAAGTTTCTGTTGCATGACATTTATTTATTTATTTATTTAGAACAGATTTGTGGCCAAAGAGAAACAAATAAAATGGATTATTAAAAAAAAAAAGCTGTACAGTCCATAATAGACAAACAATTAGGAAATGGAGTCGGGAGAAGTAAAACTTATTGAACCCCACCCCAATCAGTCAGATACAGTTTAAGTATAGTATGGTGCCATTGTCTATCAAAACTAATCATCCACTGTTTTGTCTCTCCACAGGGTTTCAAATATCTCTACCTCACGCCTCAGGACTACAAGAAGGTTTCAGCCCTGAACTCTGTGCATTGTGAACATGTGGAGGATGAGGGAGAATCCAGGTCTGCATTTATGTTAAATATAAGAACGCATGGAAATATTTCTGTAAGATGCTGTAACGTCAATCAAATGGGCCCGCGAATTTGCACAAGTGGCATCAATGACTTTAATGCAGGTGTTTTCATGCAGGTACAAGATCACTGACATCATAGGAAAAGATGAAGGTTTGGGTGTGGAGAACCTGAGAGGATCTGGAATGATTGCTGGGGAATCTTCTTTGGCTTATGAAGAGATCATCACTATGAACCTGGTAAAACTGAAGCGGCCAAGCTTGTGTACAAAGAATGCACCTATGTACATACAACCTCCTCCTTAGCCTTGAAATACCCAATTGTGTCGCCTTTCAAGAATTGAGACATGCGCGCTTCAAGGAGTTGAAGCAGCTGGTTACCTCATACTTATTTAAAGCCTTAGCGTGATTGTATTTTCCTGTAGGTCACATGCAGAGCCATAGGGATTGGAGCCTATCTGGTGAGGCTTGGACAGAGAACAATTCAAGTGGACAACTCCCACATTATCCTCACAGGAGCTGGAGCACTAAACAAGGTAAAACCACCCACAGTTTAATGAAGTATTTTAAATTAAAACTAGAATGCTGTTGTTAATTTAGGCACAAAAAAGTGCAGAGAGCATAAAATAAATGAACATTAACTGTAGATTCTGATTTATATTACCGGTACAACAGGTTACAATGGTATGTTTGTTTACAGATATTAAGGAAAACAATTTTCAAGATTTTCTCTGTCCTGATTTTGGTGCTGATCCAACTTGTTGGTCAGGCCTCTTTCCCCCCGTCATTCTGTTCTACCAGGATTCCCTTTCTAATCCCAGCCACAGGCCTGCCTGCCACTCATAGCGGAATAATTGGAAGCAAACCATGAAGATGTATTTGCATAGAAATGAAGTGACATGCCAGAGGCTGCAGTGCAGGACACCCATATCATTTGTTTTTAATCAAAATGAAAAGTTTTACCGAGCCAGATTGTATTTGTGCGTGTGTGTGTGTGTGTGTGTGTGCATGTGTGCCTGTCTGCCTGCCTGCCTGCATGCTTCACTGCCTCTCGTCTTGCCTTACCTTCGCTGTCCTTGTCAGTGCATTAAGATGACTCCGTTTCCAATTGGTTGACAGATTGCGACATTACAAATCATGCAAATGCCACAATGATGGCATTCCTATTTGCTCAAAGCTCAATTGTTTTTCAACTGCCTCATCGTTTAGCTCTGCGGGAGTGAAGGCACAGCTACATTAACTGACGAGAGTCAATGGTATGCAGGTGATGTATAGCAATATACCCTTTGTTTACAATCATTTGTCCTTATTTTTTAAAAAGGTCCTGATTTCGCTGGCGACACAAGGAAGAAATTGGATCTTTTTTTTCCTGCTCATTTATCACGTGGCACGCTGGCTATTAAATTAAACTTAATGGAGAGCAGGAGGCTGCCACCCAGAGATCATCATTTCATTAGCTGCTGAAAGCTCTCATATTTTCACGGGGAGTGGGTAGTAACTACTAGCATAAATACCCCAGTGAGCTGTTACATTCTGTTTGCCCCTCATTTTCTTCCTTCCAACCATCTCCCTCGGTTCTATATCCCCTCTTCTCTCTCCTGCTGAATCTCAATGAAGCCTCCGATGGCCGGAGGCGTGGGCTTTTTTTTGTGTATGTCAAGGTGACTGCAATGTGTCTTGGGGCCACAGTCTTTCCTGACAGCTTTAGGAGAGTGTCCTAGATTTGTAGCCAGATACATAATCATTAATGGTAATAAAGAAAGTAAATGATGGCTAAAAGGTGAGAGCAGAGGGTAGGGATTGAGCCCCTCTCTGATTTTAATGGAGCCGTGTCGGGGCCCTGTCACCTGTTCTAGGCTGCTTATGAAAATAGGGTGGGCTGGGTGGGAGGTTTTACGGCTTCAGGTGGGGCGTAGGAGTGATGTGAAGGTAACAATAGTTTGGTGGCTGCTTCTTCTTGTGTGTGACAGATTCTATTACACCTGGTAGATGGAGGAGTTTTATGCAGAAACAGGAGGTGAGCTACTATTGAATGAATTGTTTTCGCCTTGAAAAGGCATGTGTTAATTCACACCATCCATGTGCTACCACCTGCGCCTTTTGACCATTGTGGTGGAGAACAGGGGTCTGATGATGAAAGCTTGGGTCGTACTCTATGTGGAAAGTGGATTCCGTCACCTCCGGACAGATTTTCATAATCAGTGTATCCACTTTTCTGCTGTGTAAAACATCTCTCAAAAGCCACGTTTCATTCTGCTGCACATGCCTAAAGAAACGGACTAAAGAAGTCAGTGTCTGGCATTCAACAGAGAACAGACTCCGTTCCCTGATGCAAAATCCACTCCTCCTTTGTCATTTCCAGGTGCTGGGCAGGGAGGTGTACACATCCAACAACCAACTTGGAGGAGTTCAGATTATGCACAACAATGGTGTGACCCACAGTACCGTTTGCGACGACTTTGAAGGAGTATTTGCTCTTCTGCAGTGGCTGTCCTACATGCCCATGGTGAGGTTTTAAAATGCATCCCGATAAATATCATCCAAATGTCTGTGTGTTTCATCATTGTAAAGTAAAGCCATTTGCTTTCTTCAGTGTAAATCTAGTCCGGTGCCCATCCTCAGTTCCAAGGATCCTATCGATCGGCTTGTGGAGTTCGTTCCCACAAAGGCTCCATATGACCCTCGCTGGATGTTGGCAGGGCGTCCCAGCCAGAGTGAGTGTTTCGTCTGGGTTATTGTTTGGCAAAAGTTCAAAACTTTTATCTTGTATTTTTTTTTTTTTTATGCCAATGAATTGAGTATCTCTAAGATTTTTATTGCTGATTACCTTTAACAAAACAAAAAACAACAACACAATTTTGTTATGTCGACAAGGGCCCTGAGGAATAATGGATTGTAATTTTCAAATTTTGAACAAAACTATGACCGGAGAGATTAAGAAACGAAGAGAAAAACAAGCTGACATCATCCTGCTAAAGCAAAACCAAGAGAACAGTAAAATCGATCTGGGGACTTTTATGCTGTTGTTCCAGACTGAGCAGATTCCACATCAGTGGAATTCCTGCTTAGGACAGCAAGGATCAGAGGATCATGTTGGAAGCCAGTCAAAGTCTCTGCTAGCGATGAGTGACGAGGCTTAATTGAACGGTCGCCTTACAGCCCTGGCATGTTTGTTGGAGTGTGCAGACAGAAGAAATAGCTGAATAAGCTTTCTTATACAGTCATCCATCATGGCTGCTGTTAAGAGTACAGATTCTGATCGGGGGGGCGGGTGGGGGGTTTACAACGCCAGACTGAACAAGGACAAGAGGGTTTTTCAAAATGCTGCAGAAAGAGAAAATATTGAGTGAAAACTGATTCAGTTACATTTCCGTAATGGACGTTATTTCCTGTTCTGCACTCTGTCGCGGTACTTTCTCACCTCCAAATGCAGCTCCAAAGGGTTCCAGTCAGAGTGGCTTCTTTGACCACGGTTCCTTCATGGAGATCATGCAGCCTTGGGCTCAGAGCGTGGTGGTGGGCAGAGCCAGGTAGGTGCTCCAGCAAAAGACTAAACCAGGATGAAACACAAACTTATCTGTGTTTTTGTTGACGCTAAATGAAATGTATTTTCTCCTCAGACTGGGGGGTATACCTACTGGGGTGGTTGCTGTGGAAACCAGGTCAGTGGAGCTGTCAATCCCAGCCGATCCTGCCAATCTGGACTCTGAGGCAAAGGTAAGGCCGTGCTGAGTGCATGAACTGCTATCCAAGTATTTAGACACTCATGACTCATACCGGTTCTCCAATCTGCATCTGAAGATCATTCAGCAGGCAGGACAAGTGTGGTTCCCAGATTCTGCTTTCAAAACTGCTCAAGCCATTAAGGACCTGAACAGAGAAGGCCTACCTCTCATGGTGTTTGCCAACTGGAGGGGGTTTTCTGGCGGAATGAAAGGTGCTTCTTTTTCCGTGGTAATCTGGCAAACTTTTTCCTCTCTCCGTTTAGTGTCTCATGAAATTCCTCTCTCTAGATATGTACGATCAGGTGTTGAAATTCGGGGCCTACATTGTGGATGGGCTGCGGGAGTACAACCAACCGGTGCTGGTTTACATCCCCCCACAGGCCGAACTGAGAGGTGGGTCCTGGGTGGTTATAGACCCCACCATCAACCCTCGTCACATGGAGATGTACGCCGACAAGGACAGCCGGTGCGTTGAACAGCTTGCCTAGATAGGGTGAAGATCTTCGCCATCTAAAAGCATCTTTGTTCATGTTGTTTGTTTTGTCTCCAGAGGTGGAGTGTTGGAGCCAGAGGGAACCGTGGAGATCAAGTTTAGGAGGAAGGACCTGGTGAAGACCATGAGGAGAGTGGATCCAGTTTATTTGAGCTTGGCTGAAAAATTGGGTGAGTCCTCCACCCTGATTGTAATCATAGTTATTTGTGGGTGCCCCCCCCCCCAGCCTTGAGTCCATTTTATTAAATATCGCTCTATCGGGTGGGAGCATGCACGCTGTCACCACCATCCTGTATTGTGCTTTGATCGTCTCATCTTCCCAGCGCTCCCCTGGGATACGTGGCAATCACATCCACCTCAGATCAATTACCCCCCCCCCCCTCCCTCCTGTGCAGCCTATTGATTTTCCTCCAGGCTCAGAGCCACTGTGGTCCGATGCTGTGTGGGCTCTTTGAGTTAACTGTTTGAAAGGACGGGGCTACTGGGGAGGTTTAAAGAGTTTACAGATTGGAATTGCCAGAAATCGGTCTTTGGTGACAGCGGCCTAAGGTTCGGGAGCTCTGAGACAAAACGCTGTTGGCAGGAGTTAATTCACGGAGCTCCATGTAGAAGCTGGTTTGATGGTAATATAACGATAAGCAAAGGCCAATTCACGTGAGGATGATTTCCGATTAGCATTTAGCGTGAGTTCTCATCCTAATGCTCTGCTTGCAGTTAAAATCGTAAAAGGATTTGATGCTATTTCTTAGTCATTTTAAAAAAACTCCCAACAGGAACCCCAGAGTTAAGCCCCCCCGATCGTCAAGAGCTGGAAACCAAACTTAAGGAGCGTGAAGAGTTTCTCCTGCCCATCTACCACCAGGTGGCTGTGCAGTTTGCAGACCTCCATGACACCCCTGGCCGCATGCAAGAGAAAGGAGTAATAACGGTGAGCATTTTAAATGTGCATGTATCATTGTGGTATGGGAATAACCCCCCAAACCCCACAGGGGAGCATCAGTCTGGCTGCCACTGCACCTGCCTCGTGACAAATGTTTGGTCTCACCAGACTGCGAGGCTCGTCGTCATAATTATCTTCTGATGACCCTGGTCAATCACCTTAGAGCGCACCGAAAAGCCTCAGGCGGTCTGTCTCATCCCTGCGTTCCCAGTCGCATCTTTCACACACAAGCGTGCACACACACTGCTCACATGACCAGAGGGGTCGATGACAGATTGAGAGCAGCCAGGGTGTTTTGTACAGTGAGTATCAATTACTGACTGTACCGCTCTGCATTTTCAGTTCAACAAATATCAGCGATTGTAGCCCCGCCCCCCCGTTTTGTTCGTTCCTGTGTTAGTGTGTAGTCTGTCCACTTTCCTTCGGGGCTGAAGGGGCAGCGGTCACCTATTCCTCCAGATGGTGTTTTCAGAAGCAGACTCAAAACAGAGAAGGTAGAAAATCCTAGAATGCTTTGTAAACAAGGGGATTGTAAATGAGAGTTGTCTACATTTTCTGTGAAAGAAGTGCGTAAATATTATATATCTGCACAAATAACGAGCAAAAAAGGTTCAAAATTCATTTCAGCATTTCATTGGAATTAAATGCATGTACATTATTTGGCTTTTTTTTACTTTTTGTAATATGTATTTTGTTTCGTCTCTTTTCCCCGTCTCAGGATATCCTTGAATGGCAAACGTCCCGTCAGTTCTTCTATTGGCGTCTTCGGCGGTTGCTGCTGGAGGAAACGGTCACGAGGAAAATCCAAGCAGCTAATGGCGAGCTGACAGATGGTCAGATCCAGGCGATGCTACGCCGCTGGTTCGTGGAGGCCGAGGGCGCCGTTAAGGTGAAAGTGCCGTACTTCTAGTCCCTCGATATTTAGCGGAGTGGATTAATATTTTGCAGATTCACTTTATAAAATAGATTTTAATTTTATACCATTTATCCATCTCTTAATTCTCACGAGGCCTTTAAATGCATTCTGTGCCAAAACACGGGATTGAAGTTTTCAGGCTTGCTTGATGATTTATTTCAAGATTTCAATATATACTCTTACACAAGTTGTTGATCCACATCTGGTCCTCTGAGTGATTGTTACCAGTAATAAATTCGATTTAAAAAAAAAAGGTTAGTTATTTTCAGTGACGATACAAAGTAATCACCTTCTTAGCCCCTGGGAATGATTACGTTGAGTTTTTAAACCTGCAACTCCTCTTCTTTCAGCACAACATGCACAAGATAAGGAAGCCTTAATCATGTCTATAAAAGCATTGCCATTTAATACAGATGAGCTTGAACTGTTCCTGCTCCTCCCTCTGACCCGTTCTCTGGCTCCGATGGTGACACGAGTCTGCCCGGTGTTTGAGATCTCCTAAGAAGTGTCCCTCTTGTTAGCTAATATTTTATCCCAATCAGGACCAGCTGTCTTAAGCCGCTATTAATCACAGCCCTGGCACGTGCAGATAGGAGAGCAACACACTGTTTCTTAATTAAAAGCAAACAGATTAAAAATGATTAATATGGGCATTAAATGTTGATGTGGACCTCAAGCAGGACTGTTTTTAAAAAGAATAAAAGCCAAGAGCCCATTAAAGCCCTCAGCCCCGAAATCTTTGCTAAGCCCTCCAGTCTTGCTTTGTTTGAGATCAGAGATGCCAGCCCTCATGAATACTAATTCCCCTCTCAGGTCCAGTCAACAAGACATCAAGCCGCTGGTTTGTGTCTGGCCATCACTTTCGTTGTGGATATTTATTTGGGTTTTTTTTGTATTGTTTTTATCCATTTGTTTGAATTTACATGATAGGAAAAAGTACATTTTCTTCACTTGTACATAAGTGCTTCCTTTGAATCTCACTCATGATGACCCCTCCCCCCCCAGGCATATCTGTGGGACAACAATGAAGAGGTTGTGGTCTGGCTCGAGAAGCAACTTGCTGAGGAAGAGGGCGCAAGGTCCGTCATTGATGAGAACATCAAATACATCCGCCGTGATCACATCCTCAAGCAGATACGCAGGTGATATTTCTTAATCATGCAGGGTCGGTCACACAGTGCAGCCGTGTTTCATCTGTCGGTTCCCTCGACATGAGTTTTCATTCTTTTCTGCAGCCTCGTTCAAGCCAATCCAGAGATCGCTATGGACTCAATTGTGCACATGACCCAACACATCTCAGCCACGCAGAGGACCGAGGTCGTACGCATCCTGTCCACTATGGAGACATCGGCCTCCTCCTAATGGGGGAACCAAGCCTTTCCTCCCGACCTGGCTGAAGCGCCGCTCCGGACCACGTGCACGGCCAAAGGTTCTTGAGCCAGCCACGCTCTGGCAGGAGACTGAGGATAGAGGAGCTGACGTGAGGAGCCCTTCGGGCTACTGATGAATCGTTGGCTGTGACACTTCCTGTTTAGAATAGGGACAACTGAAATTAATCACCAAAGCGTGTACATTTTCTGACCACATATTCTGCTGCTTGGATTAATCCATGTATTTTATAGAAAAGTGTAAGGGGGGGGGGGGGATAAAAAACTTAAAAATATTGAGTGCTGAATATATTTGGAGGTGGTGAATTTGGTGTGTGTTAATGTGTCCATGATGATCAGTGGTATCCATTTGAAGTGGAGTTTGCATTAATGTTTAAACATTTTTAGATTAAACTGCACCTTGGAATGCGATATTTGCGTGTTGAGGTTTGCAGACGTTTTCAGTTCGCACATGACAACGCTTTGTCGGGGTCGGCGGTGAAGAAGGGGTATTTTGATAATCCTTAGTAGAAAGTACTTCGTTACTGAACAAAGATGGGGAACACTACAGCAGAGCTGGATGGGATGGCCCATCAAGGGGAAAGACGCATTCTGTTTTACCCCCCGACTGTTTCGCAGATACCCTCCAGTGACCAACGGGGAGCTTCTCTCACCACAATACCACAGCTGTTCCTTCTCTCCTCTCTCACACAACACACACACACACACACACACGATGCTTCAGATGCACTTTACCGCTTAGTGTTCCTTTGCTTCGCACCCAGAATCAAACCTGTAAAGTTGGAATATCTAGCATACAAAATACACGCACATACAAGCAATGCAGTTAGCAGAGATCTCATTAGCTTAAAAGAGAACTGGCAATGGTCCCACACACTTTATTTATGTCAGATGTTACTAATTTTTAAATCATCTTTTTTTAAAGACCATGTTTGAATGGCGTATTACTGCTTCTCTTGAGTTTCTAATCAATACAAGGCAAACTGTGGCTACTCTGTGGTTACTGTATTGTAGAAAAGGCTTTTTTGTTTAAAGAATTGACAAAGAACAATGTGAAAGTAAATCACAGTCCACATTGAGCCTTTTATTTCCTGATATTGATGTGGAGTCCGGTCACACAAGGATGAAGAAGAATATACCGTGATGACATCTAAATGTGTCTGGACATTTAATAAAGATTAACCAAGTACGGTGATGTGTTTTATATTAAAAAAATAATAATAAGTAATGCAAAAACTCCACCTTGTAAAACTGTGGTATTCTGATATCCCAATTTAGTAGTTTTTATATATAATTCTTGGGACAAATAACTTTACTCAAAGCCACATTCATTTCAGCGGAGAGAACAAAGTCCGTGACTCTGGAGACGCTTTTTCTGACTACG
The DNA here is from genome assembly GCF_040956055.1 of Brachionichthys hirsutus. Taxonomy (NCBI): domain Eukaryota; kingdom Metazoa; phylum Chordata; class Actinopteri; order Lophiiformes; family Brachionichthyidae; genus Brachionichthys; species Brachionichthys hirsutus. The sequence continues at coordinate 10,234,664 of NC_090906.1, read as the reverse complement.
TTAAAAGTCCTCATCCAGTCCTCAATCCACAGATGATTAAAGTGGCATTTACTTCCTGGCTTTTAAACTTCAACAGTATTAAGGGGGATATAAGCAGATCAAACAATTATTGAGAGATCTATCGCATCCTTTTTATTATTGTGTCTAATTTGTTATTCGTTATCAACCCCTTTGGCTCTGCTAACTCTTTTACCATCCAACCAACAAATATGTAAGACAAATTGAGTTGCATGCACCCAATACCCACCACAATTATAGCAGGCTAAAAAAGAAAATTAGTCATTTGGGGGCATAATTGGAAATGTGCCTCGCTTGTCTCTGGTCTCCCGGAGGGTTTTGCTCATTTGTGGTGGCATGCCAGGCTGGTTAATTTGTCTTTCACTTATGACAAAATGCAGAATCAGGATTTTTCTCTGCTCTTCATGTGTTTGGTGCAACTTGAGACCATTTTTTCACTCTGTGCAGTATGGATTTTCAATATAGAATACATGAAGTTTCCTGAGCTGATCAAAAGAAGTACAATATGTACTTTTTTAGAGGTTATAAAAAAAAAAGGGAAGTAACTTCAGATTGTCAGACTGCCATGCCCCAAAGAAGGCTGGTTTGAAGCAGAGCAGAAGGGAGAGTAGAGCAAAAAATATAAATGGAGAAAAGAAGGAAAATCGGTATCGGTGATGAGATTGAAATTGAGGCATTAAGATAGCAAAGAGACTAGACTCAATCGTGCATCTGAGGCAGCCATAATTCCACATTCGCGTGTTTCAATGACTTGACGGCACTTGAGAGACAATGCCTGTGACCCAGTTGCGAGATTCCAATTAGTGGGGTGTATGCAACAGTTGATATGAAAAGGGAACAGGGTCTTTACAGAGCCCTAGGGCTGTCTGATTACTGCCTGAAAACAAGAGTCTTTTGCCCGTGACAAAGAGAAGACCGTAACAGAGGGAGAGCCAAGTCCCAGCTGTTCTCATTCTCTCCAGGCTGAGGCTTTCCAAGAGCTCATCTCATCTCCGCCTGCCTGCCTTCTTATATTTCAGACATTCTGGAAAGTGCATAGTGGGCCAGTCACACTAAGACACTCTTCATATGTGTCTTATATTCTGATAAGCTGTCGGCAGATTGTCTTGACTAAAGGAAAGTCTGGATCAGCCTGCGACTGTAATGCAGAATGCTCGTGATCTAACGGTTCCCTCCAGGATATTTTCAGTCCCATAACCTGAAATAAAAGTATTACAATGGACTGTAGTTATAGTACCTAAACTACACTACAGCATATGAATTGTTGAATAATTAAGTCAATATTTCATGACCATGTATACATTTCTCTAACCATGTTAAAGTGCATTTTTATATTGAGAGTTCCCAAAATTATTAAAATCACTTGTCAGGTGTATTAACATTAATTTACACACTTGTAGAAAAGTACACCGCTGTTATTTTACGATATGTACACAATGAACTGTGCTGTATGCCTCTGGTATATTAACGCTTGAACTAAATGCAAGTTTACTTTAATGCACTAAAATGGTTTAAGCAGTCGCTATGCTTTAGCATGTTTTTTTTTTTTTTTACCACACATCAATTATCAGGATTTAATTTGCATTTAACATACACTAAGATAGAAAACTACCTAGAAACAGTTTAAAAAATATGAGGTATTTATGCATGTTTTCAAACCCTCTAATCAACACTTCTCTAAAATACAATCTTCATTGGTGTATTAAAAAATGCAACTGAGCTGTGCACATGTGATTTTCAACCATAAATCCCCCTGCCCATGCATTACTGGAAAAAAAGAAGTTCTAAAATCAAATCATTTGATGAGATCATTATTTGGTCACATTATATATGAGCATGCATCTAGCTGGGATTAAGATGGGAGGTAAAACTTTATTGTCACACTAATGGTTTTTGTTTGCATATAGATTTTAGGATTGTGGTGCTGAGATTTCCCCATACCTTTCAAGGCTGTAAAGATGAAGAGTGTTTGATAGGCTTAAATAAACCTAATGATGTGGATTTCTGCAAAACAATTTTCAACCATACGTCACGAAAAAAAAAAAGGAATGATGTATTGTCTCTTTTATGCAAGGAGGCCGGCCTGCAGAGTCGTAGCCAGGCAGCAAATCTCTCCGGGGGGGGAAGGCAGCCTGTCAGCCAGCTGCATGAAAGGCTTAATCTTCAATCTGCATTTGAAACGTGCCACAAGGGTCAAAGATTACAACACCCTGTGATCATCGCCACGTAATGCGTACATTCTTATTCTGTCAGAGCTCGGTAAACATCGGCTGACTCGCTGTATGCCGGGATGAAAGAGCGAAGGCCTGATGAATGAGCCTGCTGCAGACAGTAGAGGAGGGCAGCAGCATGAGAAGGCATCTTCATTTAACTTCAATGTACAGTTTAAGCAGGACGTTTCATCTCCAAAGGAAAACAAATTTCAGTGTTGTTGTATAACCATTGACATGGAGTCTTGATCTTCTAATACCGTACACCGTCAAGTATAGCCTAATAAGATACAACCATAGTTTAGCTAATATGAGTTATAACATGCAAAACGTTCCTTATTGCTGTGCATTGTAGACCAGGTGAAGTTGGTCCCTGTACCACTGTATGCCTCCCTCCCCTTCATCCCTCCTCCCCATCCCGGCATTAACATTCATGGAGCCACTGGAGTGTGGCAAGCCGAGTACATCGAGCTAACGTCGAGTTGCAGGGATGGGGGTGTGTGGGGAGCTGGAGTGGCGCTCACCCCCCTCCTTCCCTCTGCCGACCAGATAAGTACTGGTGGAAGAAGGGGAGAAGGAGGAGTGAACGAGTGTGTATGTACCTCAGTGTGGGATTGTGGGAAAGGTCAGCAGCTAAGGTGCTACATCTTTGGTCATATATCACAATTATTACTGCAGGCCATTGATTGGCAGAGTAATGTTGGAGGCAATGACAGGTCCATGTACCATGTTGATGGAGCGGGTAAGGCCAGGCTAGCCAGACGTCGCTGTTGAGGAATCTCTATAAAAATATATTAGGCATGTTGCGGCCATAAACTTCAGATTTCCATGCCCATCTGTAGAGTCTATCAGGAGAAGCGATGGTCGAGTGTGAATTTATTAATAACTGCAAAACCAAATAAACCCAATTCCTGTCTTAGACAAAACGGGCTGAGCTGCTGTTTGACTGTAAGCAGTAAAACCAGCTTGATAAAAGCATCTTAAATTCCATTCACATGTTAACCCTTGCAGCCAGTGGAAGTAGAGCGTCTTTAAACGTCTGTTTGTGCGTTACGGAACATTGAATGTGCAAAAAAATTAATGACAAACATCAACATGTTGTCTGCATGGAGTGCTCAAATTCTCAGAATATTCTTTAGCAAGTGAATTTTGCCGACAGACATGCAACACTGGGTTCCAAAGATTCCAAAGCCTTTTAAAGTGGAGATCAGAACCATACAACCACAATTAAATCTCAAATTTAGATACAGTATTTGCATATTTTACAAACCCAAAACAGCAATTAATCTGCAGCAACTCAGGATGATATTCATTAAATTACTTACCTACCTACTTACTTGGAAGGAAAGAGCAGTAATTGTGTACTTTGTAATTTTTAAACATTAGATCAAATTTGAAAGTGTAGTAGGAGAAAGTAAATGAAAACCATCAAGATAAGTAAACTGCTAAAACTAGTGGTCTCAAGCCTCGAGCCTTCACACTCAGGAAAATGTGGTCTGCAGAACACGAATGCATCGTATAAATTGTAGTATGCAGTTTTGCTAACTCAGGGTTTAGCTGAATGCCAGCATTAGCCCACCCCTGGCCTATTTTGAAAAGTGTATGTACCACATTAAAATGCATGCATTAGACGCCTATCAGTGGAGCGTGGAAAACCCGACTCCCTGTGGAAATGGTGGTTCACTGTTTGTCATGGGGCCTGTGGATGGATTTATTTGCGACCAGCGTCCTCTGGCTCTGAAGGAGAAAGCCAGCCAACCAGGGAAATCACTGGCTTGACAAAACAGCATACAGACGAGCCATTTGATAACACCGCTGCCCAACATTTAAATTGTACTGATGCATTCTGAGACAATAGACAGTTTGAATGGGAGGTGGAGTAATGTTGATCAGAGCCGTGGGATCGAATGACCTGCTAATGGCATTACCTTGCATCGCTTAGGCTGAGACATCACTTACATTACAGCTGGATGTAATTCTAATGAAACTCTGTAGGTGTTCAGTCTCAGTTTAGCCACTGGACCAAATGTGTCTCTTTAATGCTGTAAAAATGTGCTGCTTGAAGCTCAGAATTAAATGAAGAAGGCGGCTTTTGCTTTGCTCTGCTTGATCAAATACTAGTTCTTGGAGCAGAGGGAGGAGGCGTGGCCTCGGCAGACATACCGTATCCAATATGGCACCCACCCCCTCCGCCCTTGCCTCCACCCCATTACACACATATATGCATGCATGCGTCTTCCAAAGAAAACCTTCTATGTACTCGAACATCATCAAGCTTGATTGGAAATATGACAAGCTGCGTCACTGTTGCGTCTTTGTCTTTGTCTTTGTCTCTGGGCTCCTACAAAGAGCACAAAGCGACGTGATGGAATTCAGGCTGATGTGTGGCAGTGTGTAAAATCCAACGTGATCAGAGGAGATTTCTTCTGTGTGTTGTTTTTGGGGTCCTTCACTAATGGTTAACATCCATGACAGTGTGTAGGAGGTCACCATGAAGCTTGTGTGGAAAGCTGTTTCAGATTATTTTTTATTTTTATGCATGACAAACTGTAATAATATCAAACCTTGCTGGGATAGAAAACTCAAAGTGATCCTGACTTAAATGCAACATTTATTGTCATCATAATCCCCAAAGAATTAACAGCTAGTGAAAGGTTGATTAAAATCTTAACGAGTATATCTGCTCTTGCTTTTGTGAGTGAATGACTTGTCAATATTTATAACATGCAGTAATCTTCTCAGCACTTGGCCTCACTGATTAGGAAAATAAAGTAGGCGGGGAACTCTCAAAAAATCCGTCCTCTTCAACTTTAATCAAGAGTACACTGACATGCTGTAGCCCCACTCCCTCGCTTTCATAATAATGGACTGCTAAAAATTCAGGAGGCAGGCTCCACATCAATCACTCGCCAGATTTGAGTCCAATGCAATAAATATGTAAATGAGGAGAAGCCAATGTCTCGTAGCTTTGAGATCAACGCATGGAGAGAAAAAAAAAGAAAGTCGTATTAATTGCCTATGGCCAGAGGAATCCTATTACTGTGGGCATTGATTATAAAATTGTATGTGTGAATGATTTTCATGCAGAAAGTATAGCTACCAAGCCTGGGGCTTAAAAAAAAAGGAAAAAGAAAGAGTTAAATTAGCAAATTGGGCCAGATTCTGCAAGAGACTTAAAGGAAACAGCGATGAAAAACAAAAGGCCAACTCTCAATTCAAATAAGATTTAGATGAGAAATGAAAAGGATTTCTATCTCAAATTGCAACGCAGCATTATCCAGTCATAATGTTCGTCCTATTGTAATGTTTGAATTAACTCGCATCCCAGATTTGCTTTTCTCATGTTTAAGATCCTCCTTCTCTCAGCTTTTAGGTGTTCAGGCTCATAAAACTCATAGAACGGGATGCATTTTATAATCCTTTTTATTATATTTCAAACTTAGGTGCCGTAATGGACTCGGTTCTCTAAAATACAGTAGTTATAATTTGTCCACTCCTAAATCATGATGTAGGAGTAATTAAAAAAAAAAGGCCTTTAAAAGCCTTTACATAGTGAACTTTTATGCTTTCTTCTCACTATTTCTAACCAGTTGACATAACTTACTGTAAGCAAACACAATTTGTGATTTTGGTGAACGGTCTAAAAATTACCCAACAGATTATCAATCATCCAGCTCAAGGCCATGCCGTCTAATTTTTGACGTGCCACTTCAGGAGGATCAGTAAAATGTACGAGACAAAACATCAGGCCTAGGAGTAAGATTTATAGCAAACACATCTGGAAACAATTACATGAATTCTACAGTGACAGAAAGAGATATACAGATCAACCACAGCCTGCAGAGTCGCACAGTCGCCGTCAGATAGATTTCAATTGATTTGCTGGCCTCATGTTTGACTTCCAAATCTCTTCCAATCAAATGCATTTTGTTCAGACAAGCAGGGATTAGTTTAACTAACATCTTAACGTCATCGCCAAACATCTCAGCTTTTGAGACAGAGGCTTTAATTAACAGAATATGACTGTTTTTAAGGTTTGCATCTATATTTGTATGTACAGTATAATAATAATGTATTTATTTTTCATTGCTATTCCTTTTAATCACCATTGCATCGACATGATATTGATATTGGGTTGTTTCTTTGTTTTTGTTTTTCATTGACAATCAGCAACACCGCAATCTTTAATTGTGGAGAGATTCTCTATTATAATCAGAATCTCTTTGTTGAAACATTTGCTACATAATCCCAGGTTATAAAAGGCTATAGCTCAGAATATTATAGTTGGATAGCTCAGCTGTGACAAAATAATGGAGATCGTATACGAAACAAACAGCAGCCAGAGAAGGAGGGCAAACTTCTACAATGCGTAAAAACTGAATGATTTATATTTAGAATCATTGCAAATTAGTCAATTTGTTGTCACTTCAATTAAGTATATATATGATGAATGTTAATACCGATATATTCAGATTATGAGGGGGAAAAAAGACCATATCTCACAAGTAAATATTCAGAAATTTGTTGAGCATTTATTTGGCAACAGTTTATCCGTATTTATGTTTTTAATGACAAGAAACTAGCACAGCGAGTTATCACATTTGTACAGCTACAAAAGTTTGATTTGTTTGTAGTAAATCTGAATCGAGAGGTTTTATGCAACGCTGATATGGAGCTTCAAGTAAACAGTTGACTGCTCTGTACAGTTGTACATTATTTTATATATACAGTCAAACTCATGTCGTGATGAAGTCAAATCAATTTACATATATAGTTTTAATCTTTATAAAGATTTCCATTTGAAGGCGAACATTTGTTGGTTGTGAAAAAAAATCCTAACTCAAATTCCTGGCAAATAAAGACAAACAAAACCAGAGTATATCCACAGTCCTGAGCAAGATTTTTTGGTCAATTGTACTGAAAATAACAATCATGGGCTGAAATTTTACAATCTTGTTCTATACGCATGAACTGCAGTCTGGATGCTGCGGTTATAAAGCATTTTATAAACCTTCACATTAACATTTTGAGGACTATTATAACAAAATGTAGAAGAACCCCCCCCCAAAAAAAGAAATTCCGTGGCAAATAAATGTGCTTGTTTATTGCTTGATCGATGAGGCCCGACACTGCATGAGATGAACTCACAGGGACTATTTTAAATATTATTGATTGGCTAGTCAATAAACAATTATACTAACATACAAATATAGCAATTTACAAAAAGTGAAATAGAGCTCAACAGTAAACAATAAATAAACAAACAGATACACAAATAAATAAATAAATAAATAAATACAATTAAATACAATTAAATTAAATTTTGCCTTCAAAATGCAGGTGTGCATTGTTCATCCTGGGCTCAGCTACCAGACGGTGCCTTCGCTCATTTCTGAGGAGGGCTGTGACAGCTGGTTGGTGTAGCCGTTGTCGCTGAGTGACACCGTGGTGTAAGGTGTGCCTGGGCCACATATCTCACTGGAGATGCTGTGCACTGATCCCGGTACATGAGGCTCCGGACTGGGAGAGTCCGCAGGATGATGGGGTACGGCATCAGAGAAACACTGCAGCTCCCCGGGACAGTGGGGGCCTGGATGGTGGTGATGGTGGTGGTGGTCTATGATTCCTAAAGGGGTCCCGGCAGGGATAGAAGAGGACACGAATCCCAAGTCTGCTGGGGTCTGAGCCTGGGAAGGTGGAGGGCCTTGAAAGTACTCATAATTCCCTCCTGAGCCGTAGTATTCACCAGGATAGTCTGTATATGCCCAAAAAAAATATCTTATTAGCAGAATATATATATATAGTGTGTGATTACACAAAAAGCTATTTAAAGGCCTCTCGTCATCCAAACTGAATATCAGGACATTTCTCACCTCCATAATAAGAGAAGTGTCCCAGATCCTCCGGTTCCAGTCTCTCCCCCAGCGCCCTCATCCTCCTCTGGCCGCGGAAGAACATGTGTCTCCTGCCGCCCAGGCTGCTCAGCTGCTTCATGCGTCTCTCTTTGGACCTCCGGTTCTGGAACCAAACCTTATAGGGACGAACAGAGGAGAGAAGCACGTTCGATCTGCACGAATGACGTAAGCAGGCGAGTGAATCGATGCTCAACGCAGGCATGGCCTCAGTATGTCTAAGCTGAGTCAAAATGTAACGTTTCTTTAATTATTACATTGCGCTTCTTTTGTTTTTGCTGTAGCGGCCGTGACATTTTTTTTTTTTTTAATTTACGACAGAGAGAAATTATGCGGTCCAACTCAGACGCAGGGCTAGAAGCCATGGGTTGTTCAAATGGAACAAAGATTCTGAATAAAAAATAAAATAAAAAAAACCCCCACAAATATCGGGTGTGTGAATGCATGATTTATTCAGCCCACTTCCACTCTCATAGCATTTAATGCGTTTGGATGTCCAGAACGCGCCAGTCCGCCATGGACAGCTCGTTCTGCTTTTAAAGGTTTTATGGGGCAGTGGGAGAAAAGGTTACAGGAAAAAATGGATTTGGAGCTCAAGATGAAGAAAATGGAAAAATAAATCAGAGCAACAGTAAAAGACAGACGCCCCAAAGGGGGGGGGGGGCGCAAATGGCCTGAAATACAATAGCTTTTCCCGCAGAAATGTTCCCTTTTTTCTTTTCCCACCTGAATGACTCTCATGCTGAGGCCGGTTTCCCGTGACAGCTCCTCCCGGATGTGCCTCGTGGGCTTCGGCGTGGCCGCGAAGGCCGCTTTCAGGGTCTCCAGCTGCTTGGCTTTTATGGTGGTCCTCGGTCCGCGTCGTTTCCCGGCGGCGCTCTGCTCGTCATTGTCGTTGTTGGCCGCGTCCTTATCGGATAAATGTCCGGTCTCCGAGTCCTTCCCGTCGTCCTGCGGGTCCTGAGAGTCTGGGGACAGACTCGGGTCGCTGCACGTCGTGACTATATGGTCACGATATCAGTACAGAATCAGAGATTTCAAATATATTAGGATAAGCTAGAAAGGCATAATAAAAATAGATTTGTCAGGAAAGGATTAAATAAATAATTAATAAACTGATTTTGATAATAAGAATAACAATAATAATAATAATAATAATAATAATAATAATAATAATACATATAGAAGTTCATATATTAATTATAATATTTTTAAAATAATAACCCCTATAACACTAAGCATTATAAACATAAATCTGGGCCTCTGATCACCTGAAAGGAGGATTGTGTCTTTCCCGTTGTTGTTTTGATAGTCCTCTTTACAGAGAAATTTGAATTCGTCCAGGATGTACAGTTCCTCTCCGGTGGACAGCTGTTTGTTACACATCATGCAGGTGAAACAGTTCAGGTGAAACACTTTGCTCTTGGCCCTGCGGACCAGATCGCTGGGTAATATTCCCTGGGCGCACCCGTCGCACTTGGTGCCAAATCTCCTGTTCAAAAAGGAGAGAGAGGAGGTCACATAAATAATGTAAATAATATTGCATGACATGGAATAAAAGAAGAAAGGCCTGCAAGCATAGGGTTATATGTGACGTTATATTGTATTTTATGTCACACTTGTACCATTAAATGGCATGATTCCTGGCCTGTGTTGTTGTTTTTAGTTTTATTTTCAAAAAAGTATTTTTTATTTTTTTGCTGTTGTTCTGAAAAAAAAACACGAACAAAAATAAAACGATTTTTTTTTGCAATTGTCCTCGGATACTTACCTAAAGAAGTCATTCTTACAATACAGTTTCCCCTCTCGAGAGAAACACTTCTCTGTCAAAGTGCACTTGCATTCGCAGCACTGGACGCATCTGATGTGCCACGGTCTGTCTAAAACTTTGAACAGGAACCTATCGGTGATAGGCTTTTCACAGCTGGCACAGTGGATCATTGTCCGGAGTTATTCCCAGCTCAGTGTGGGACGCACACTTTCGTTGATCCAACGGCCCCGTCTGCTCGGTGTTGGTTCAGTATGATCCAGAAAATCCAGTGTATCCAAATTAACTAAGAATTACATCTTCCCCCCTTTTCTTTTTTTTTCTTACAATCCACATATGGCCAACGGCTCCAGATGAAGTGCTGAAAAAGCAGCATTTCTGACACAGAATTACGGGATCATAGCGGGACCCATCGAAATGATCAGCGCGCAGGAAAAAAAAAATAGTCTTTGATGCTTACTGTGGCGCGATTTATCCCGAGGTGTCTCCAGAGGAGCGACCCGTTACTTGCGTTCCATTTTCCTCTGGCGAGCTTCACGGTCTCGGAGCGACGTTGCGATGAGCGCACCTCGTAAAGCTCAGCCTATTGCCTATTAAGAAAGCGGTGACGTCAGAACCGGGAAAACCTATGAGCAGCCTTTTATTTTTTCCTCTGGACCACACGTTGACTAAAGGTGCCTAAAACCAAAATAACACGAATATAATAAAATAAAAAAAAACAGTCTCTACTGTATGAAAAGCAAAAAGACCAACAGTTCCAAAAGGCTAAAAATATGACTTAATGCGCCTTTAAAATAATAATAATAAAATACAATAAAAATAAGATGCTTGAAAAATAAAGACACGACCGGAACTTTGCTCTATACTTTACATTTAATGATGTTAAATGTACAGCTTGAAAAGCTAAGAAGCGTTTTTTGAGAAAAGATGACTAATATGAAATAAAAAAACAAACAATGAACGCACCCGGCGTCAACGTTCTCATTATAATCGTTGTGTTTCTCAGCAGCTTCTCTCTCACTGGTAGCCTGATGAGGTTCAATGATCACATCAAGCCAACAATTTATTTCCTATGGAAAAGGCATGCATGGGGGAAAAAACCGACTGCATCGGTGGAGAATGAACATTTATCAGCAGCTGTCTGTAATGTGGAGTGAGAACAGATGAACATGCTGAACACAATCTTTTCGCATAATGTTGTGCACCAGCATTATTTCTCATCTGGGTCTGAAAGGACAAGAATCACTAATGGCTACAATCTGCGGCAATAGGCTGTCCCGTCCAAGATTTTATCGCGCCATGTTGGCGCACTGGGGATGGAGATAACGCATTTCCATATAGCCTTCCAGCTCTGGCGGAGCCTGATATCTCAACTCCCGTCAGTGCACGTCAGATTTTTTGTTGTTCTTGGCCTCATAAATACAAAATATAGATCCGCAAGTCGTCTTGTAGTGAAACGAATTGAAGGGTTTTGTTCAACAATATTGGAGAAACAATTCACAGTTTTTTATTCTATTTTTATTGACTCCAAATTAATCACAATTTTCAATGGGCTAATAAATGTAAGTGTTGAAAACATACCATGGACATTTTATTTTCGGACAGTATGGCACCACACCTCTAACACAGCAGCACTAACAGATCCATGCATGCAAGTCCATGCAAATTCTGTCATCCAGGTCTCGTTCATACAAGTTCAGTTGGCTTTTGTTGTTCTTCTGCTATACTCCAAAATAAATTTTGTCCTCTGCAATCGAAAGAGTCCTTTTATGTTTGTATATCATGTTTTATATCAAACTTTAAGCTTCTTTCATGAACAAATATTGCAGATGTGAAATAATCAGCGCATCTGGACTGGAGCCCTCTAACCTTCCGGTGGAATATACATTGTCAGAAGTTGACTGGTAGACACATATGATCAGCAGTAATATACTGCTGTGATTTTCATCCAAGTTGCTAATCGCAGGTGTAAACAGGCTCTAGCTCAGGTGACTGTATGGACACATCTCCAATTAACTCTATTGTGCAATAATAATAATGATCTTTTGTCATTTGAAAGATTTTTTTTACAATTAAACCACATAAAAATGCATGAAAAGTATTCATTTTGCATTTTATATCATAGTTCTTAAATTTGATCTATTTTGGCAAAATGCAGATTAACAGCAAGTGACAAGAAAAAGGGGCAGAAGGCATCCAAAGTTCATTAGAGGTGTTGATTCTAAGCCCATCCCAGTACACTGCCCGGCTGCAACACTCCAGCACACAAGAGAGGCTCGCTGCAGCGCAGGAATCTGGCAGGATGCGCACTGTTTGTTTTGGAGTGAAAAAAGCCTCTCATTAGTGTGTGTTAATTGCAGCTAATTAGCCCTAACAAGATGAACAGGCCACCCACTGGGACGGTTCACACAAATAATTTGTAGAAAACAAAATTAATTACTAGATGCTAATTAAAGTCAATTTGAGCTAATTAAACATTGGTGGGGAAAGTTATAGAGAGGAGAAAAATACCTGGCAACACACAGCATGACATGACAAATACATCTGGCAGCTTGAAGAGCCTGAATAGCTCATCACTGAAGCCCAGAGGACAGCCTTCATCTATTCAGATCCTCTATGCTGAATCCAGCCAAACAGAAGTCTCCAGAGATTTTTTATCATTGTGACAAAAGTTGTTGACTCATCTTATTTCTAAGTCCGTCTGTTATCCCGTCAGCTTTAAATGAATGTTGTAATTGGTTCCCAGTTTGTCACACTTTAATGGTTCTATCTGTGGTTGGTTTGTTGTAGTTTGAGTTGTGATGTCTTGGCTGAAACGTCAGTCGCATTCAGCCACAAAAATTATATATTAAAGTCAAGAGAATAATAAAAAGAAAATGCTGCAGCTGTGGCAAAAGATTTACGTCCTCCGCACAAATACTAAAACCCATCACTGCGTTCTGACATTTAAAAATCAAAGGGTAATTCACGCTGACCACCTCTACAGAGACCTGCCAGATTACATCAGGGGATTATCTCATTCATGCATGTATCTTCGTCACTTCTTTTATTGATATCAGTCATGGCCATCACCGGCACGTACATAATTGTACCAACAGGAATAGAAGGAGTGGGGATAAATCTCCAAAAGTATTTCCTGTCGCCTCCCAGAGAAGTTCATAATAATGTAAACAGCTACTGTGGAAATCAATCAAGGCATCAATCCTGTTGATCTTTTTTTTCTCCATTGGAATACAGACCATTGTTAGACTCATCCTCTGCAGTGAGATGGACATTTCATTTGATTTTCAATATGACCAGCTGAGAGCTAGCGAGATGATGCTGTCAATGGTCACGCTGGTTCTCTACTGCATTTTTTTCATGAGGGAGTTGCAGAGTGTAAAGAAGAATAGGGGAGCAAGAGAAGGCACAGAAGGGGAAACTGCCCCATATAAGGTGACAGAGGGTGATCTGCCTGAAGGGCCGTTCAGTGAAGGAGGCCCAGGGGACTCAGCGCCCACGGTCCTGGTGATGATGGTGATTGATGCCCGCACGATTCAGACACCCCAGACGCTGCAGCAAATTAAATGGCTATTTTGTAAAGTTGTAAAGGAGTTGAATGACAAAGGGGAGTGATCCCCCCTCCCACACACACACACAGTTCTGTCACACCATCGGCTTCTGTTAGGTTTCCATGGTGTCATCCGTGCCTCGAGGGAGGAGTGCTATTACAAGCCTTTCACGCTCACTCATAGATACACTGGCTTCACTTGTGCACACATGGGGGCACGTATGAGGGCGTGGATGGAGGGTAAATATGGATCCATGCACACGATGAGAGACTGTAAGTCTGCTCATGAGTCGGTGGATGAAAGTCAACAAGCAAGCAAATATTGATGAAGCATCCATGGGGAACTTGGTGTGAATATTTCTCAACTGGCAGGCAGCAGTGCTTCCTCTGTTTGAGCATCAACCCAGCTCCTTATCTGTACATGATTTACAAATCATTTATCCTCAATTTGAATTTAATTGACCCGGACGACCTGAGGATGCACCCGTTGCCGGGAGCGACGTGTGCGGGGAGAGGCGATGGAGAGACAGACTGCGTCAGGCTATAGGCAGAGCAGCCTTCAGGGAGGACGACTCGCAAGCCAGAGGTCAAACCAGTGTCAAGTGGGGAATGGGGCCAGCTGAGCTGCCTCGGCCCTCGCATTGTGCTCATCAACACAGCTGCTGTCAGTTATCAGAAGTATCTGCAAGGGGAGTCACAGTGGGGTGGGAGTGGAGGCACACAGAGAGGAGCGTGCTCGTGAGGAAGTGGGGGTACAGGGAAGCTTAGGGGCATATGGCCGTACTAGCAGAGGAAAAGGGTTCCATGCAACACATGCCAAATCTCTCACAAGCTGGTCACCTGCCTTCATCTCAAGGCTGCTCATTTGAAGAGATAGAAAAGTGATTCTTTGTGTTGTCAGCTACATAAATAATACATTCTCAAATGTACAGGTTTGTCAAAAATGACTGCACATTTCTGAAATTGTAATTAAAGACGGAATAAAAATAGTAAGTAACAGTACCAAGCAGCCCCCCCCAGGCTGCAAAGTCAGCCCTACTGCGGTAGTGTTTCCACTCTTCTGGAATGGTTAGATTGGTCTATATAGCAGTTTATCACTTGATGCCACTCTGCTAAGCCCACTCGCTGAAAACTGACAGTGAGGAGCGGGGGACTCCGCTGCACGAATCGATTTGTGCCGAAATATATATGTCCCAATAAGAGGTCATCAGGGCTGTGCATATCGTACGATGGTTTGTCAATGGTGAGCAGCTTGAAAGAGAGGGAGCAAAGGGAAAACAGACACGCCACGCATGAAAGCGTGGCCGTTTGCATGTGTCAGACGTCCCAGCCTGCTTCCTCTGGTGCATCTGTCAGTCTCTGATCTGTGGCTTGTATGCAAGCAGGGGACTCATACATGCTGCATTAGAATAAAAGTGGACTTCACGAGTGTTGCAGACAGACTGTGTCCTGATGCTGCCGCTTGTCTTTTCAGCTGTGCCGTCACATATCCTTTCATTCCACCTTCACTTTGGGACCGGACGCGTCCCAATGCACTAAACAGATGGGCGTCTGACAAAGGGCCCGTGCTTCCCAGCAAGCTGGTGTCCTATATGGCTGATTACACCTAAATACCAAACCTAGAATTGATACAGTGGCTCACGCTCACACCACACATTCGGGTGAGGGAGCACCCATAATGCAAGATAATGCAAGCTGTTTGTATTGTTCACAACATGGCGAGCTCTACCTTAGAGAAACGATGGGTTAGACGGTAAAGAGGGGGGGGGGGGGGGGGGGGATTGCTGCTAGAAGTCAATATGTTGCACACACACATAGCAATCTAATTCTAATTCATGTGTAGACATTACCGATGGAATTTAAAGGAAAATAATCTCAGATATATAAAATCTCTTCTCATTTGTATGGGGAATACAAGAGCATCACTTATTTGAGCTGTGCCACAGTACTAGTAGTATGAGTGACTGACTGCCAAACACAGTTACATTTAAGGGGTAACAATTTCTTAATGAGGAGGGATCCAAATAAATGGAACCATTAGGGGGGGATTTTCTTTAATTTCAGGGATCCCCTTGGCCTAATAGCATCGTAATTGACTAAACCAATCAATCAAGTAAAATCACCAATCTTCATCAACTGAATAAATGCATTAAAATACTAATACTTAAATATCTTTTAATACTTTTGGTCTATATTAATGCTAGCTGTTTGACTTTTGGTGCACATTCGCAGTACTTCGTTCCTTGTGAGCAGTGCTGATTCTCTTCTTGTCCTTACTCTACTCTTGTGTGTGTGTGTGTGTGTGTGGGCTTCTTATCAGCAGCTGTGTCCTTTCCTTCTTCTCCTACTTCCCTCCCATTCCTGTCTGGCCACCCAGATATGCTAATCACGATGTAAGAATATCCTGTTGGATAATTAGCAAACATTACCCTATGCTCATCTCTGGATTAGTTCTTCGTGTGCTTAATCACATTTGGTCTTTTTTCCATGCCGATGTTAAAGGTGGAATGTGAATAAATATGGTTTATATCTGTCGAACATTATAGCATGGAATCCATTGGCAGTTCTTACCTCCAGGATATTGTCTGCAGACTGAGATGGCTGAATGAAGAGGATTATCTCCTCACACATAAACCATTCAGTCTGCTGAATCTTTAGAGAGTCGCAATACCACCAGAGGCTTTCTACACTAGTGGATATTCCCGTATTATCTTTTATTATTTGATGGTTTTACATTCATTTGTATGCTCATGTTTTTGAATTGATGTCTTACCACAAATAAGCTTTGCTTTTACTTTGGTTTTTACTACTTCACAAGAGGGACCTCCAGGAACATGCAGCCTCTTAATCACAAACGCCTTTTGCTCCAGTTTCATGAAAAAAACATATATTTCCTTTCTTCTGTTGGACATCCAGAAAATCCAACAATTAGGGATGTCCCGATCCGATTCCGATCACGTGAGGGAGCGAGTATACTGTGTATCAGTCCAAAATCAAATGACTCGGATTCGGAGGCCAAAAAAACAACAACCTTATCAGGACATCCCTAATTTAAATCATATCCTTGATTCCGCTAAAGCATGAGAATAAAGTTGATAATTGTAGAAAGTCACATGCTTCGATGG
This sequence comes from Brachionichthys hirsutus, assembly GCF_040956055.1. NCBI lineage: Eukaryota > Metazoa > Chordata > Actinopteri > Lophiiformes > Brachionichthyidae > Brachionichthys > Brachionichthys hirsutus. Next base: position 10,218,081 of record NC_090906.1, on the reverse strand, counting down.
AAGTTAGATGAAATCCCTGTATTGATGGCCCCTCCCCTCTTTTTAGGTCTCATTTGAATATATTGAGTGAGCCATCTGTAAGCCATTTATCTACATCAAAAAGCCGTTACAATCTTCGCCCCCCCCCCCCTCTCAGTCCCCAGTCTAGTTTGCATGTACAAATCAACACATGAGATACGAGGATACACACACAAGCATGCACACACACGCACACACTTGCAGATGGTGGATTTGACATGGCTCAAACATTTTTTAGTTTTATTTTTACACTGTTTTTTTTTCATGAATTCTCTCTTTTAAATGTTTTACTTTTACAACACGAGCTGCTAGATGTCTACCTGACATTCAACATTCTTTCTGTACACAGAAAGATGTTCTGGGGTGCGCCCGTCACAGCCAATCCCTCTCTCTGTGGCTCTTTCAGCAAAGCCCTCCTGTGGCTGTTGCACACATGACCCTTGAGAACAAAACATAAAAGCACTATTATAAGAGTAATGACCAAATTTAACACTTTGCCTCGGCACACCTGGGTTCCTGACAAGGCCCGTATATTTCCTCTGACAGTCCCAACATCTCTGCAGAGTGCAGCCAACCAGAACTTAACTGGCAGGGTCAATATCCCTGGAGACGGTGAGAGAGAGGGAGAGAGAGGGGAGTACTTTAATGACATGGCGTACTTTTGTGTTCTCATTTGTGGTTGCATATTTGCCCAGAGGGCGAAGGGGAAGTCGACAATCAGGGCTACCTGGTAATTTTTACATTTCTGGAATGAGGCAATAGACGCTGGTATGAAAGTATGCACTGATAGGCAGGTAAGCAGGAAGGTGCACATTTACTTTTAATGTAGATCGTGATCTGTGTGCATCTACATTAAAATCATGGCTCCACATTAATGTGCATAAACATAGACTGGGTAGAGGTTGATTTGAAAACCTTTTCATGTTGCAGATATTAGTCTTCAGATGTCAGCGAGCAGCAGTTCCTCTAAGAGCGCATGGCCAGAGGCAGAGCTCCCAATCTTTATTCAGCACCTCTAATGTTAATGTGCTAATCTGTTTCCTCCCAGCATCTTTACAACATTATCATCTTCTCAAATGAGTTGACACATATGAATTGTAATATATATATATATAAAATCGATTTAATTACATTTGGAGACAAGGTATTCCCTCATAAGGGACAGTAGACAATGTGCATTATAGACTGATCACCCATCCCTCCTGAGTCTTTTGCTTTACATGGCGCTATTTCAGGCCACCTTACCAGTATATGCTGCCATTTTATCTAATCGTTCAATGGTCTTGTCTTAACAATGCCCCAGTTCCCTCAAGGGTCAGGTGAGAATTAAAAAACAGCAGCCTAAAGCAGAAGTGAAAATCACAGACTCTTCTCAGCTGACCCCAGATAATATCACAGGACCTGTGATCAGCTCTTCCCAGTTTCTCATTTCTCTGGAGATTGTGAGATAAAACAATCCACGGCACGTCACTCACCCACCAAGAGTGTCGCCCATCCCTGTCAGTGATCAGGGAGCAGCTCTGGGGCAAAACCTGTATCTGTTTGTCTTATTTCTTCTGCAATTCCTATTAATCGCATCATGTCTTAATGCTATTTCTCCTCCAGAGGATTACACTGCTTTATTCCGCTGCATCCGTTGAAGAGCTCCTGTGATTTCACACACCTCCCTGCCTGCAACCCAAAGACATAACCTCTCATCATTCAATCTGTCTCATGAAGCTCATATAATCCTTGATTGGCATAGCGTGATCCTCTGAAGTGTTACATGTGAACAAAGCATTGAAAAGATTATCCTGCTTTATTCTTCATGTAATTGCATTTATTGTTGCGGTGCACAAAAATAACACAATTGGTTGGATTCAGTTGATTTGGGTGAATAATTTGGTATACAAATTATTTCCCCCCAAAATAATATTTTATATTAAAGACATTTTTCCATGATAATATAGTATATTTGCATCACATCATTCCGTTATGACATCACAGTCATGTGCAGGAACCATGACCATCCACTGCTGTGTATTTTAACAGGTCAGTATCTCACTGAATAAATTATATTAGATGAGATACAGAACATTCACTGCTGTCATAATGAAACTAATCTCATATATTTATTTTATGTGCCGGGCCTCATTGTTACCCACAGCAATTTTGTTTTTAAATTTCATACATAGTCAGGGTTTACATTAAATAACGCTGCCTTGCTAATAAATAACTTTAGTGCAACAAATACAAATGTTATTTACATAAATGTTGCGAGGAACCAACTTCAGATGGTGAATTAGGATGCAGCGCATTAATGAGATGAAACATGTAGAGTGGTAAGATGGAAAATGAGAGCTGGGACGTCTGTCAGTACTCATGATGAATGGAACGGATACCTCTCTCTTTCCCACCCTCGACCTTCAAGTGTCCTCCTCCACCACCTCGGGTAACATTTCTCCGATCTGCCATGCTTTTCTCTTCTGTGGCAAATTACTCCATCATACGTTTGCCAGCACCTGTCTGGCGGACGCGGAGGAAGCCTGACGTCTCATAGACAGCTGAGTGACAAGAGCAGCGCTTGGGGAGAAAACCGACCAGAAGCAGCGGGGCTAAGAAAAAGAGATGAGAAGTCAGGGACTCATTTGAACATGAATTCTCTTGGGTGAGGTAATATCAGTCAGTCTGCGGCTAATGCATGTCAGAGCGTGTGTGTGTGTGCTGTCTGATTGAGAGGCCGGCAGAAGGTTGATAAAATTCAAGTCGAAAGGAAGTTGGTTGCGCAGCTAAAATTTTGATCCGTAGAGAGGACATTTCCTCTTGAGTAAAAGTGGATGGAGAAAGACTAAGGAAATCACACAGCACAGCACAGCAAATCAGTTCTTCTCTTGCTGGTAAAGGACACTGAATCAGACTTTCATCTTGTTCTATCTCTAAAGGTCCGAGCTTTGACCATGTGAATTTGCTTTACAATGACATTGGCTCATTTAGACATGTGGAAAGGCAGTTCATGCTTAGTGAATGGTAAATGGACCATACTTTTATATTTATAACTAAACTGACCACTCAAAGCACTTTACAGCACAGCGTGGCAGAGGATATAGTGCACGGCGTCAAAGCAAAATAGAACTTGTTCCCATGAATACACGCAAAAGAATTGCTGGGAGCATACTGTCATACTGACTGCAGGGGCTGGGGATTGAACCGACACCCTGTTAAGCGGAAAACCACCCTACCACCTGAGGCACAACGACCGCTGTGTGAAGACAGGAGAAGTTTATCAACTGGACTCCATTGGAAGAAGTAAAATATTTGAAAGCATGTTGATAAAAAGTCATTTGTAAGCAATGAAACAACAGACTACAAACAATATTGTTTATTTTCTATTTTTAAATTGTAATTGATGTAATCTTCATCTCAGATGGAAAGGAGCCCCCAGATTTTGTGCTGTTTTCCCTTTCTTAAAACATTTTCTGACATCCTTCTTTGACTGAGTGTTTTTTTTTCTTTTAAATCTCCGGGTTGTGGGTTGAATGCATAACACACTCCTGTCCTGTACTGCCGGAAAATGGCTCAGTCCTTTCCTAAAAGCCTCGATTGAGCACTAACCCTACCTCTGCCAGTACACAGTTGTTAACTGTGATAAAGGTGAAGCAGCTGGACCAGGAGGGATGTAGGCCGCCAGAAATGGAAAAATCAGAAGAGAGAATGAGGGTAGAGGTGCATTAGGTTGTCATCGGCAGGTTAGGACGTGGAACAGATGGTGAGGTTGTGTGTGGCGCATAATGTGCCGTTGATTCTGGGGAAGCAATGTCTAAATTAATATGATTTGTCCACCTTTGATGCATAAGAGGATTACAGCTTATGTTCAAACATGAGGTGGTGAATAAGCCCAGAGTGAAAAGTAACACAAACTAGAATTCATTTAACAGCGCACACAAGACTTCCTTCATTGTTAACTTCTTGTATAATCCTTATTAGGACGTACAGGTCTGAGGGGGGGTGGGGGCAGGTTGTGACTAGGGGGATGTGTAACCCCCTCATTGTGTTTCTGATGGGTAATCATGCTGTTATGGCAGGGGGAAGGGGGGGAAGCAAATGGGAAGAGAGTGATGGTTTAAGAAAGCACATAAAGACCCCCTACTCTTTCTGGGTGTTACTCAGTCTGGCTGAGCTCTGTTCCTCCAGTAAGGCAGTATGACATGCAGAGCGCAGGCACCGACTTCCATGAGGTGAGGCATAAGCCTTCACACATTACATTCAGATCTATTAAAGAAAACCAGCAGGTGCTGTTGGAATATTAAGAAAATGGACTGTAAATTACTTATTTATTTCCAAGCCCAGATGTATTGCCTGCAACCTTTACTTTATCAAGGCCCATTATTTGTGTCACATGTTTTACAAAGGAAATGCAGAAGAAGAAGAAGATCTGCAATTTGAATTAAGTCAAAATCAGACTTTGAAATGGAATACAATGCGTTGCAAAATAGCATAAATAGAAATATGAATGAAAACAAGCAAACAAACAATCTAATCTAAGCATAATTGGCTGTACATGAGAAAGCAAATATGGTAATACAGCTTTCTCCACCTAATTGTCAAAAACTGGAGCCCTTTCATTGTTTTACCTTTTGTTCTCCTCTCAGATAAGGAAGCTGGAAAGCATGTGTAAATGTGTATTATTGAGGGTGAGCCCCTCCCCCCCCCCTCATCCCAGCCTCACACTCTCCCAAACGTCGAAGGCCACAGAGCAGAGGTCTGACCTCGGTATGCTCACTGTGATGCTGTGGCGCTGCTATCATGTAAATGAAGGTTTAGTGTTAGGGTTGGTTTATCAGAAACATCTTGTTCATCCAGAGCATGTAAACATCATATTATTATATAAAGGCATAAAAATCAGTCACACTTGTCGCCCTCAGAGTCTCGACTTTGTAATTGTCAATAAGAACAAGATGATGACATTCACAAATCCAATCCTCCATGTTTATTCCCTAATGTAATGTGGGTGGTGTAAATAGATTTGTAGGAATAATCAACACTTGATTATTTGGTAAATTGAATCCAGCTTAGTATTTTCACCATCCTAATACACCAAATAATACATGGCATCAACAGCAATATACCAACTTGGACATTTTTACGCCTCCATCAAAATGTTAAAATTATGAGCTAATACACAACTGGCTCCCCAAATTGGTTTTTTGTGTGTCTATGTTTCCACACTGTGAATAATAAAAGGTGAATATTTTAAGCGCTACGTATTTGTGTCACAAAAGGGATGCTGGGTGTCAACCACTGGTGACACGTTCTTAACACAGACAGAGTTCAAGTTATTCGAATTAATGAAGTACTTTAAAAAAAAAAAGAAATACATTATGAAATGATTAAAAACAGCTGCTCAGCTTTAATCAATCTCATAAGTTTATAATAATAATATTTCCATGAATTATCCAGCAGTCCCCCGTCCAAGTCATCAAAGGCGTTAAATCCCCAATCCCCCATTTCAAAGCTGTTGACGTCTTTCGTGCGACTGTCCATTCTCCTGTTGCTTTTTTTGGGCTGCTTGGCCGCTGCTTTTGTCAGGAGTGAAAACCTTGGCCTACTTTAGGTTCAGGCACTCACAATCGGAGACACTTTATGCTCCGACGGTAAAATTCAGTGTCGTTTGAACGACAGTTCGGCTGCATCCTTTCTTCGACGACAAATTCAAGTTATAATGAGAGATGTTGTCTTTTCTATTCCACATATGGTCTAAAAATAAATGGCATAATTGTAGTTGTTAGGCCAAATTATGACACTTGTGGATAAACATTTTGTAAACTGCCATTAAAGGTGAGCAGATGGAAAGGCAACAGGCGTTAGCCCCCACAATCTGCCATAATAACCCTCCCATTTACTAACAACTCCCCATCATCTGTGGCTTTGTGCGACTGGAGTGCTACAGTTTCAGCATTTGGTACTAGATGGACCACTTATGTTCTTATCTATATCAGAAACATTATTTGTCTTTACGTTTTGGATGATTTTTTTCCCCTCCTCCATTATCTGTCTATTTCTATTGTGTGAAGAAATAAAATCTGTTATGTTTCACAATTATATTTGATCCATAAGATGGTGATTTGTGAGCATTTAATGGCATCTACACACATCGTTTTCACAATCGTGCTACATTTTTAAAAGAAGGGAAAGGGAATGAGCTAACCTGTCTATATACATACAGATTTTGTCATTTTCTTTTGCAATCGTCATGGTGATCTTACCTGCAACATTCATAAGTCTCACAACAAACAGATGACATCGATATATATTAATTTGCTCTGCTAATTAAAGATAAATAATATTTTTCTCCTAATTAGGATTTCTTGGAAAGCCAGTGGAGTGCGTAGATCTCGACAGGCAAACCAAACGCTGCTGATGTTGAAAGATGATGGGAGATAGTCATGTTTTATCATTAGGGAAATAAATTCCAATCCAAGCGGAGAACACTGTAATTAACCCTCCAGTCATTAATTTAGGCTCTGTGTGTATGTGCTTCATGCATGACTTAATCCACATATGCACAGTTGAAACCGTGGTATCATAAAGTAGACTTGTCAGGAATCTACTCTGAAACAGTTTTTTTTACAATCCTCTACCAAAGCAGCAATATTTTACAACCACAATTTGAATCATTACATTTCAGCGGAACAAACCCGTCATCCATCAATTATTGAAATAGAAGATAAAGTTAACAGATAAAGTTAAAATTGAGATTTTATTGAAAATGTCGTGACAGCAACAAATTCTCCCTCTTTCATGACCTCGCTTCACATTTCTTTTCCCAAAGAATTGAATTAAGTGTCCATGAAGGGGTTTAGAAAGTTAAAGGACTTCGTGCAAGTAATCTAATTACATGTCTATCTAAATAAAAACAATAAACTTATTTTTTACTAGTCAAGGCAGAAATAGTAAATTTTACATTTAACTGCAGTAACACAATTTAGTAGAATAAGATTAGTAAGTACTTAAAAAATGAATACAGATTAAATCTAAAAATATTACAATATTTTAGGATTATCAAATGATCAAAATCTGTTTTTCTTGATGACGAGTCACTCTCTTGTCTGTGGAACCCTTTTAAAACGTTTCCTCAGACATTTTCAGCCACACCTGAAACACAGAATGACGAATTATTGTATAATTTGAAAATGTGTTTGCTGACAAGCAATTCATCAAGATACTTATAAAACACAATCCTGTGGTGCCTCCTGGTTAACATATTAAAGAACATATACATTTTTAATGTCTAATTATAAGAGCGATTTCAAATTAAATATTTATCACTCTTAATGATCTTGGTAATAATTCTTATTTGGAGTTTGTGCGCCTCTACTCTGTCATTTAATAATAAGGATCTAGCTTTTTTAAAAAATGCATATTAAAGTAATTTTTAATTAAAGGATATTTTAGCTACTATACCATAATACTTTTCCTTGTTACTGATCCTTTGTTGAAATTAGCAGCAGAACTTTGCAGTGAATTATTTCATGTTAAGGGCTCAGATGTGGAGGACTTGATGAATGTGTTTGAACTTCAAACACGCAGCGGAGTTATTAATGTTTTAATACCTGCTCAACTCAGACTGAGTTATAGTGAGCTGTCCTCTTGTTTTTGTTCCTCATCGCCTCCTGTCAGAAATCGCCCCCTCTATGAGGCCGATGAGATGGTTTGGTCCAAGTTCAACATGTTATTGAGTGAGAAAATGCATTATGGCCACATTACTATGGTTTTGGATTCTCGGTGTCTGAGCCCAAAGCATGACATTTAGATTTATGGAGGCTAACAGACCAAAGCACTTGTTAAAGATAATGACATTCATCTTGAGCTTCACGCATTTCTCATTCTCTTCAACAGAAAAAAAAAAAAAAACTGTTGTCATCAGTTCTTTTTCTCTCGCACGCATCCAAATTAATCCGTGGCAAAACAAGCTTTTCCGGGCATCCATGCTAAGTAAATAAGAATGGGTTTGATAATGGTTATGCATCACTCTTCCCAGATGAAATATTAGGAGGAGGTGTGAGGAGTGAGGAGAGGCTCAAATCAATACGAATAGCATTTCATTCCCCTCTGTGGTGGAATGAGGATCTATTATGGAGAAATCATGATTTATGTCAACAGTATGAGGGGTGTCATTGAGCAAGGGATGGAAAGTATGAGCCGATAATGATAAATGTCTCCCATTCGTTTAGCCCTCCCAGCCCCCACAGCACACTCCTCCGTGACCAGAGGTGAAGCTCTTCACATTCTCTCCATCTGTGCTCCACTATGCTGGTTTTCCTCAGACCACAACAACCTCATCCTGTCTCCTGGTCCCCCCCCCCTCCCTCTTTCACTCACATCTTTTTTTCCCTCTCCTATCAGATAATATTCCCTCTTCTCTTTTGACATTGCCCATGTATGTTGTCTACTCCATGTGATCTGTCAATGTGGAGACCAATGCGGCTGCTCATGATGGATTCCAATGATCCAGTGCTTTGGGGAACACGGAGCGAGGCAGTCACCTTTAAGCTGTGGCTGAGCAATCTGTCTCTGTCACACATCCCCTACACTTGAATCCAGGCAGTCAAGAGGATGAGGAGGGGATGAAGAGGAGGACCAGTGCGGAGGAGAAGATGAAACATTCCGGATTGTGATGAAAACAAAGGAAGAATTGAGGAGGAGGGACACAGATCCATTTGTCAGTTCCTTCTTATGTGAAATATCCTGTTTTGAGATGATGCTAAAGTGGTAATGTAGGTATCTGTATGTACTAATTAATACACTGGAATTGATCAATTGAATACATGACAATGATCTTGAGAGCTAGCGTATTTCATTTTAGCTTAATTGATATTGAGTTCTGCATTAATAGAATCCGGTATGAATGACAGCTTCATCCAGTACAGAAAAGCAGCACATCAATGAGCATTAGCATTAAACTTAGCAAAGGGTGCAACAAGTTTTCAATGCATGCTACCAATAGTGTTTTAGTTTTTTTGTGAGAGCTGTGTCCTGGAAATGATGCCATGTTTGCCCAGACCTGCGTCTGTATGTTCTTTTAAATTTGTGTTTCATCCCATTGCGCTTCCTGCTCAGGTCTGAAGCAGATCAGGGACGTTGACGACTGTAAAAATCACTGTAAGTGTGAGAGATTGATTGTCCATCTGTGTTAGCTCCAACATCGACCACCCAGCATCTGCTGAGATGGACCCACCGCCCCGCCCAGCCCTTTACCAATAGATATCAATAAGAATTAGCTGGCACAGTCAATGAATGAATGAATGGATGCCTGAATGAAAGCTTTGTGTTGGAGCCAACATTGCTCGTTGTAACTGCACAAATTCACCAGGGGTCTGTTGTGGGACTTTCAGTGGGATCTTTTTCACCGTGTGGAAGCAGGAGGGCAAAGAGGCGCACAGAGTGTAATTGACAGTGACAGATAGCAGTCAGAAGTGATTAGTTCCAGCTAGGTAAGCAGTCCATCAGTGGCCTGACTGACAGAAGAGAACAGAGAAGTGCAAAGGCAGCAGTAAGAATCAGATTGGACCGATCCCATCTATCCTCCCCAAAATAAATCAGTTCATTAAAGGCCTTAATTTCTTATCTTATTAATTCAGGTACTAAAAAAAAACCCTTTCATCTGCACCCAATGAGACTACTCTGTACATTAAACGCTAATTTTCCTCTCTTTTACCAGCCATTTGACTCATATTTGGACCGCCTGTCACAGAAATGATTTTTAATTTTCACAATGAATTTCCTGATGAAAATGCGCCAGCTGATTGGAAATGAACTAGAACCAATCCAATTTAACATGCTGAGGTGCGTGAGTAAATAAAACCTCCCAGTCCCACACTCCTGCTTTAAAGCTGCTCACAAACAGGGTTATCTGTTGCAAATGTACACATGAGATGGAAACACAAAGTAAAGGTTAGTCTATGGCTGAATTCTATTTATTGTCTCGCACTGTGCATAAAGTTGCGTGAAATGCTATAAAAATCAAACTACCCTTTTGGGATTAAAGCTAATCAGCAAATCCTTTTTGAAGCACAGGTAGTGATTACAGTTGATACGATGTGAAGAAAAGAGAATCGTGTAGACTTGCTGAGACCCAACAATAGCAGAGGCACTGGTGCACAAATAGCTGACAAAATGCGTCTGCCAAGCTGGAACATGATCTAAATACTAATCAAACATCATTTATAGCTGGCTTTATTCGAGGCCCCCGAGAGACTGTCCCATCCCGCTTCTTCGCCATGGTAACCAGGGATTCATTTCAGAGGTGTCATGCTGCATTATCATCTCACCAGCTCATCCACTCCCCTCCGCCCTCCGGTTCGCTCGCGTTTGTGCCTTCTCTGTTCAGATCCTTCAATCTGGAATCTGCTCAGCATTCTGGAAGGAAAACATCTTCAATCTCATTCTTGCTGACTGCACGCACACACACATACACATACACACCCGCACACACACACACACAACACACACACACAGTGACAAGGCTCCTATTAAGGACAAGTAGAGTAAAATTACTGGAGTGTCCTATACAATGGGCGCTATTTCCACATTTATAAGTAAAATAATAATAAGAATAAATTCATATGTGAGTAAAAAGATCATTCTTTAGCTGATCATTTAAAAGCACAACTTTGAGGTTATTAAAAATGTGTACTTCAATAGGTTGCAAAGCATGCTTAATTCGCCTTGCGTTATGTTCTTCACTGAAATACTGTATAAAGTCAAAAGCATCATACGACACCAGTGGAATTGCACTTGTATTGCATTTTTCACTTTACAAAGTGCCTCTCCTTCACCCACACACAAGCACGTTGGAGGTAAAATACCTGTAATTGGAGAACAACCTGCTCAGCCCACTGAGCCACAGCAGGGCCCTCGAAAAAATGAGGCAAAACAGGTCGTCTTTGTGACAGCTCAAAAACATAATGGGAAAGGAGGGCCCCCAAATAGCCATTTATATTGGCAGAGCACCAAAAAATAAAATAAATGAATATATATACATACATATCACTAAATGGGGCCTTGTCTAGCAAGTGTTTGATCATTTGTTATACTGGACACCTCCTGAAGCTTCCTCAATAGAGAGAAAGAAGAAAAGCAAGGCAGCGATGGGCTTCTTTGCTTAGCATCCCCCCCCCCCCCCCCAGAGCCTTGGATCGCCTCTCCAATATCTCAGCAAGCACCATGTTGTTTGTTGCAACTTCTAAACATGTTTTCATCACCATCGGCCATTCCTCTACCCGCCATTCTGCGCAACCACTCATCTTCGCATTTCCTTCAAAACTTGGTTTTCTGCACCCCCCCCTCTCTACCATCTCTCATCCAGGCTCGATACCTGAGTAACAGACGTCACGGCGTTGAGTCATTTTGTTCCCCAGGTTTCCACATGGGCAGCCCCATCCAACAACTGCTTTATTCTTTATTCATTGTCACAGTCATTTATGGTCCCTCTAAATCCATCCCTGACATGCCTTTACCAGTACATAAAACCTCTACACTTTACATGTAAAAACCTCCAAACGGTCTCTCTCTCTCTTTCTGTAAAAATATCTATCATTTTTTTTTAATCAAGATCAAGTTACCTTCTGACATCATGTGTTTCATTTTGTGTCCTTCTCCCATCTTCCTTCTGAATAAAATCAAATGGAATTCAATGCAAAATTCACATACATAAATGCAAGATATGAAAATGTATATTCCTACTGATTGTGCGCTCAGCCTTCCCAGCTGGAGTTCAGACGCCCGAGATGGAAGCTCACTCAAGCACTTCATTGTTTACACGAGCCTCGCTGATCCGAGGGCATTAAGGAAGCCCTGACCCCCTACACATCCCAGAGAGTGAGATTTGGCATCCTGCCACATCATGCCACACCAGAGACGTGCTGGGGTGTCACCCTTTGTTTTGTGGAAAATGGCTTCCTGAGGCAGCACTTTGTAATGACAACAAAGACAGCGAGCCATGTCTGCGTGATGTGACATGGCTGCCCGCCTCATCAATCCCTCCCTGGAGAAGCTGCCGAATTCTGTACGGTATAGAGTAGACGGGAGGATTTCCTCCCAAGGAAATGAGCAAAGAGAGGATGATGAAGGAGAGTCATGTATTCATTTGCTGTTTTCACCAATGAAAGCTTTATTTTACTCACTCATAAACACTGTGATTCCTAAATACATCTCCATTTGTGATTATATAAAAGATGTAGTATAACAGTACGTATTAGCTGCAGTGATAAGCTGTTATAAAAAAGCCCATAAAGTTAATGAAGGTTAAAAGCAATGCAACAACAATGTAAACTCAAAAACATGGGTGCCTTGCAGCTGTAAAAAAAAAAAAAAAGAAGAAGATGTGTAGCCACTCGTGTTGTCAGGTCTTTGTGAGTAAAGGTCATGTGTGTGACGGTGGCAATCAACCCTGGCACTGACCTGTTTTTCCTCCAGCTGGTGTTACCTGAGGAGAAAGGTGTTTTCAACCCTTTTCCAGATCCCATTATTGATTTGGTATTTCTCCTACTGTACTGTCCTGGTGGAATATTTTAATCAGATGTATGGATTCATAGTTCAGCAAGGCAATGCAGGGATGTCTGTCAATTTTTACACAACATTTAAAAAATAAAAAGTGCCAGACGCAAGACAGAAACAGACACAAATTAAACAATCGATGGCAGAAAGAAAGTTTTCTCCTATCAGTCGGTCAAATGTTGAGCCCAGAGGAAGGAAATGGCTTGAAATTCTAGCACAATTATCGGACTATGGTTCTTCGGCATCAACCCATGTATTTTACTTGGCATACAGCACTGCAGAACTCTCTGAATGGGTCATTATATTAAACTATCCTCCATAATAGGTATCCCTCGGCCCCTGTATGCCCTGGGGCTGCTGACACAGACAGGGAGGTCTAATGGTCTGCTGTATTAGTGGGTTAATTGCCGTGTCCTGGTCTCTACTGGGTTGTGAGGGGAGTGTTTTATTTAAAATGTGAACCAAACTGTCCTATAAAAGCTCTCATCAAGCGAGAGCATGATGGCCGTCATGATGCCGCATGAAGCAGCTGACCCCCTAGTAGTAGAAGACTGCCCCCTGTTGGTAGAAACATAGAACTATTGGTGTCGGGGTGTTAAGGATTCTGGCTTTTCATTAGCATATCTGTGCTTCTCTACACAATGAAATTACTTAATTGGGAAGGTGCAAAATACATAATGCATAACATAAAAGTTATTCATATTCATTTTTATTTTATTTTATTTAGAACCTTTTTTGGCTTTTCTGAAAATATATGTTTTCATTAGTTGTTTCCACATTATTTGATGAAGTTAATGGAGAAATGTTAGCCTATTAGTGATGTCACAATGTGCTTTTTATTTTTATTTTTATTTTTTACATGTGCTTCATGGCCTGCATGTTCTTTCTTTTAATTTATGCTATCATTAATCCTACTGATGTATGTATACTTTTTCAGACATTAAATATTTGATATTTGAAATTACATTCATTCATTAAGTTCATTTGTAAGATTTTTGAACACTTCTTGAAACGCAAACAAAACCGCAGTAATTTCAAATTCATTTCAAAGCAATACATTTTTTAATGTTTCTATTTTTAACTTATCATATCTTCATATCAGTGGCAAGTCCGTGATGGCAGACGTTCAGGTAGTCTGTCAGTGAAGTCAATGAAAAAGCTGATGCAACAGTAGTTCCTCAGATCGGGTCCTATTCTTCAGTCTGCGCAGAAAATTTACATTTTAATGGCTTGAACTGACCCCCCCCCCCCTCCCCTCCCTCCAAAAAAGAATAAAAGAACAAAAGCTGCCACCCTATATCAAAGTGAAAGCTCAGCTGAAATCTCGGGTGGCTGCCCTCAATGTGCCGCTGAAATAAACCGGCCCCCCACACAAGCATGGCCACAAAAACAGACGCCTTGGCATGTTCATAAGAACGCTTCATGTAATAAATCATTGCTCTAGACATTTACACTAAATTAATTTATACAACAAACCATTTTGCAGGATTTCTAAAAGGCCTTATACTATTAGATATTTTGACTTGTTGTGATAGAGAAACAGGCATCCCTGTCAGGATGTCTGGACAATATACCCCAGAAACCAAAGCAGCAGCTTGACCCTGAACATATATCTATATACCTGTATATATAAAAAAAAAGTCTAATCTGTATATTAGACTTTTATATGTTAGCTAGATGGGAATTTATGACAAATTATTAATCAGCAATGGCCTGTATTAGGATCTTAACTTTATAGTCTGAGTTACGGTTAATTGGCTGTGTTCATCCATGAGTGACTCTCAGCACTCATTAAAGAGTCAGCGACAATACGGTAAACAACAATTGATTTTATTATCATCCAGAATATTACAGATACTTAAGATTTGGTTTCCCGGATGTGGTTTCACCAGCTGTGATGGCAAAAGACAGATTCCTTCGAGTATAAATATGCACAAAGGATATGGTCTAACCACAGATTTACCTCGAGCAGGTGCACCACAACAATGTGACACAAAATAAAAACCCAGCTGTTGCACAGGGGATCGATATGATGTTTGAATGCATTGAACGGTAAGTCGGCTGAATCACGAGGTTACACGATGTTGCAAATGAAGGGTGTGGATGCTGAGTTGCGAACACATTTTGCACACTATGCAAATAAATAAAATGCTGCTTAATGTTTGAGGCAGTCTTTACAGTGTAGCTTGCATGATGCAGAGCTGATGGGTCCCACATGAAATCAGATATTGGAGAATTTCTCTGAGAATTAATAAATGCTGTCGGAAAGAAATCTGGCTTAATTTGCTCGTGTCTTCAGGAGAAGCTCTATGACGGAAAAGACTCAACACATATACTGCAGTGCTATAGGAATGGTAGGCCTGTAAATATAAAATAACATGTAGATAAAAGGTTCAGTTTTACAAACATTTCCAGGTGTGGTTTCTCAGATTACAGTCAGTCGTGAGGCACTCATATAGGGCAGGCAGTTTATTTACAAAAAGCACACTCATACACACGAGGAAAAGAAAGCAATGATGGCAAATTTCCAAACTGTTGGGTGTAGAGGAAAATTGTATCTGACGGATCTTAACAATCAAAGCATCACTTACTTCCATCTCTATTGGCGACTGGCCTGCAAAAAAAATACCAAAAACGTATTTCACCAACGGCCATTAGCAATTTCCTTTATAAAAATATCACCATGGTGATCCACAGATTCACAGATTAGACCGCGGCCCAAAAAACAATAATAGCAATATTTACAATATTTCAAGGGAAAATGTAAAGAAATCATTCGTTAACATAAAGGAAGGAGGAAAAGACGAGCAGTGCAGAAAGGGTCCCAAAAGGCAAAGCTTGCGATTCTTGCTTAAAGGTCTCTAAATGGACACCTCTTAATATTTTTCATTTGCCCTGTAAAGACCAGATAAACACAGCAGTTAAAAAGGAAGCAAATTATTACAGCTTATTGTCAGAAGATCCATCATTACATTTTAAACAAGATTATTGTCACATGAATTTATAACTCCTGGACAAGAGTTTTGTGTGTGTGGTTTTTTTTTTATTGTCACTTGTTACTGTCAAAATTCTTTTTCAAATTATTCCACATCTATTCTCCATTTGTTTGTCTTTTGACAGAGCTCATTAATACTTTCTTAGAAAACCAAAATAATTCATCAACACAATAATGACTTAAGTATACATAAAGAGGTGTTATGTACCTTAAATAAACACTAATCCATGATGGTACAAACATAGCACGCAACCAACTACATGAATTGTGGTTGAACACTATTGAGTTTCACATTCTCATGAACCAGTTGCATCCATGGTAGATCTGTGTAGTACTGTCTGTCTTTTGTGCTTTCACACATCTAGTGTAAGTAGATTGATTGATAAATTGTGTTAAGATCGAGTGGTTGTAGAAAACTAGTCCAAATAAAGCTAAGATTGAAAAGACCGATGTGAAATTATATCAGCAGAACAGGAAACAGTTAAAGCAACGAGGGTGAGTGAGTGCCCTGCCCTCAGCATCTTCTCACCTCATAGTTCTTCAGTTCAGCCAAAGTGCAGTGACTTAGACAGGGTTTAGTATCTAGAGTGAGACTGCCAGTGCTGGGGGGCAGGAAAAAGGACGAAAAGGTTCCAGTCACAATTAAGACCGTTACATATAAAGGGCAGTGCCGGAAAAAAAAGATTAAAATCCTCATATTCACACGGGGAACCATGGCTACATGATGAAATGAGTCAGAGGTCAAATTAAAGTCATTGTAAAATTTTATCATAGTGAAATTATGACGATCAATCAACCCTGTAGAAAATAATGAAGCGTATGTTGATCCTGAAGTCACAACTTTTGATGAACAGAAGTCGTCTATTTAAAATGAGCAACATGTTTTTGATGGATGATGACATGATTTGAAATAGGGCAGAGTTGGACCAACACAAGGCAATCCATGACTGAAAGTGGCAACGCCGTGCAGAGTGAAGGAGTGAAGGAAAGGGCCCTTTCTTTTATGTTCTTATGTGCAGCATCCTCTGCTGTTCACCATGCGGCGATGTGACATGAAGTGGGCGGGCGCCCTCTGCTGGTGAAACATGCGATGACAGCGGGTTTGGCAGCCAGATGGGAAGGGATCACGACAGCACACTGGTGTTCTGTGAATCCACGTCTCGCATGCGCATGACATCTGTACTTACTCCGCTCTCGTATACCGGGTTGTCGAAGGCTGACTCTTCGGTCATGTTGTCGTACGGCGGCAAGGATGTTGGCATTCTGATTGACTTCCCTTGGAATCTGAGTAAAGAGCAGTGAAAAACGGAAACATCCTGTAAAGACTCCTTTGATCATGAATCCAGATGAGCTAAATACACCTCTAAGGTATTGCTTACTTTGCAAAGAAGATGTAAATCCCAAGGAAAATCATCAAGATAATTGCAGTTGGAATTAAAACTGCAAGGACAATGTTGGTTTCTTCCATGCTATAATCCATATTTACAACTAGAAGAAACAAAACAACACACCAAAATGAGTTATTTATGTGAAACACGCACAAGAGAAAAATATCAATACACTGCTATTGCAGGGTTTCAAGACATGCCTCACCATCTAGCCTGCGCTCATTCACAGATGTGGTTGAGGATGCTACAAAGACATGATTGAAGTTTAGTGAGTACTTAGAACAGAGTTGTGTGACCACACTTTGCATTACACTTACAAAATGGGTGCAAAGGCTTTGCAAAAAGCAACACAATCATCAAAATATCTATTTCTGTAGTTCCAAATGTTGAGCGTTTCAAACGGAGAACAGTGAAAACTGAAGGGTTCGCTTCAGTGTGTTGGCATGATTTACCTCTGCATGCAGGTGGGGTGCTGTTCCACTGGGACGGGTGTCCAGGAATACAGTGGATGGTGCCCACGCCCTGCAGCTCGTAGCCTGAATGGCATGAGAAGGCCAGCGTCTCTCCTGCTTGGTAAAAAGCTTTTTCAGAGCTCTGAACACTGGTGGAGGCGGCGCCAGGGTTCCTGCAGGGCTCGTACTTTTCCGCTGAGAGGAAAGGGTTAAAAATAAACATTTAAATTTGTTTCACATATCATTTTTAACAGTAGAAATAGATAAAGGCAATAGAAATGGCAAAATAGACTGTAATTTGAATGTCATGAAACTATCAACGTGTCCCTGGGACAGTTTGTTGCTGGTGACTCACGGACACACTTGGGTAGCCTCTCGCTCCACTTGGGTGTCGCTGAATCTCGGTTGTAGCAGGTGAGGAGGCTGTTGCCAGACAGGACGTAGCCTTTGTTACAGATGAACTGCACAGTCGAGCCGACGCTGAAGCGGCTGCCCGTCTGCACCTTACGACTGTGCTCCACTTTACCAGGGTCCTGACATGTCCTGACTGGTGCACAAAAAAACGAATGATGGACGAGGATTATTTGCCATTCTTGCCATTAACAGAGGCAGAGGCGGGAGGGGATATGTCTAACATAATAACAGTCATTGAGATATTTATTTCAGAGTATAAATACATATAAATGAGTAGTTTAAGCACAGGTACATTAACTGTGCAGTTATAAAAAAAAAATGTGGACACTCCAAAAAGGCATCAAAATGAAGAATCGTCTTTTTCAGCCCACATCTTTCCGCCTTGCCAAAACCTGGCGTTCACACTACTCAGATTGTACGTGATACTTCCCTTGCATGTTCAGGCGTGTTGTGTTAGCAGCAGCCAAACTGGTCTTAGTCACCAGCCTCAAACACTTTTCTTTTTTTTTGAGTTGGGAATTTGTCATCTTTTGCCAATGTGGACCCAAGCTGCATAACAGATTCTTCTGTCATTTGGTCAACGATGCAGAACAAGCGCTATCCAAAGCCCGAGGATGCACTTTATTTCATCCTCTGCTAGTAATCGGGGTCAGCGGTAAGACCAAGTCAACCAGTGAAAAGGATTAAAAAAAAGGCTTGGCTGCAGCAGAGAGTTTCTTTGAAATGACGCATGCCCTGAGTAAGCATCACTTTGATGATGTTCCGTCAGTCTCGTGGGTTTCATTACATGAGTAAACTAAAATAGATTTTCTTATTACGTAGTCACCTCACTATGACATCGATTCTCAGAGGTGAGGTCAGTCTCGCTCCATCTACACACACACACAAGAAATGTATCGTACCTTCCTCGCATCTCGGTATATCAGCGCTCCAAGTGAGATCCCACTGACACATGACGATCTCCGACCCCACCAGCTCATAGCCAGGGTAGCACTGGTAGGTGATGATGGTGCCGTGGATGAGGTCGGGGTGAGACGTGCTCTTCCAGCCATTGGCGATCTCGGGCAGCTCGGAGCAGGTGTCATTTCTTGGCACCTCTGGTGGCGGATGATAGAAGACGGGATGATATATGAGAAAGTTCTAATCATGGATACTCTATTCATGAGGAACGTTCAACATGAATTTTCATTCTCTATATGGGATCAAGTTTCTAAAGGGACAGATCAAGGTATTTGTTACATTACAACATTATTATGCAGCATCTTCTTCTGCAGAGAATGAACACAACTGTAAAAGTGTGTGTTCTGTGATCCCCCTAAGCAGCAGCAGTCTGGAGTAAGAGTGTAAATAGAGGCTTGTGATGTTTACTGGGAAGTGAGCAGCATGTTGTTTGGCACCAGTCGATACACGGTTCCCAAACTGCAATGCACGTGGGCAAAAACACTGGGTAAAATCAACTGATGTGTAACCTGTGCACCCCATTATTGCGAGTCTGTGTTTATCATCAAATCCTGTACACATGAGATAAGCCAGAAGTCAGACAGAGCCACAGATATAAAAAGAGGGAAAGAGACAGAGGAATAAATAGATAGTTTTTCCCTAATTGGTAACCTGCCGGGTTCCAGTAAGAGCTCCCTTCCCATATTCCGTGCTACCATCTGCCTCGACTGTCTTGCCTTGTGAATCTCAGCAATAAAGCTTTAAAATTAAAACAGAGAATAAAATGCGTTGCTAATTGAATCACATGAGGTCTTACCAAAGAAGTGGACGACGAAGCCGTTGTTGTAGCCGTAGATATTTGTGGCGGGATCTGACTGAAACTGAATGGTAACATCAGCGATGGAGGTGTAGAGCTTGAAGTGCGTCCGCGTGCCGCTGTATTGTCCCAGGATGTTCGCTGTCAGGTCATCGCCGTCGTAGAAGGTCAGCAGATCATTTTTGCCAACATGGAGACTAGAACACACACAAAATGTGCTTACATGTCCAACTCACATTGTCGACAATCATATGTTTGCAGCTACACAGAATATCCCACATCTGTAGTTATGTGCTGTTTGTGCATTTTTCCATCTACTTGATGAAATAATTGTATTATAACACAAGGCAACTTGGCAAAGCTTGCGGAATATTGATTCTGTTTATATTGGATGGATTTGATCTGAAATAAACACTAAATAATGCATGATGCCCCGCCACACACACTCACACATAAACACACACTGCTAGTCTACATTTGCAAATGCATGAGGGATAATGCTAAAAAAAAGATCTTCACATTAACACATCATCAAAAAAAAAAGATGAAATACACGTCAACCAGACTACTGATGATAAAAAAAAAAAACACCAAAGGCCAGAGATTAATAATTTTCTAAAACAGAATCTAAACATTCAAATGTAGCCCAGAACCCCGTGACACAGAATTAAATATCAGGCAGCTGATACACTGCGCAGTGCACTCTCTGGTGTCAGCGATTACCTTGAGAATGCATTAACCTTTTCATTTGTAGATTCTGACGTCCTTGCCCCCCCTATATAGACCATCAGTAAAGCTTGACATTTATTCAGGCAAAATGTCAGGGGAAACCGGCTGCTTTTTGTTCTCTCTTTCTTTTTTTTTTTTACAGTTTGCGCCTTAAGCAAAGTGTGTCCAAAAAGCACTGCAGATTGGCTGGATCATTATTTTCGAAGTACCAGTAACGTTCACAAAAACTCTGCTGAACAGAAGTTAATGTTAAAAGCAAGCCAACGCTGCACCTCATGAAGGCCATTGGTAAGAGGAGAAAACTAGTTTCAAGAAACAGATAATAATAATAATAATAATAATAATAATAATAATAAATATAAATGAAAACAAAATATAATAAAAATGACTGTAAAAAATTGCAGCTCTGTGACTTGTTGACATCCATTCTTTTTCCGAAATTCCGCATCCTGCGTAAAAGTCGTGGAAGGATTTGAGGTAATTCTAGTTGACTCTGAGTGAGGGGAAGGTAATTCCTGGATTAGATACAAATTCATCACAGGGAAAACACACGGAGACATGGCCACTATTTCACCTGCATTGCCATGATGGAACTCAACAAAAGCATCTGAATGAACGGTAGTAGTCGTTATTATCTGCTATCGGCAGTGCTGCCTGGCGATGCGAGGGAGCAAGCGACCTCTCTTCAATCCCTCATGTACAACCTCCTCATCACTTCAGAGTAGAAAACAAGCAGCAGTTAATGTCAGTGAAATGCACACTCTGGAACTTTATTCATCCAGATTGGAATCCTCCCTGTTTAAAGATGACTGTCAGCAGTCACTCGTCTTCATCAGATTCCTCCATCTTAAATGGTCACAGATCACAGATTCAAACTGCGGCAGTCGGAGTGAAACAGTTGGGGTTAGGGTTTGGCAACTTTGGACAGAAAAGACAGGAATTACAAACCACAATGATAGCTGTAATAAAAACGTGAACATCATTAAAAGCCGTGTCTGCAGCTTCCTGCATTCACGGCAGGGATTGTCTGTCACTCAGCCATTTTACCATGTGATTATCTCCAACGTCTGCATGTCATTGTTCAACAACACATAATCCCATTTGCATACATTCTGCACTGGATTAGCTACCATAGAGATCAGGCTGTTCTTCCTCTCACTGCTTTTACTGTAGTGCATTTGACAATTGTGTTCTTATCAATGGGAATGCCTGTAATCTTTTGGTTGTTCCTCTAATCTGGTGTAATGACAAAGCTCAACAGCAAGTTTTTTCATCTCTATTGCTGCCTGATAACCGTTATACCGCAGACTTGTTTCTGCACTCGATAGGAATACCTGTTTATCTCAAAGAAGCCAGAGATTGATCAAGATTGAGCTTTTGTTTCTCCGTTTCATCTTCATCACGGAGAGAATTCAAAATGTCTCTTCACACTTTGTGCTGAGGTCACAATAAAAGCTGCATCCTGTTTCCGGCCTGAGACATGCAACTGATATGCTCTTCTAAATCAGCTTTACACGATGGAGCTTCTTCCTTGGAACGAAAATTGATCGATGGCATTTCACAAGCAACAGCAATCATTTTGATTTATAGTCAACAGCCTTAGCAATTTGAGACTGTGCTTGTATGTCTCTTCCTAATAGTCTCCCCTGTCATCCTAACTCATCAGGAATGCTGCTGTTGACCATACTTTTGAATTTGCATCCATTCATTCAATGCATGCAGAGGCTGAGGTGTTCTCAAAATCCTGGAGACAAGATGGAATGACAAACCTGCCGTGTCCTCAGTCTAGACTCGCCGCAGGTCGCTCGGATGCCTGCTCTGCAGTAACCTGGCGATCAGTTCACCTGAATGTCATCCCTCCAGACTCGTTTAATGGTTTCTCCTTTAGACAGGAAAGTCTCCTTAAAAATGTCTTCTCTCTGTCTTCACTGCTTCCGTTCCCTTCATTATTTTAGTATTATTTTGACATAAAATAACTGTTGTTTTTTTTTGCATCATCTGGGATATATCATATTTTCAGCATAGTTAACTATTTGTTCTTGTGAAAACTTGACTTGCAAAGACTTTAAATCTGTCACTGTATGATGCACGATGGTGTAAGAGTCTAAAATGTGCAGACAATATTGGTGAACAATCAACTCACTCACTGAATTATTTTACATCTAATACGGTCTGTAATTGGACAGAGCCTCAAATATTAAGATGATATGAACCACAAACCCAAAGCCAGAAGTTAGACTGACTTGAAAATGAGATGATTCTCAGAGTAAAGAGCTGAAATGAACACCCAGGATTGTTTTTTTTCAAAAAGCTCAATACTTATTTTGAGCTGACTTATTTGATTATATATTATCTCCTCTGCCAATGTGGCTTGGGTCTGTTTGAAAAATAAGCTCATGGAATTTCTGCATACCGATGGCACCTGCTCCATCCTGCATACGAAGGGATGGCAGTCACGTTTTTTTAAACCCTAGTCTAGGCACTTTGTCACCTTCATTGACCTGTCAAGGAAAGCCTTAGCAGCCCAGAAAATCTCTAACTGAATAGTTGACCTTTTAAATGTGGACTTTTTTTCTCAAATAAAAATAAATTTGAGTTCTCAAGCCCCAGCATAATCCCAGCAAAAGAGGACCTGCGGATGACGTTTAATGATCAAAATCACCACTAGAGGGCTCTATTACCAAAGTAAGTAATGTAGAAACAAATCTGAGTCCTGACAGTAAATTGATGCTGACATAATAACTACAGTAAAACAGATTTCTTCGCGGTGGTGACACATAAAGCGCCCCCCCCCCCCCCCCCCGTAACATCTACACCTGAATCATCTATCTAACTATATTCCACAGGTGCAGAAATCCGATG
The DNA here is from genome assembly GCF_040956055.1 of Brachionichthys hirsutus. Lineage (NCBI taxonomy): Eukaryota > Metazoa > Chordata > Actinopteri > Lophiiformes > Brachionichthyidae > Brachionichthys > Brachionichthys hirsutus. Next base: position 10,194,933 of record NC_090906.1, on the reverse strand, counting down.
TTACTACCTCTTGTTTCCTGCACTTGCTCAAACATGCTCTATGATAATTAGCTAAGAGCCAGCCCTCCTGTTTGGCCTAAATTAATTAATCAGTCCTCATTATGCACACTGCTGTCTGTAATTGCCAGCACAGGCACAGCGATGAATGATAACACAGAAAACATTCTCATTAATGTGAGCAAGTGTGTGCCCACCTTATAATGAGACAGCTCTCATCAACAAAAGCCTTTTGTCACTTCGACAGGCAAAACACGTGCACACATACACACTTTCACGTTAATTATATGTTGACCTAGCCTTCTGGAATGCCACTCTCAAATTGAACAGGCCAGACATGAGGGTAATGGTAGGGTGTGTAGGGATCAGAGGAGATGTGTGTTTTTATTATACATCAGAACTGGCCACGGCACCATATATTTATAAGGACCAAGGCTTGGGTTAAACCACGCTTAAGGCCGGGGGAATTTATTCTAGAAAGATAGATTTGTTTTTCTCAAATCAAACTTGCACCTCTGCATTGGGTAAAAACATGCGAGAGCGCACTGGTGTACCTGCAACATCAGACATCCCTGAGACTTCAGCTGAACAACAGGGAGACATATATAGTGCAGCAAAAACCCCGGTGCGTTATTCACATTGTGTAAATTATTGGTGTCCTGTAATGCTATTATTTCATTTTTGATGGGTTATTGTGGCTAATCTCAGTGGATGCAAGCTTGATAGAGGCAGCGGAATACAAAGCTGAGCTGGTGTAGCAAATATCCATGCTTTGGTCCAACATTCTGTTGGCTGTAAAAGGTCTCAATTTTAGATAATTCAGAATCTAATGAATACATGAATTTAAAACTTGCCATGGGATATATTTAAATGTACTGTATTGCATTTTTTAAACTACAATAGAATGGTTTTTCTTTTTGTTGATTTGCATGTTAACATTATTTTTTACTTCTAAATAATTTTCTTTATTATTTTATCTCCACCAACAAGAGCTTAAAGGGATTATGTGATCATTCATGTTTGTCTGTTTGTCATTTTGTACACACGGTAAAGTTGTCAACAGCTTTTTCTGTGTGGGGGGATGGATCGGATTTGAGTGACAGGGGTGTTGGAGGAGGTCTGAGCTGTTCTCTTCCGTAGAACAGAACAATTTTTTACAGCGCACATACAAATATGTCATGGGCCACATGGAAAGACTGCCCACTAACTCAAGTTGTAAGGTGGAGAACGTAATATTGTGCTAACAGCATTCTTTAGAGAGAGAAATCCAAAGAGATGAGGCAAGAAGGATCCTGCCTTGAGCAGGAGCAATTAGCACAGCTAGGAAAATTATAAATGAACAACAAAAATGTCAAATTCTTTCATAAAGTAAGAGCAAAAACAATTCCAGAAGCTTGAAATTGATTATTGTGGATGGAGCTGCTGCTCCGCCACAACCTTAAGTAATTTATGGAGATATCTGCCCCCCCATCCCCACCCCCATCCTGGTATCATTACACCTGGTACTGACATCGGTCCTGGGAGACCAGATCACAAGCGGACAGCCCTAAGTATAATGTTGAATAATTCTAAAACAACTTTAAAATAGATTTTGTGTCAGTGTGAATCTATGGACACAGCTCCGACGAAACTTCCAGTACAGGGAGCGTAGCTCATTGCAGCGAGCACGAAAAAGCCCATACAGAAACTGAAGGGTGCCGACGCCTGCATGTACAGGAGACCACTGTGCCCAGTAGCCAGTAGCCTCTGCTGGAGATTTGTCAGTAACTCTATTTTTCTCCAACCGCAGGAGGTATTCCCACTGGTTTAATTTGAACATCACTGCACCCTCTTGTGTGCAAGTGCTTCAAGCACTAACGGAAATCAATTATGCTGCTACTTTTTGAGCTTTCTCCAGGATCCCATGTTGATGGAATATTGTGAGGTTCCCTCAAATGAGGCAAACAGCTGAATCCATAAAAGATAAGCAGACAAAGATTCAGATATTTTGGCTGTTGTGTGTGTGTGTGTCTGTGTTTTTTTTTATTTGAAAGAAATCATTTAGTGAAACACGAAGAAAACTGCGCAATGCAATCAATTACACGTCAGTTACTAGCACTACTTTGGATGAGAAAGCATAGAAGTGTGCGTAGGTGTGTGTGTGTGTGTGGTGTTTTTGTACAGTAGCAGTAGTGCATGGAGAAGAAAAAGAGCTTGCTGTGCGCGTGTGTATCTGTGATGATGACATCTGTGTGTTTGTGTGTTGAATTACAGTTGGGAAGACAGGATAAGTGGCTCATAGTAGTGCACTGCCAGAGCATATTCATTTCAAAGCCAACTCTGAGACACACACCAGGGAAGTGGAAGCAGCGAGGCTTACTGGCTAATCTGGTCAGAGAGCGAGCTGGAAGCAACACAGAATTCTTAATGTTGTGGATGAGGAAAAAAAAAAATCTAATTAGTGGCTGCAGCCAGAGTAACCCTTCCCTGTGCGCATGCCATGGCGCGTCTACGTGTTTGGTGTCTGGAGATGAAGTGTTTACGATGTCGAGGCCAATCTGATCTTTCTCTTTGAGTTTCCATCTTCAGACAGGAGCACAGATTCTTACACTTGGATATCAAGCATGATCCTCTTGTCCTCTTCCACGTGAATACCCCAGATGCAGTCCTGCCCTTTGTCATAGGCCTCGGGCCAGTTAGGAGACAAGACCACGCCGGCGGAGTCCGTGATCTCCCCGCTGCACACGGCTGCGACGGACAAACACAGAGACACAAATAGATGTTTTCAAAATGCATCTCGAGTTGCAATCACAACCATTTTAACATAAACCTGACAAAAATAAATTATTTTCAGGTAACACTTTGGGTTATGTGTCTTATTCCTAATATCGTATATGCTTTAATGGGAATAAAAGACAGTTGAAATTGAGTTTGCAGGCCCCTGGTGAACCTTGTAAAATGGCATACTACCATCAAACTTCTTGGTGACCATGATTCACAGGAGCAGAAATTAGATTCTGTCCTACCCAGCTTTACTGAGAATTTTTCAATTTCACTGTGTGGCAGAATGACCACACAGGCATCAGAGAGCAGGTCTGAGGTCAGCGTGCAGTGTGGAAAGAGTGAAAGAGAAAATAAGGGAAGGGCTGGAGCACAGCCGCAGTATTTAACACGGCAGTGTTCATTTCAGGCAAATTAATGTATGACTTTAAATCTTAAGTGCTTCTAAAATTTGCCCTGCAAGCACACACAGCCTATGTTGAAGTAAGCCATTGTTAGAAGTATAAGAATTTATCATGGATCAGAGGAAAGCAGCTTAGGGAGATGACTACCAGTGGTCTTTAATATTTGAGTAAAAAAAGATTAAAAAAACTCCAATAAACATCTCGGTTCGTTAAGTCCAAGTCGCGCTCCATTGGAGGCACTTTTTTCTAAAAGAATAAATAAATAAAACATTTAATGTCACCCAATTACCCAAGCGGAATGGAATCTGTCGACTCACCCCTGCAAGCCGGCTCAGTCTCATTCCACTGTGGGCTTTGTGCATCCACACATTCAATCACCACAGAGCCTTGCTCCAGTGTGTAGCCGGGGTCACACGAGAATTCAACAACAGCCCCCAGACCGTAGGTGGAGTCGGTGCCGCTGAAGTTGCCGTACTTCACGAAGGGTTCGTAACACATGCCTTTCGCAAAAGCTGTGGGCACAAAACGAACAAAAAAAATAAATCTGTCATCAGAAAGGTCAGCAGTCACAGTATGCTGTTAGAAAATGCACGATCAACCTGCCTTCATATCTGATGGCTGCACCGGTGGAGGTCAGTGTCCCGTCTGTGGTGAACTCTACAAACAAGTGACGTCCGGTGCCGACCACACCTTCATTGGGCAAATACTCCACCTCATAGGAGTCGTACACAGCTGGAGAGTCTATGTTGTTGCCATCCTTGATTAGGAGCCTGGAAATCACACGCAGACAAAGAGAAGCAAAAATAGATAAAAAAAATACATGAAAGTGGGGCTTGAAATGTAAGAGAAGCATAAAAGAAGATGCTACGAGCTTTTCTCAGATGTGCAAACTGTTCCTGTCTTTGTTATAATAGTTTTGCGATAACATTTTACACCACTCTGTAATGAGGCGGACGACCATGTGTGACAATAGCCGATATGCAACTGCTGTTTCCTACCCTCTGTAGGCCCTTCAATTCAGTCGCTTGATGATAAAGGATAATAAAGATAAAAGGTCCTATCAAATGCATCTGGCGCTCCCTAAAGATTTTGGTTATTTATAGCCTTTGAGGATTTTTAAATGGTGATACGGTGTTATTCACAAAATGAGTTTAAAGCGTTCAGCCTTAACATGCAAATTTGCACGTAGTTACTATTCACTCTCACTCTCAAAGCTTTCATTTTATCAGCATGCATGCACCACCTGTCATCGTCCTCTGCCAGAGCCACCTTCTCAAAGTGAATATGGAGTTTGTGGCCTTCGGGGGCCTCCAGGACCCAGTGGCACGTCAAATTGTTGCTGTAGTTGCCAGGAAAACCGGGGGAGACAATCCGACCATAGGTGGCATTTTTTATCATTCCCCCGCAGGATGCTGCGCGTGAGCAAAAAGAGACAAGAAGCAGACAAATAGTTGGAGGGGAAGACTGCATGAAGATGGCAAAGACACCAACTATAACAGGAAGAGCGCTGTTGTGAAAAGTCCATGTCTGGCTATAAATTAAACCAGTATCCAGCAGACTTTTGACAACGGTAGGCGACTCACCTGGGTCTGAAACTGTGTGACAGCGTGTGATGGACTTGTACAGAGAACAGTAAAACAGCAGCGCTAACACTATCAGGGCAGAGCAGCTGCAGGCAGCACAGAGAAAGAATGGAAGTGGGAGACGAGCCTTCACCAGGAGGAGAAGGACAGTCGTGTGGCTCAGTTCTAATCACGGCAGCAAGGTCCACGGGCCTTGTGTTGCCCAGTCTCAAAAAATTATAGCTTCCTGCTAATCACATGCAAACACTCATTTGGACTCTGATGTGAACCATTCTAAACAATGGGAAAGAACAAAGTGAAAATAATGAAAAAATCACTTGTATTCTGAAGAGAAAATGACAATTTCCATGCAGGGTTTTTTTTCTTTTTTTTTTTCTGTGTTCCTAATTTTATTTGTGAAATCTGCTTCTTTCAAATCAGTCTGTTGGAAAACATTTTGACAAAGTTAATTGGAAATGCAATTTGATTCAGAGGAATGGCCCCCAGTCACCTGGTGTATTGAGTACAAAAATAAAAAAGAATGTCAAGCTAGGAAGCAATTTTTCCAATTAACCAAAGGTTTTTAAGACTCTATAGATATTGAATCTGGAAAAATTGCATTTTGCTCGATTATTACATTTCAGTAAGCATCACCTCTTCGCCCTGAACTGCTCCGATGACCGGAAGCTGAGGAACATTTGTCTTACCCACACACGTGGGCTCCTTTCCACTCCAGTAAGGGGTGGTCGCGTTGCGGCACGTGAGCATTGTGGGGCCTTGCAACTTGTAGCCGGTGAAGCAGTGAAAGAAGGCTTCTCCGCCGGAGTGGAGGTGCGTTACGGAAACTTCCCCTCCGGCAGGCTCTTTGGGGAAGGTGCAGCTCAGAACAAAAGCTGGAGAGAGAAAGATACAAGATACATGATAAATGAAGCGTAAGAGCAAAATTACTTGTGATATTTAGCAAAAATACCGGGTCACCGGGTCACGCGCCGTGCTGGAACCTGGCCCAGCAGTCAACGGGCGAGAGGCGGGATACACCCTGGACAAGCCTCCAGTTCATCGCAGATCATCATTCAATTATATCACACAATTGTTATTAATTCGTAATCATTGGTTCTATAATGAAAAGCTAATTAATTAGACCTATGCATGTCTTAATAATGAAACTCGTTATTGAAAATCTGACTCTGTCACCGTTCTCAAGTGAGTTTTTTGTTTGTTTGTTTTTGTTAGATGCTAAATTTGCCAAGAACTCAATGTTTCATTGTGAAGAAAAGCCAAATTCTTGCCAAAACCAACAGCCAATAATGTTAACAGGCTCCTTTGTGTCCTGCATTGTGTTTACCCCATGCTGTTGTGTTGCATTGTTGACAATGTTGTCACTCTTCCAACCCACAACCGAGCACAAAAAAGACATTTAGACAGAAAGGAGGGGGAACCAATTGTTTTTCCAATCATTTGCGCATATTAATCAGGTGCAATGTCTCAATGTCTTCCTGCTTCTCTAACATTTATACATTCTCCACAACAAACATTCAAGCTTGTGCATATAGGCGCTCACTCTGTTCATTAATTGTAATTTACCAGTTCACGCATGTATGCAGATGTACAGAGAGATGTTTGCAGCAATACAGTAATGAACGTGGTGAGCTATGAGATGAGGTGTAGAGCCGCTGCAAATACTTTGACAAATGGAACTGCTGCTGATTAGGTGAGCATCATAGTGGGCCTGTAATGTGATAGCTGGAAGAAGAATTGCCTCTGTAGTGTTTGTCAGAGAGTCGTGATTCCAGCAGGGTAAGATCAATGTTCCTGGACTGGCTTTGCATTGTTAGTCTGTCCCTGTTTTTAAATGAATGGTGTAGGATGGGATAGGGTTCACATGGATAATGGAGTGAGCTAACCGAGTCTGTAATGAAAGCTATTAAACAACCTTCTGCTGTCTAATAACCACACTGTTCTACCTCATTAGCATTGGCACTTTAATGACCAGACTAAAACTTTAAAACTTTTGGAAATGTAACAACAAAACAAGCAACATAATTGGATCCACTAAGAGCTCGTGTTGCAAAAAAGCACTTTGATGCTATACCCTGCAATATAACAGAAACCCCCTTTTTTAAAACAACTTTGCTCAAACTGTTGAAGTCATGTTTGGGCTTAATGGGGTGCATTCAAATCCTAAAAAGGAGTTAATTGGAAGGAGTGAACAACAAGGGAAACAGCCATTCTGGAACACCTGTCCATGAGGATTCTATTTGCAAAAGCAATTATGATAATAATCAAGTAATGTAAACACCTTAATCTCATATTATGTTAATGTAATTCAGTGTGTTACCAGAAATAGCAAGTGGACCACAGCTATTTTCAGCTGCGTAATTGAAATGCTGTTTTGGCGGGAGCATGCCAATAGAAATTTACCTCCTTGTTTATTCATTTATCTTATTTTCAACATACAATAATGTGTTTATTTCTGTTCCAAAACCCATAACATAATGTTAAAGTGTTTTTTTTTTTACACGCCGATCAAGTCTAAATTGTCTTTATCAAGTACGGAACTATTGAGTGATTTTGACACAGGCCCTATAATGAAACAACCAAAGACCTTTTCTTTTGGCATCGTGCATTTAAAGCAGAAGCCAATGACATTTGATAGGCAGGGAAATTATGTATTTGGTTTTTTGCGTGCAACGACAATGAGTAAGTGGAGTTTAAACAGCGCAAAATATATTAGAAGCTCTGCAGCAGGGTGAATTTGAACTGCTTCTATGTAGCCAATCATTTGCAAATGTAGAACACTTAAGTGATGTTACTGGCATTACCTCGAGGCTAAATTGGGTATTCAAAAATATTATTCTATCAATCTTTGCACTCTAACTCACTGGGAAACATTATGCCTAAATGCAAAATGGCCATAAAGGCTCGTGAAACTGCCCTCCTCTACTATGTTTTAATCTACCGGCCGTTTTTTTCTTCTACACAAGCTAGTGGTTTCTCCCATAATGAAAAGGGCCTTTCTTCTGCAGTAAATCAGTGAGCCACAGGGGCGAGGTATACTGCCCCTGGGTCATCCATTCCATTCATAGTTTATCACTGGCTCCAATGAACCTAGTTATTGCCATTATCATGGCAGCATTTACATCCCTATTGAGCATGCAGTGGGAGAGCCAGAGGCAAAAATTTGTGGAGCCAATTCCTGAAGTATTAAATTACGTGGTGCCTCCATTCCACTAGATGTGGTGCTGGGCCATAAAGTCTGATTGTTTTGCCATTACAAATAATAGATCCACAATGCAGACAGCCAGGAAGATTAGCTGACGCACCGTGAGGCTACAGCAAACAAATGGGACACTTATGTATTTAGTGTTTCCTTGTAGAACAGAGGAAATGATTGCATTGGTGTGACACAGATATTCCACAACACGACCAGTGTGCAGTATGGGATTTCAGATTGCATTTGATATTCTGCTGGACATGCAGAAAAAAGATTTACTGCAAAGCAAAAAGTGGAATTCTCTGAATGATGAAGTTCTAATTCAAACAATTCGTGCGATTACATTTCAGCCATGCATAAATAAGTCAGTACACAATAATACAGATATTGCCTACTGTCTAATATATAATTATAGAAATGATATGTCACTGCAATGCGTTCCCTTAGTTAACTCAAAGATGCACTATTTAGATGAAGAGCATCACGGATCAAAATGTGAGGTATCACTGGCATAACTGTTAGACTGTCACTATCAAAGATAATATATTCAGAATAGGGTACTTTATATATATTTTTAAATAAGCATCTATAAAAAAAAGAAGCAAAAATAGATCAAAGCCTGTCAGACTTAACTAGAATTTAAGTTCAAAATGCTGTCTTTATGCACAGCTTGTCGCATTCAGTTTGTCATCATAAGGCATCCAAACAAGGGATAAATATTTTTCCATTTATTTTTGTCATTTCACTACTCTTCCACGCAAGAGTTCAAGAGGAACACATCCTGTCTTTCCACCTTCATTTCCTCGCTCTTATTCATGCAAGAGCAACTGCTTTTTTAGAATAAAAAAGTCTGCCTGTTTTGTGCTGCTCCATGGCCTTTCACACCTATCTGAACGTATTTTGTGTCAACAAAATGTTTAATCGCAAATCTGCGTTTTGGTTTCAATAATAAGTTGAGGCTTCCTCAGCCCTCTGTCAAAAGTTGCCAGAGATAAACTTTTGGAAGTCATTTAATGAAAGAAAACTTTTCTGAAAGAGCGCATGGTGTAACTCTTGCACTTTCCTATACGCTGCTCCTATTGAAAAGTCTTATTCTAGTATGACGGTGAAGCAGAGGCAGCGGAGAAGCCAGTAGCACGTCCACACCTGCTGTGTTTGGACAAAGAAATAAAAGGCATTTCAATTAAGAGACTAATTAAGTGTTTTCTACATTTCTTTAGAAAGACAGTGGAATTGACTATGAGAAGGTGAATTAGCAGGGAATAAAAAAAGATGTCAGAAAAAGATCACAAATAATGAGTCTCGTCATTTGTATTTATAATTAATAACATCCCGTGTGGGAAATATGATCCATTTCCAAGCAGGCAACACTATTATGATGACTTTATGTCTCTTGTCACTGATGCTGACGTCCATCGGTTTCCAGCTGTACGACTGTCAATGTTTCCAAAGTCTCTGGCTGCGGACCAAAACATTGTCTTTTACAGAAATAAATCACGAATAATAATGTTGACTCTAGCAAAGATGTGGAGTTGCAGAAAGCTTGAAACACCGTTCTGCCAGGATATGAGCTATTGAAATGGATGTGATTGGGTTGAAAATGTGATTTTAACAGTAACCTATTCAATAAAGCTCATTAAAGAGAAATAACTGCAGACTGCAGGCGGTGCCTCTTCGAGGCTGTGACAAATGTTGGATCACTTGTCAGCGTCGGAGGTCCTCGGGCCATCACTGTGAACTTGGCTTATTAGTTAACTGCTCAATAACTCCTGTAAAACATAAACGCTATTGGTGATGCAATTGATTATGTTCTATCATACAAGTCAAGATCATCTGTGGGAAAGAGGGCAGAAATGGCGGCCGTTAGTAAATTGGGCGTTGTGGCAGTACTTGAAATTATTCATAAGCACAACATTTGAGCAAGCAAATTATCTTTTATCCTCTATTTATATATGTTGTAATTATCTTGTACTGGTTCACTCCTACCTTTATTTTAACATTTGGGCAGAGCATCCTGTAAACACACTTCGTACATTAGGTGTTTAGGGTATGAATGGATGAATGCAGGAATATTTATTCCGGTAATGAAGATGTTATTTACCTTTTTGATTGAGTTCAAAGAGGGACACATTCATTTTGTATGTTTGTGCATTATACTTAATATATTTTAGGTGGGGTGGCTTTTTCTATTGTTGCTGTTGAAATACAAATGATGCATGTTCAAATGTCCAAATATAGAAGGACATGCAAGGAAATTGTGACATCAAATTCTATACATATCAAAACTAAACACGTCTATGATCATGTTCCAAGTTGTCAGAGCCACTGCTGAGGTTATCAGTCTGCCATTTGAGGTGCAGCCAACGATGTAGCAGATATTAATTACCCCGAGCGGAGATCCATCTCTCTGCAGCTCTGTCTCCTTCTCTACGCTTGTCCAATCACATTTATCACAGCCCATTATAAAGGACAAGGTGATTCTGTGCTTACGAAGGAGAGGAGCCCAAATTGAAATATCTACGGTGTATCCAATATGTCTGGTCTTCTGGAAATGCTGTCTGCAGTTTTTTCTCATTAGTGTACATAAATTTGACACTTCATCTTCTACACCAAATGGGTTGTTTGGTGGACATGGAACTTCAGACATCTCACTGCAGGAAATATACAGTATATGAATAAACCGCTATCGCTGGCAGCAATTACCCAGAGGAGGCTGTCTTTGTGGGGGTGTTTTACATGGATCTATAACCATTGATGCCATAAAGCATCCTGGAATATAAGAGAAGCAGCTAGAAAATGATTTAAACTGAATGACCAGGATTTGTTTCAGCTTAATTCTGGTTTGTATTATTATTATTAATAATCAATGAATGACTTCTACTCATAGATGTCCAGACTATATATGATCTTAAAGATGTATTTATATTTGAGGCCAGTGTTAAATTTGATGCTGACCCAGGAGCAAACATCTGACTTTACCGCCATTTATAAGCTGCATTAATCAAAAATGCTTGGATGGAATAGCGAACTGATGGTGACAAATATATCTTCTGATATCCACTGACAGTGCAATATATTTCATACCATTTGCCGGCGCCTGTCTATATCGACGCACACCCTTGTGTGCTGTCGACTGACCCCTTGCTGTTATCATTCAGTCTGACCACACGCCGATATTCACACATCCAAACGGGGATGGGCGGATTTATCCCACTTCGGCGGCGCTGTTTTGATCGCTGCTCTCATTTTGGAGCTGATGAAAGTACAGCTGTAATGTGGTGGAATGAATGCTTTGTCTACCAGCTTCCACCATCAACTCAAATCGATGGGGCATGTAATTGGTGGCCACTTTTTGTGATTGCTAAGACAAACAGGCGATGTTGGGGACATGGAAGATCAGTGTCACGCACAAAACAAGCCCGAGAGAGGGATTTATGAGCCGTCAGATTCACCAACTTACAGTCACAATCTCCGACTGATTCTCACTGCTGCAAAGCACTATTGTAATTACTGTTTGACCAGATTTAACAGGCCATTCTGTAAAGCTGTAACCTCCACGAAGGCCAATGGAATTCAATAGAACAAAACTAATTAAATATTTATACCACTGACAGACAACCTTGTGAACTTCCACTGCTGGACTTCTTGACGATAAGGGTGAAACGATATGGGGTACATGAACAAGTTTTCTTGAAGTTGCAAATTACAGCAACGTGAAAAGTCAATGTTACAGAACATTTTACATAAATAGATATGACGGTGCCTCTGTTTAATGTAAAGTGTTTTTAGAAAAATGTTCCTGCAGTGACGATTATGCCCTCCCAATCCTGCGCCACGATTAGAAGGTAAGTTAGATCGCTTCTCACACATTGCAAGTACATACAGCGTGAATTCATGAGAGGCACCTGCTGCAACATAGCACCGGCTCACCTTGGTACTGCAGCAGAATGAATCCAGCATTCTGCTGCTGATCACTATGGAATCGAATGGAGATCTGGTTGCTCCAACTACGCAGCACGAGCCCCCTCATCAAGACCGACTCGTTGGCGAGGATGAAAGCTTCTCGGCCGCCCGTGTCCTCCACCGTCACGTGATCGCCCTCCAACGCGCTCACATTTAGCACCTGAAAAAAGGAGGAGATGCCATCATCACAAGCAAGTCTCGGTTCAGTCATTTGCTTAGTAACCCATTATTGGATTTCAGATGTGTTTTTAAGTATTTACTGTACAATGTCATTCCATATAAGATTTGTTGAAGATCAACTCATCCTTGTTCTGCTTCCCCATGCGGCTATAAAAGACACTCCGACAACAGTGTTTTATGTCTTCCACAGGTTTGAGCAGCATCTGCAGCTAAATCTGGCACGGAAGCCTCATGAGGATTGAATGTAGTTAAACTGCCTGGATAATGGAGGAGTGGCACATTTTGGAGCAACATCTGATTCATTCCCTACAGAACTATAAGAGCTAATCCAACAGCAGGCCATAGTTATTATTACAAATATGTTTTAATTGAATTGTAGCAATTTGCTTCTAATAACTAAAAACCAATCCACTAAATAGCACTAAATAAATGTAAAATATAAGCTAAGTGCCAAATGTACATCGGCCTGTGGAGATTTAAATACCGGTACCACTGTGTCACTGTGATAATCAGTTTATCTTAAACTAAATGGAAATGAGCAAAAAGCCTAAAAGATAAATGCATCCGCAAAGCTATTGGCAACTCTTGCTGACATTTTTATATATACCTTGCACAAAAATGTGTTTAGATTTTGGGTGTCCCTTGAGGCAGAAAAAAGGGTTCCCCTCCACAGACTCATGTCCTTGAGGTATTGTGTGTGAGGAGTGTTTGGGCAATGGCCTGGAAAAGCTGAGACAGTGGGTACGATGAGCACTTTGCACCACAGCGGCAGGAAGCTGAATCTAGTCAGGTTGACTAACTGTCACTCAGTTGACGGGAGCTGACAATGAGAGTGTGGAGGGGCTAATGGACGCTTTGAGGTGGAGCGTGAAGGTGACCTTTCCCTGAATGATCCATGAGGTCAGCCAGTTTGATTTATTCGATTTTTAATCGCATCCTGAATATAGCACAACACTACTCTCGAGGTTTTCAGACAAACAGAGCAAACGTTAAACCAGAATAGGCAGCAGGGATTCAAGATTCTGTCACCTCGGTTAATTTTAGCACAAAATGTCATATTTTCATTTTAGTTTAAAGTAATTTAGTTTTTGCTGGAGATAACAGTGTCACAGTGAGTAATAAAAGGAATGTCACATGATTTCAGAATCCCTATTTCTCAAGGGCAACAGCAATGACATCACCTCAGGCACAGTTTTTTTTTTCTTCTGCCTTTTCTCTCTCAGTTAATATGGAGGAATTTGACGTTTTGTAAATCAGGTTATCCCACATGCTCATCTTATAACTTCATAATTCACCTCACAGTGCAGCACAGCAGTGCTCCTATTCATACATGTACATCCAAAGTGTTAGAACAAAATGCAGATTTGTGGAATTGCATCTAAATTACATTAAAATTACATTACAACCTTTCATGTGGCAAGATCTAAACATTTCAGATCGTTAAGCCTGCAGGGAAGCAAATTTGTGCTATGTTTTCAAGTTGTTTGTCTCGGGCATTCAGACTGAGTTAAAGATCAAAATGAGAGATTATAATTTCATTCAAATATCAAATCATTATGCTCTAATTTATTTCAGATGCCTTCACGATTATGTAAAGCTGACATGTGGATGAGGCGCCTGATATTGCAGCCATGTTCACAAATATTTCAGCCAACCAGCTCTTAAATATATATATATATTTTTTTAATGAATAGCACATAATACCTGTGTTGTTGATTTGGTAAACGCGCATCGTGAGATGTTTATGCTGCTGTATCCATCGTCCATATGGTTCACATCCTGATATTTATTGAGGTCAAACAGATTGTGTGAGCATAGAAACTTGGTTTACATATACAAGGGAGGCTTATGAAGGACAGGTGAGCAGATAGTGGACAGAGAACATTTGGACTGATAGATAGTTTGGCCCCAGAGGACCCTATCATTTGTCATCCACCCTGGGACCTGTCACTGCAGCCGGCAACAGCTGTCCTGCCTCAGTTATGAATCATTGGCCATGTCAAGAGACATCAGACTACCTTATCTTCACCAGTGCTACAGCCAAATGCCCAGAGGGACTTCTTTCTCACTGTCAAACACACAATGCACACACATAGACACACACACATGTCTACGTACACGCATGCATTTTACTCTGGACTGTAATGAGCACAGGCTTATTGTAACTACTAGATAGATTCTCCACCTCAGCGAACACATTTGTGAGTCTGGGGATTTGGCTGACCAAGCACACTTCTGCACCAAACACAAGATTATCAAAGGACGCCATCTAAATCTTTTATTTTTGGCAGAGGGAGGGGGGCGTTGTGTGGCAAGGAGAAAATCTAAGTATTTTTTTTTTAAATCAAGCTCATGAAATGGAGAATCTAAAATGTTGCAATAAATAAACTGTCCATTGGGGAGGAACTTGTTGAACTCTACTTCTTCCCTGTAAAATATTTTCCCTTAGCCAAATCAAAATGAGAGGACTGCAGGCAAGAGGGTCATCTCTCTCTCTCCTCTGGCCGGTCTTTTCAATCAGACCCCAATAAAGAACAGCCCATCCTACAAGGCCACAACACAATCACGAGGGTGGAACTTCACTCAGGACACAAAGGATGGGCGGAAATCTCTAAAATAAATGTTTCAGAGTGCCTTGATCTTTCTGTGTTTACCATGGCCTTTGTAGAACAGGGAGCTTCCAGCGTGCTGCTGTGTTAAACTGCCTGATAGTGAGCCGGGGTGAAGAGCCATCTTATCACATCCAAACAGAAAGCAGCCTGGCATGGGCTTTAATCTGTAGCTAGAGTCAGCGCCGATATCTGACCGTGTCAGAGATCAAAGAATCAGTTTCATGCAATTAGAGTGTTGCTATCTTCTATTAAACGGGACAAAATGCATAGGCGAGAAATAAAAATATTCTGCAGGTGCATCGAAACAAATGACACTTTTACCATGTGGCATGTAATCTTTCCTCTCTCATTTATTAATTAATCTGTAAGTAAACCGTGAGCTAACTGTCTGCAGAGACCTACTTCCACTGATAATTTACTGTCGAAAACATCTGGTAGTGCTCTGCAATGAACATTTACACTGACTCGCAGGAGCCATTGCTGATGCAGAGATGAGCAGTATGCCATCTAAATGATCCCACCATACATGGAAATTAAAGGACCCTGCTGCAAGGGGGAAATAAATCAACAGCCATTGGACTTACCAGCTGCAGTGTCATTATTACTATGATAGAACACATCGGCTTATGCAGGAGAACACAACACGCACCTGATTGCTCCGTGTCTGAGGCTCACATGTGAATTATCTCAGTGCACCCATCCGGTTGCTGTTTTTTGTGCATCTTCCGATAAACTCACTCGAAAATGAGTTCTGGCGGTGATTGTTATGTAACAACGTTATCAGAAATGAACATTCACCTCTACTGAAAACCGCCAAGGCCGTTTCCGATTAGCGCCGTCTTCTAAAACAATGGATCCTCACCAATCAGCAAGAGCAGAAATTTTAATGAGAATGTGTTGGAGCACAAGGATGAAAACAATGAGTTCAGTTTTAAAATGGTCCCTGTTTTGCTCCCAGTACCTCCACCACAGAGAGACCATCTCCTCTAACGCTGGTGGGGTGTTTTCCCTTACACTAAAACACACACCGAGACCCTCGCTGTCTCAGGAGCCGCCATGAGACGAGAGCCTTGCTTTTCTGAGAAATCCACATCAATTTCTGAAGTCTCTGTCACGCCTTTCTATTTCTGTATATTTGCCTCACTGTGCATTTTCAGCTTGTATTTAAATGCGCCGATTTCTAATTTACTCTCTGTATTTTACCAGAATGCACATTCACTGTCCAATTCTCATCATGCCACCGCAAGAGTTTGGGGAGAACACTGTCTTCTGCTAGACAGCCTTCTCCCTGTATGACAGCTCGCTGGGTGGAGGAGCAATTAGTGTCACCTGAAAGCCTTCGTCTCAGGGTGGCTAGTCCCCGTGAAAACTCATCTCTGCAAAGCCCTGACACCCTAAAACGCTCATCAAGATCAAACTGGCCTCTTTTATGCCCTGTCTTACTCCCCCCCGAGGCACAACATGATGAAGTCTTCCTTCTCCGGCTGCCTTCTATCAAGCTGATTAAAGCCAGCAAGCCTGTCTTTGGCCTCCATTCCTCAGTCGGGATCAGTTTCTCTGGGACATACAGCGTCTGTGTGGCGTGGACCTATTTATGCAGCTGAGGGCCAGAGGTGATGAGGATTACCTGCATCATTGTAGTTTAGAGGGTAACTACCGGTTGTACAAAAGTGTCAAGGCTTGCCTGTCAAGGAAGCGCTGTCTTGCTGCCCTTTTATATGACGAGAGCGCTATCGGTCAGTGAACAATGACAGTGTAAATTGAATTATTTTCCTCACAAGCCACATTTGGCCAGAGTCAGCGCTGGGCGCAGTTTGCTCCCCTTGTAAGGAATGCTAGAATTAAAATGGGAGTTCCCAGATCAATACGGCAATTCACCCAGCACTGAGAGGAGACTGTGTATCAAGTGTTGGCGCTGCTTATTAACGTGGCTATTGATTGGAGTCAAGAGTGCGGTCACAGAGGCGGCATCAAATACCCATCGTTAACCCTCAGGTCAGGGTTACCGATACACATTTGGCAGGTGCTATAGCATCTCAGTCCTTAAAGGGACATCGATGATCAACCTTGAGGCATAACTCTGTGAACATGCAGCTCATTAGCTGTTTGGAAAACAATTCACTTATTTGAGGATGATAAATATGGAGGCTTTAATTTCCCCAAGCTGACACGTGAGGCCGTTGTTTCATATTCATAAACTTGAACAAAATAAATCAAGTAGATTCCAGTTTTCACTTGGTCGACGACTAAATCCTTTTCATACATGTCATAATGGCTCGGCTCGGCAAAGGACTATCTCTAATTTAGTAATCTGCCATTTCTGTAATAATATTAATTTTCCTTAAGATACATACTATTTCCATTTGACTGTTATTTCAATCAAGATACCTAGAAGAAGAAATATACATATATATATTCATGATGACATTTTTCAATCAGTTGAAGCTTTCTTTGTGTTAACATTCTGTGTTCTACAAGAGCTAAAAGTGATTGAGACCTGATAGAGGAGGCAGACAAGAGTGTCAGTGAGTGTCGCAAATGAGAGCCGGGTGGAAATGCAGAAAACAAAATAGAAGGATCACATAATTGTGAGAGGGATGAGAAGAGAAAAAATATAGTTAAACAGCATTTGACCTCAAGATCCTCACTTGCCATCTCCCTGAATGATACTGCTTTAAACCTGTCAGAAAATGGAAGCACTCTCCCAATCAGCCTTTGAGCTACTGGAAGAAATTGGCCACATCTGGGCTGCTAACCCCTGAAATGTGTCAACCACCCTTACTCCTCCCTACACAATGCATTATCTTTTAGCAAGAGCGCACAGATGGGGGCACCATGAAACAGAACGGGGACAACCTGTGCAGAGCTTCAGATGGCAACTCTTTGAGACCCAGGTAGCGATGAAGAGCAGAGAAGATGGAGAAATCAGAGGAGGACAGATGGCCTGGAAAGAACCGATTGCTAGCTAACGCTGCAGATTTATTTTGTCAAAAAAAAAAAAAAAAGCTCAAACAGATTTTAAGCACTTTAATGCCACAGCGCGGTTCTGGGAACTTCCATCTGTCCTGTTCTAAAACCTTATTGCCATAGTTACTCTAAGAAGACGAGCTAAAGAGCCCAAAAATGAGATGGAGATGTCGCAAATTTACCTGTTAAAAACTTTCATTTATGCAATGTGTGGATAAAAGGTCTATTTTTGTACATACCAATAGACCTTTGTTTAAATATAATTTCAGCCATTATTAAACCATTAGATATCTCACTGTTGAAAATTGGTGTTACATCAACCCACCTAATATTTATGCCATTATTCTGTAAATATGTTGTACGCCAGCCAGAATCACCAGATGGGAAAACATATTATATACGGCTAGCTGTGGCCGAGAGGTTTCGGGATGAGGACAGTAAATTCTCCTGATTAAATTTTCATCACATCCTGCCTTGCATGCTGCCAGCTGCTGAAAGAATTGTGCAAACACAGAAAAGGTCTCATCCTGCTTATTTAATCCCTTCCAATCTATCTGATGTTGAATACTGGTGCCTATTGTGCTGGACAAGACTGAAAAGGATTTGTTCACAAATATACATATAGATAAATAAATATGGACCAGTCTAATCAAAATTATTTTAAATACCTTTTGCCTTATTTCCATCCTTTGCCCTTGCCTAATGCTGGTCAGTGTTTTGGACTGGTAGTGTCCCGTTAAAAGAGGCAACTTCCCATCCTATTTGATTAGTACCATTAAAATTACATGTAAATATATAATTAAAAAAGGATATTAACAATAATATAAGCTGTTCATTTCAACTTTTATTTATCTTTTTTTTATATCGGCCTTCAATGAAATGACCCAGTTGCTGGCTTATATGTATCATCTGTTGTTATTAAATTACCTTTGCAACAACTGGTCTACAAGGACACGAGACAATGTCCCATATGTGATATTACTCCTTTGGATACATTTATTGCTAGCTGTCGTGTTTAACACATGACCATGACGCTCCAGGCCTGTGCAGCTTCATATCCGCAATGTAATCTGTCCTACAGCGCACCATTTCCAATGAGCTGCCAAATCAAGCCATACCAATCCATTCGTTCCAAATTTGAGGTAGGAAGAATTGCTCGTCACGTTACAGTTTAACCGATCCGCCTGTAGCCAAGGAAAAAAAAAAAAAAAAAATTACAAATGACAGCGTTCCTGTTCTGTGACCTGCTGTTGACCATAATGTCTCCTGTTCTCGGGATGCTTGTTGCATTTTACCCAGTTTTCTTTATGTGTAAAACATAGCTTGTGCACAAGTCACTACTACTCCAGAACTCTCCTTTCTGATCTCCTTCATTTAAACTCTTTGGACCTGGAAATCCTCGAACCAGACGAGCTTCACAGGTTACTTAAGAGAGCAGGAACGACACACACTGGACTTCAATATCTAGCTTTCAATTTTCTGTGATTTGATGTCTCTGTCAGCAACTCATTCTATTTCGCTGTGCCAAGCAGTTTTCTGTATCGTTTGCCATCAGATCAATATCTTTTCAGCTTTAGGAGAGAGGGAGACTGTGGCCCCATCTGTTCACATGGTGGTGCTGAAACACACAGCTTTCTAATGGTTCTTTATCATGGTATGGTATAGGAAGATAAAATGTCTATATCATCTGCCCGTCTCGTATTGCTCCAAGGGAGTTTCTGCCTAAATGCACAGGCAAAGCAGTAGAAGTTGCGAGCTCATATAGCAAATGTTGTGAAATACACATATGTGTGTGTGTGTGTGTGTGAATGCGCATGCGCAGGTAAGCATGGCTGTGGCTTTAAGCGGTCCAAAAATTAAGAATTAAGTTACCTGGGGGGGGGGGGGTGAAAAAAGAACTCACTCGCAAACATATCCTCTGTCAAGACTTATCTTAGCCCTCCAGAGGCAGCAAGACAAAGCTCACACATTTTGAATTCTCCTGTGGTAAATGAGGTGTTTGAGGAATTGCAAATACCAGGGAACACTCACACACACACACACACACACACACACAGCGACAGTTAATTTTTTATAACCTTTTGTAAAAAGACTTACCAAGCAAACATTCAACCTGAAACAGACCCCAGCACTTTTGCCACCATCCGCCCACTCACCCCAGCACTTTTCTGCCTGTCTATCTCTGTCGACCCACACGAGACCAGAAAATGCTGTAAAAGCTTTAGAAGAGAAAGACTAATATACGTCACTGGTATCGGCAGCATTATTTTATGTTTAGAAGCGTTTTATGAAGACTCAAACAGCGGCACGCTTGTTAGAATGGCTACAATCAATTGTTAATAGGTCAAAGTAATAGTGGGTACCATGACTATCTCTGTGTGAATTATATTGCTAAAACTTACCAACCTGAAATCAATGATCACCTGATTTTATGCTCTGACCTTTACTGTCTTTCAGGTAACTCTTAAATGTGGCTCGTGCGATGAGGCACGGTTTGTTTTGTTTTGTTTTGTTTGCTTGTTTGTCATTGCCTGAAATAAATAAATACATACCTACCTAACTCTTGGTTTTAACCATAACTGTGCTGTTTTATTTGCACTCAGAGATCTGTCTGCTGTAAATGACTTGCTCATCATCAAATAGCTATAGCTGGTAAAAATGTTGGAGGTGAAAAAGAGACAGTATTTTCAGTTTTATCGATGCCCACAACTGCCCAAAAATAGTCTATCAAGCGATACTCGTTAAAGGTGCAACCTTTTTTAACTTTATCATATAGCATATTTTATACTAAAAACTGATGAATTCCTGAATTTCCCTTTTGGGAATAATAAAGTATTCTGAAGGGACAACATCATACATCAATATAGTGAGCTTTCAACTGACCTGAACCTCAATGCCATATCCCAGGTAGACAGTAATCAAGTAGTTGCACTCCAGTCCAGAGTCAAGATGCTGCCGAATTTCAATGTTAGCTTCAGGGTCAGTGAAATTCAGATTGCATGCCTCTGTGGGAGACAGTGAAAAGACAAGTTATTCAATTTTTCCCAGGTGACTGATCTTCCTGACAGCCCACCTGTGTCTCCATTGACCCTTTAACCCTCTAACTAGCTCTCCAGATTTCCTTCCAACACTGCTCATATTGGCCTTCAGCCATCTGTGGCCAGTGGAAAGGACAAGCAGGACACATCAGGGAACATCACATTATATTTTGACACATGAGCAGCACTGTTATCCCCGATGGAGTGACAAATAGTGGTGTGCAGTGTGCAAAATAACACTGAAGTGACGCTGATGACCGGACGCTTAATTTTGCTGTCCTCTGGGATGAACGAGCAAAATCTGGAGGTATTCTGAGCCGGTAAATGTCATTTGGATGCCATGTTTATGTCACAGAAGAGGCTTTTATGTATAACATTGAAAGTCACTGAAGTAAAAGATACCTGCTGTTTGCATTGTGGTGATGGTGGTGGTTGTAGTAATGGTTGTAGATGTCGTAGCGGCAGCTGGTTTGGGTAATGAATGATGTGGGCTGACTTTGTGTTTCACTGCTTCCCTGATGTCCCCTTTTCCTGCAAGGGAGGCCTCTGCAGGAGAAGCACTCCAACTTTGAGGCTGACTTCTCTGCGAGAAAACAGAAGCCACCGGGTTATTCTCAGTGGTTGAATCTTCATTGTTTTGTGTCACATGAGTGGTGAGAGAGCCTGTTGTTGCCTCTACCTTGTTTGGCTCCCTAGTTTTCTCATTTGAAGACATCTTTTGAGGTAGAGGCATGGGCGGCCTCAGTGTTGTGGGAGGAAATGTGGTCAGTGGGGAGGTGGCCGTGGCCGTGGCAGTACTAGCAATGTCTGAGAAAGCTGGGGCATCCTCATGGGGCACCAGCTGAGTGACAGGATCTTGTGCATCTGAGGCAGACTCAGAGCCCATCATGGGGGAATATTCAGCGACAGAGCCATCCCTCCTAAAAAAGTGCTGGTCCCCCTCAAACTCCCTCGTTAGTAGGTGCTCATGCAGCAGCAGGCCCCTGAAAATGGGCTGGTGGTTCGGGATGTTCATTGATGAGGCGGTGGTGACAGCCTGGACTTCACTCTCTGTGTCCAGTGTTGAAGAATCCCTGTCTGGAGCCAGTGTCCTCTTATGTATACTGTTGCTTTGCTTTAGACCTGAGTGTAGAAAAAAAAAAAAGATGTTTGTGGTAAGCAAAAAAATTCAGGCCAGTAAGCTCCAAATGCATCACACAGTACCCGAGTGCAGTATGTTTTCTTGACAGTTTCATTATAGAATCATCAAGTCTGCCTGCCGATAATCTACCACAGTGATGCCTAATGAGGTGAGAGGCTGGCCTTATGTGTAATTCTGCCACACTTACTTGGTTGCTATTAAAATCAGTTCATTATGACCATGAGTGTGTGTGTGTGTTTGGTTTTCAGCTATACAGAAGTGTAATTCCTCGTACTATCCATTATAGAAGCTATAATAAGAGCACAACCATCTGATGGGTTTACATAATGTAGGTCACTGCATGTAGCATGCACAACACACTCATTTATTGTACAGATTCCTAAGGGCCGAAAGCACACAACATATGTAGAATGTTCAGTATGCATCATTTTAGATTAACCATTTCAGCGATATAAGTTCAATTAAACAAGTCACCTGTGAACCATAAGAAGACAATAATAGCGACTGTGGTGAGCAGAATGCAGAAATACATTTTATTATCAAAGAGAAATTTCACAATTAGACCGGCAGTCAGGTGTGAGAGCTGAGAAACACGGAGCTGGAATAACTTTGTAATTTAACCTATGTATAAAAACACATATTTTTCTGTTTTATTTTTTTGCAGGAAAATATCCTTCTTTTTCACACACACACACACACACACACACCACTCAATCATGCCGCAGAGCAGTCAGTGTTACATGTTCAGCTCTGAAGCAGTGGGGGGGGAAATACATGAACCTGTGGGTGTCAACTGTAAAACATTATTGTGTATCCACATAGAAAAAAAAGTATATCTAATATATTTAATTATATGAGGAGTTTTCACACATTGCAAAGATCAAGTAAATGTTTTGTCTAACACAAGCTTAAACAAAACCTTTAAAGTCATCCTTTAAGGTGAAAAAGACAAAATGAAACACATTCTCTGCAGAAACCGCCATTTTAGTGCTGACATTTTTATGACATCTAATAGACAAATTGAGCATCCGTTTTGAGGCAGCAGTCATGTAAACGGTTGCAGTTTAGTACCAGCAAACAGATGCACGTGTTTAATTATTGCTAAAGCATTAGCTTGGTAAAATAATAAAGCAGCATCTTTGTTGGGAAGTAGACATCGCAAACTGCATTCTTAAATTGAAGATAACTGAAGGGTTAAAGCTGTTGGTAGCGTCTGGATGTCTTTAGCCTTAGTCATTGGGTAAATGATTTCATGAGGCATTACTTTAACATTAAATGAGACTGTGAAAATGTTGATTGAGGCAGTTAAAATTCTGGTTTTAGACACAGACCCTTCCGCACCTTAGAATGTGGCCAAATTTAAAGGGACATTTAAATATACTACAAAACTAATTGCGTACTCTTCTCTGCACTAGTTTGAACACACAGCTATTTTAATTTGAGCAGTCTCTTTTCTTATGTAGCTAAATAATTGTACTGTGAGTCTAAACGTCCCGTATTTAGCCAATTATCGTCAACATTTTCATCTAACTGGGGTAAATCTGATGAATAAATGTTTTCCAACCAATGCAAATGCCTCCCAACAGTCTAAACCTTAGGAAATGTGAACTTCTTTGTTCCCTATGTTCTCAGCAGGATTTAACAGGATGGTTATCCTGAAATGATCAAATGTTCTCCATCTGGCTGCTGGTTTGACAAACCCAGATGACTACAAAGAGTTTTGCCTCATTTATGGGCCGTCATGTCACGTGGAAAGAGTTTTCTTCAGGTTTTGAAATTCTAATGCTAATTCGAAGTTATCTTGTGTGTGTGTGTGTGTGTGTGTTGGCAGCTTCACTCTCTATCCTGTGAAGACAGAGGTAGAAATTCAGTTTGTTTCTTTGGGTTCTGCCAATCATGAAAATAAACTTTAGTCAAGAGGTTTTAGGAGGTTGACTAAATATACAGCTGGATCAAATACGAGCTCCGTATTATTCTGTTTTCCTTCATTTATTACTTTGTACTTTATGCTTTCGCCTTATTTTAGTACATTATAATGCATTTTTATTCAACATGGATGTTAAGCCGAAATTCTGTGTGCCTTGTATTCCGTAAAAAAAGACATAAGATGAATATCAAATTGAGTTCATGCAAGGCTCTTATTTAACTATGTAAATGTGGCTAAATGAGACCATTTCATCTGCTTTGACACCTTAATTAGTTTGCAGCCGTGATGACAGTTCATCTTAATGAGAAAGGAAAGCTGCCGGAACACTTTTCATGCTTACAGACGAGAGGATGTTGTTGATGGCCGATGAATGAGTGACAGATCCTCACAGTAAGCATTTCTTTTTGCTCAGCTGTCAGAACGGATGTAAGATTTTTCTTAAAATGCTCTGCAGGTCATTTACAAACACAACATCTAGTAAAATACAGATGCGAGGGAAAAGTCTAAATATATATTTTCAAATGCTTTTCAAGGTGGTTTCTTTATCAATGTTTGTGTTTTGAAGCTCTACTGGAGGTCTGTGAAACTCTTAGTGGTATTTGTACAAACGCTGCTCCATAGTTTCACAGCCAGCCTACTGTCTACGCCTTTAATCACCGTGTGATCAGTTTCTAACCCCAGATTAATTAGCAAGCTCGTATAGTCTGTATTGGACTGCCTCATTTTGGGTGTATTGATTGCAAGTGCAAACTTCTTTTCCTTCCTCTCTGAAACAGATCAGTAAATTGGTTTGCAGGGAGGCTTGTGAAATATTACTTTGTTAACAATGATCCTGTAAAAATCTCCATAATGGGATGCAGACATTTAGGTTTGAAATGAAAACGTGAAAACGGACTGTGCTGCCGGAGGATCTCTGCTTTGCTCGTAAAACTTTGAGCATGGCTGTAAGTCACTGCAACATTTTGCTGATGCAGGCTAGTTTTACTGCTATCAAGCTAATAAAAGATTGATCCGACTATCCAAGAGAGAGTCAACATTTTATTTGAATGCTCTTGCAGGCTAACAGAATTGATAAATGGTTTCATATTTTACTGGCAAACTTGAAAACATCACATGCATCTGTCTTGGGGGCGGAAGCAATTGAAAAACCTTCTGATGTTCTCAGATGGAGGGACATTTCCTTGTAACCTTATTCTGTCACAAGAGCGGCGAAAGCTGCACAATAACGGGAAACTACATGCATTTGACACGGTTAAAATCCAGTGAGAATAAAGAGAATAAAGGGAGGTCTTCATAAATTATAGACGCACATTAGGATCTCAAGCGCACTCGTGTTGTAGGGCAAATTGGCATTTTTTTAAATGTGTTGTTTCTGTTGTGATGCAACAAAAACAACACATAGCAAGTAACCACATCCTTCTCTGTATTTATCTTTGACAGTGAGCATTCGATCATCTATTTGCTGCCCTTCAGTCTCTAGTGAAAGTGGAGCGCAAGAATGAGGAACTGGATTAAACCCTGGGTTTCTCATACACAGATCAATACAGGATCAATGCGTACAGGTTGAAGACATCACCGCGGTGATTACAGAGGAGCAAATCCTCCTGCTTTGCTGTTCCCCTTGCTGACCTTTAATTGGTGTATGAGAGAATAAAGCTACATTTTAAATGCAGTGCTTCCATCAATAGTAATGTGAATTGATTTAACCAGGAAATAACCAATTAATGCCTTTTTTAAATGCATGCCACATTCAGAAGTTGTAAATTATTTGAATTGGCTTTAAACTTTTTTTTAGCTGCTGAAAATCCTGATGGTTTAATTATAAAATAAAGAATTTTATTATGAAATTCATATTGATGCAAAGTGCATAACCTTAAAGCATCCTGGGAAAATGCAGTTTATCCTGAGACTAATCAAATTGCGTAACTGCCCCGACAGATTAAGCAGAACAGATTAAAATAAAATATTAAAATAGCATGCAGAAAAGATAACAAGTAAAGTATGGAGGATGTAATAATATATTTGAATTTAGGAAGGACATTATTGTGTCCATATATAGGGAATATAGATATTTATATATAACTTATTGATTCATGAAATGATCAGCAAAAGCTGCACTGACTGGTAACCCAAGATCGTCTGAATTATTGTAAGGATGACAAACTTTCAACTTGAACCAGTCCCTGATCTTCTTTATAGAAACACAGGCGGGCCCTTTTGTCATATGTTTCAATCTACAGTTAGAAAATCACACCACACTGCAAGCCAATTTAAATTTATTGTGCTTGAAGGACTCCAATCAGGTATAGATGTTATATGTAATACGCTGGCGTAGCCTGTCTACTGTCAGAGCAAAGTGATTGCGATGCGCTCTGTCAGGTTCACAGAATGGGAGTTGTGCTATTAACCCTTCACACCAAAGGATTCTCGTTACAGACATGGAAAAAAATCAGATGACAGATGTGATAATTTGTCAAAGTTGTGCTGCACATTGCACCACACAAACAGTGATTAAAAAAAATGTTTTCTATAGGCTGAGTGAAACCGAATATCCCTCGCTACTCTGCACCTTTGAAAAACTTAATTAACTGAAGTACACCCAACCACTAGAAATCCTTTAGATAGCATTGTGCACATTCAAGACGTTATAATGGCACCTGCATTACATCACACCGCAATGAGGCTGGCTAATTGGTTGTAGTAATTCATAAATTAGAGGTGGTAATTACCATGACAGAATTAGATTACTGTTATCTTATCTTGAGCAGTGGCATGAATACAATGAAATACTATTTATTATCCTTTGAGAAATTGAGTTAGTGAAATGTTTCTTTGTCCATTTACACATTTAGAGTCTCAGAGGAAACCAGAGGTCTTAAAAGTCTGGGGCGGGGAGCTATTTCAAGAAACTGATTGTGTCCTTATGTCTCATCATATCCGGGCATGTAATGTCACACCACCTCTAATGGTTCACAACACTGTTTGGAATCAAATGTTAAAACCTGCAGCGAAGTCTACCACTAATTCAGTCAGTGATGACAATCTGGCTCGACAGAATGAAGTGATGCAATTTAAATGGGATCGTATGATAGTAACTTGCCACATTTACAAATAGCTTAGCACAGTCTGTCTTTAAATTTTTAAAGAATACTCTGCTGCAAGCATTATGCCCGAACAGGCTGTGTTGTCATGGGTCCAAGTTTAATGCATCGCCTATGTGCAATAAGAGCTCTTAATTCTAATACATTATAAATGGCTTCTTAATTCATCACAGCTTTGCATTTTATTTGTCTTATTTTTTACTGTTTCTGTTACTTATAAACTTTTACACTTATCATTTATTCTGAAATCCATGCATATTATCAGCCTGTATGATAGGTAGAGTTGGTTTAGTATATTTGAATTGCGTTATGATTTTTTTGTGTGCTTTTATACTACCTGCTCAACTAGAAATGCATTTAAAGCTCCAAAATGAACTGAGCATCTGTACTGTTGATTTGTTTTTCTTTGGCATACAGGGCTTATAGAGGACTTTTGAAGTTATAAGGCATGTTTGCATCCTTAAGTCTCTTCTCCGCTGTGGTGAAGGGGGTATCTGGCCATCTTGATCATCCATGTCATTCTCTCAGTCTCGACCAACTCTGACAGAAGTGAGCAATCACAGGGGAATTCTCCTCAAGATGGCAACAGACAGCTTCCTCTCTTCGGATGCATATCAATGGAGTCATCAGCGAGCACTCAGCGCATGAAGAGACCACTAATAAGATGGGACAAGCTACACTCGAGGCGGGCTGCTGATTGACATCAATCTCCTCATATCCAGGGGCTTTATTTTCTTATTATTCCAGAGAGCCACTAGACAAGCAAATCAATAAGCAGCTTCCGTTGCGCTCAGATACGACATCTTCAGATTGCTCTACATGACTCCTTTTAGGGTTCTCTTCTCGTGGTTTACACCTCAGGTGAAAATTTCATCAGCGTATACTTGCTGCAAATCACTGCAGTATAGGCACATGTGCAGATTCAAAGTTTGCACAAAGCAATAAGGTAGGCATTTAGGAAAAAAGTGGACGAGGCTGAGATACTATATAACAAATTCATTTCATTTGGTTTGACAGGTGCATGAAAAGTCAAAAGAAATGTAGTAACTGATGGAAAATGTAATGTAATCAATATAAAAATTTAAAATAAAATAATACGTCAAAATTAATTCCCCTCACAGTAATTTTAAATAAACATTTTATTCATGACTGTATATATATTCCAACCAGAGAACATTAAATTTGCCCTTTAACAGTTTGTCTGTGATAACAGCAGATTGAAGTGAGACCCACTCTCATCCTCAGTCTGCCCTTTGACTTCATTGAGCGGAACAATAACTTTTCGCTTTCATTTATTACGGCCCGTCTGTGATCCGGTTCATTGAGTGCTGTCCTTCAGACAGGCTTTAAACAAAACTGTGCTGTAATGGTTCCGGGAAGCTCATAAGGCCTGACCTTTAAGTGGGAGCAGAACAAAAACAGAACCTCCCGGCACCACTATTTGCATGATATCTACTGTAACTTGGAACAAAAGCCTCGGGGGGGTAGATAGGCGAACCTTAAACAAATCAGAACACTGTGCTGATGGGTTGAATGTGGTTTAATTGGCCATAATTTTCTACAATCATTCATTTCGTCAGCTGAATGAATTGGCATTTCCCGTTCCCCATCTGTCGCGAATTTATATTCATCTGTGCATTCTTTGCTTTTCATTTTTATATCAGCATTTTTTTAAACTAAATTTTTACCAGAGAACTAAAGACTAAACGAACCCCTGTCTTGTACAAATTCAAGGCATTAAAATGACATCATTTTCTGTAATCATGGCAGAGTCTGTCTCGTATAGAAGTCAGATGCTCGTTGTATTTCAATTTAGCAATGTGCTGCATCCCACAAAATACTGGGAGGAATGTGTCTTTTCACGCTTCATTTCCTCCCATTAGAGTAATTTATCTGTTCATTTTTTCTCATCTACTCCACAGTGGAGTCAATTAAGAATAGAGCTGTGTAAAAATCAACAACTTCTGAGCGTTTCACATTCAAGAGTTAAGCTTCATTTAGATTTTGTAACCAAACCCTGGTTATAGTATGGTAGTAAGCAGATAATTAAGCTACCTTATAAACTAATGAATACATAATCACTTCAAAAGTAGATGAAGAACAGAGGAGGATGAGGAGTGTCACAGCTCTGTAGTCTGGTGGTATATAGTGAACAATTTTCATAATGCATCATTTGCCAGATGGCAGCAGGGTGAAGAAGCTGGAGCCGGGTTGCGTGATGCATTTCCTTTTATTAACAAATCCCAAGTGTTTGATTTAGCCATGGAAAATTATGTCACATATACACTATATATGGATGAAAAAAGCGTTTGATATAAAAGTGAGCAGAGCTCGTTCCTTCTCTGCGGGATCAGGTTTTACATCTGGCTCTCCTCCTGACAGCACAGACATTAGAGGGTGAATTTAAAAGCGACCTGATTGATAGCGCTCCCTCCACCTCTCCTCTTCAAATCATTTCCCAGCTCTATAACATTTCCATCAGCAGTGGGAAAATATCACGAACGGTTTTGACTTTAGCTGTGTGCTAAATTGAAAATGGTCGAACAAAAGCCTTCGCAATGTGGCACATGTCATTCCTGATGATACTATAGTTCATAGTCCAAAAGGCACTCATTTTATTAAGAGATAATATTGAGTGGTTTCTGATATATACAAAAAGAAAAGCGATTTACATTTCAGAGACATCAAGAGTAGTCTAAGAATCTTTAGATTTTGGTCTCCCGGGCGTTTTTAATCTGAGACTGAGAATGTTCAAGCTGCTTTAAACAATTTGGTAAAAAGTACAAGCAAAAGTTCTCAAGATATCAAAAGGCCCATCTTTAGAACAGATTATATATATATACTAGTTTAGTTCAAAGGTGTCGAAACATTTGCTCCAGATGCAAAATGATTACCCACGGACAAAGAGATTATACTCTCATGCAGGAAGCCAAAAGTAAACTAATTCTCTCTCTCTCTCTCTCTCTCTCTCTCTGAAACACAGGTGAAGTCTGAAGCCGAATTATACCAAAAGACACCATTAAATAGTTCCACTTCCTCAAGCCCCCTGCAAATGCCCATCTGTTGCCCCAGTCAGACTCTGAGGGGAGTTCTTCTCCTGCAGAGTCACCTTCCTTGGAAATAAGACTTCTAGCATTTGAAACCGACCCTGTCTCTGTGTCGCATAATGAGGTTGTTGCATAATTAGAACATACATACTACAATTCCTAAATGGTTTCCAATAGAGTCATCAAAAGCAGTACAAATCTACAGATAGCAGGGAATTAGCTGTGCCTTTCTAAAAGGGAAGGGTTTTCTTTAGAGGCTGTCCATCGGTGCAGTGTTGTAAAAATGTCCAATTGTATGTCTGTGATTGAGTTTGCTGTAATGAAAGGAAGAGCCAATCTTATTCAAGTGTGAACCCCTCGATCTTTATGTATTTCCAGGATCGTTCAAAGGATGAAGAGATCAACTTTTCAAGCAAAAAATCAGTCTGCACAAAAATTTGCTGCAATAAGGGTAATGCGAAAAGCATATTCTTCATCCACTCTGCTGAAGCTTGCGCGCAAAAACGAAGCAGGATTTGTCAACGGGATTAGAAGAGAGGTCAGAAGGAGAAGAGAAATGATGTGTGTGAAATGTTTTTAAAAATTGATGGAAAGCAGATAGAAGGTTTCATATTTTGATTACTATTCTTTTGACAAAGATGGTATTCTACTTCCTCTACACAAGATAAATGGGAAAAGTCTTCCCAAAGAGATTGGCTGCATTCGCCAACACAGAAAAGAAGCTTTATAGCTTTCATCAGCACTTTATAATTCAGCTTGTGTAACTCTGAGTTGTGTTTATGGACAATTATCCATTCAGAATATCAAGCTGTGGGGAGTTTTTGTCATTTACACTAATCACAATGTGGGATGCTAGAATCAGATTGTGATGGCTGCTGTAGTGGCATTTCACTTACAAAGCCGTTTTTAACAATGAAAGGCCTTTTCACACATTCTTAAAATGCAATTTATCACGGGACAACTTCATCATTTTACTGCATTAATTTTTGAAAGCAATCTCATTATAAGAAATTGAATATAGAACAAAAACAAAAATAAACTAAATCCTGCAGGGAGTAATGATATAGAGAGGAGGGGGGGGGGGGGCACAGAGTAAAATGTCTCAGAGCAGAGGCACTTAATATTCTGGCTGCATGTAATGTCGAAATTAGTTTTATACGATTTGGCAGGGGAGTGCCAGAGAGCAAATCCAGGTGAGGGCCTGTGAGTATACACAAGTCTCAAAACATAAATGCTGTAAACTAAAACACAACATGCCATTTGGGAGGTGAGGGGAAACTGCATCAACACTGACAGTGATGGATGACGCTGCTTTCTGTATAGGTTTGATAGACATGGAGCCCATTAAAGCAGAGAAGTGCCGCTGGTGACACAATGGGGCATGCCATGTGTTTTCATTTAACCTGCACTTAAAGGTTGAACACATAGCTGTGGGATCAGTGTGGCGTTGTTTATTTTTTATTTATTGTATATAGATGTGTTTTTTCTGGACACTATGATTTTGATTTTGCAATCAAAGGACTTCATTTTGTTTCAATTTGTTGTATGTTTTTTTTTCTTTTTTGCAAGAAACAAATAAATATATGATGCACCCTGGTGCCTATATGTTTATATCTGCATGAATGATGCTCAATCTTCTCTTGGGCAGTAAGAACTCACTCACTCCACCTGCCCCTCAGAAGAACAGCGACAAGGGAGCTCAAAAGCCCTCCAGCCCTAAAGTGGTGCGTTACCTTGTGCTGCTACACCACAGAGCTCAAATGGATGTTGCTCCTCACCATCACAGTTCTCTTCCAAATTCCAACAAGCCACTCGTGGTATTTTGGGTTTGGAGCGATTGCCTTCAAATTGTCCCCACATGGAGCTTAACTACATTTTTACAGCAAGGGAAAAGGTTAAAGGGAGATAAGGTGCTGGGGGATGAAATAAAACATGAAATTGCCACGGTTGATAAGAAGAGATATGATGACGCTGCTAAGCTGTGAGGCAGATTGAAAAAGCACACAGAAGCGGAGGGGATGCTGCCACACTTTCTACTTTAAACATTTTGGCATGGTCTTGTCATTGAATGGATTGTGTAGTTTAACACATATTTTGAAAAGCAGAATATTCTTTATTACACATGTAATATTGCTGAACTTGCTGAACCCTCCATTCAGTATTTTATATGTAATTGCAATAATTATTTTAGGCACACATATTCTACTTCATGAACTTGCTGAAAATGAAATGCTCTCAAAGAAAGCAGCTGTTATTCTGTGAAAATATAACATTAATGGTTTCATGTTTACAATCCCCCAAAAATGTCTGCACTGCACTAAATCTGCAATGTTGTTTTCTATCCCCTGCTATGTGCCCACGGAAGCCGGTTTATAAACTTTTTGTTTTATTTAGTATATTCTTGATTTAATTTATAGCTTCACCAAAATTGAATTTCAAGCCTGGCTAGCCTAAGAGGATCTACAAACACATTACTTGGACATCAGGAGCAGAGTAAATCATAGACACAGAAAACAGCTTTCCGACCGTAATAAAGTGTATATTTGGCATATTCAACGTAATTGTCCCTCGTCTCCCCCGCCCCCCCACCCCCATAAAATATCAAGAAAAATCTGCTTACAACTTTTATAAACAAATGTCAAAAAAAACAAATAAATGCAGATGATAAGATAACCTCCAACTCTCATTGGCAAAGGAGGAAATCTTGATATAGCTTCTTGCCCACTAATGAAATCAGATCTGATCAGTATCCTCTGGCTTCATCCAAGAAAACTTCCCTCTTATCTGTTTTCAAGGTGATATGGACCGACGCCAGCAGTATCATGCATGAAGCCAGGTGAATAATTCAAGATACCTTTTAAATGGACAAAACACAAGGGGAGAGTGACAAGTCATCAGTGGAAGTAAAAAAATAAATAATGGAATGGATATAAAATGTAACCTTGTGCCATCCATTTTTCTCCAGCACCTTTTAGATATTTGTGTGCTTCAAATCTCCCTGTAAATAGTTCTGTTGAGGCATGTCAAAGCATAAAGAAGCTAAAGTCAAGGCAAGGCTTTCTAGTTCAAAAGTGGTTATGGGGAGAAGTGGAGAGATGTTTATTGGTGACTAACATCGACTGCTGATGCCTTTGGCCACATATGACTCATTTTGGCTTCTGTCAAGGTGAAGTCTGACCAAGTGTGTCCAACACGGCATCCATGCGTTGGGCTGAAGGGGAGTTATAAGAACAAGACAGGATGGAAAGGGTACAGAGCGTAACTAAGGGAGCGGCCAGGAGGCAGGTTCTGCTACGATTTGACAGTTTATGGTCAGTGCATTTATCACAAATGTCATCCTTCATCACTGCTGAACTGCACCATATAACACACGCAGATGGCATACAGATAAAGTCTGGAAAAAGAGAGCAATTGCTGGACATGGAAAGTGTGTTGGAGGATATTTGGCTTTGGAAAATAGCAACATTTCTTAGTATAGCGAAAATATTTCAATTTATTGGCAATGTCATTTCAAATGCAATTCAAGGTATTGGCAATCATGTATGAAGTGTAGGATGAAAGGTTGAAGAATGCTAAAATTTAAAATTAACATTAAAATAAAAGTATATTCCATATTCCTGACACCCAAAAACCAGGCATAAGGCGTACTGACATATTGCACATCTCCAAAGACATGTTACAACCCCGATCTCAGGATTTAAGAGGGAAACCAATTTGATTCTCCTCGTTTGACTGAGATGTTCGGTTAATCCAGGAACTGTATAATCCAGATATCTGTGTAAATAGATATTCCATTCCAAAGATCCAATGCTTTACTTACAAATAGATTACAGGGGGGGTTAAATACCTCATCCTGCTACTGCTCAATAGTTGCTTCCAGTGTTAGAAATTATACATTTTAATTTAGAAGCACATATTATCACACACAATCAGTCTGAAATTTGCTCCTGAAGTCTAAAATACTGGAATGTTTACAAATCAATACTTAAAGACTTTGAAAATGAAAATGTCTTTTTTCCACTAGACATTTCTCTGCAGGTACAGTACACGCTTGCGTTTACAGTGGAGCGGGGCAGTAAATGCTTACCAGCACAAAGCAAATCGGGTAAATGTGTACATTTCCTGGTTAATCCGAACACGGTTGTCACAGTGGCACAAGGTTAAGCGGTTGGAAAATACAACCCTGGTCTAATCCCTTAAATCTTGGCAGATCTACTCGCACAGGAGGGGGGGGGGGGGCATTCCAGCTAGCATGATTGGAAATGGCTACTGTGTGATTCATTTTTGTGTCGTTGTTAAATGTTTGATGAGCTCAGCCCCCTGTGGAAATAGTTTTCCCAATTTGGCCACCTGATGTTTGCCGTATAAATGGAAAGACGAGTTTGATGACGATTGAAGTCATCCTGTTGCCCCCATTATTTAACTGTTTTGCAAATGTGGGAACATTTCATTTGTTATGTTCTGAATTTTCTATCCATTTGGATGTGACTGCTAAATGGAACACTCTTTGTTTTTATAAAGCCAGTCTTAGGAAAAACGGCTGATTTAAGCGGCAGCAGCAACCTGTGACTTAAATACTTAGAAGAGAGTTATTGTTACAACGTCAGCTGGCACCTTTACAGCGCTTGAGCTACCTGTCTGCTCTCTCCCGCAGGAAAGTGACGAAGCAAATAGTCAGACACATCGGTGCGTCAGCACTGCAAGCTGTGCCAGTTACAAGGTTAAACAGGACCGCAGCCTTTATGTGCGTCTGCTGTTAGAGGTTATACAAATTTTGATTTTAACGGGGTCTGAAAGAGTTGTTGCTTTTCCATTTTGTTGCAACACATCATCAGCATTTTTGCTGCTTCCTTCAGGGGTAAAAACAAACACGGTAAAAACTGCATCAGAGATTTTGGTGCACTCAGGCCGCAAGACCTTGTCACTTTTATTTTTATATTTAGGGCCAGAAACACAAACACTCACACATTTCTCCTTTACCCCCGGAGTGATGTGTTGCGGTATATGCGCTAAAAATATAAACATTAAAAATAAGCATATACAAATGTGCCATACTGACAGGAAAGATGGACATTAAATTGAATGTTAAAATGCAAAGGCTCCATATAGATTTTATTTTAACACATTAATTTAGCAATATTGATTTATTTGTATGGTAGGTCTCATCGGCCCTCCTCTAGATCTGCTTTACAGAATTTACCCATTATTTCTGGTACTACCAATCCACTTTAGCTGCTTCAGTCAATCCTCTATACTGTGTTGGATCCATCAAGATTAGCATCAGTAGTGCTGATGTCCGACTGCATGGATCAAGGTCTTTGGAGGCATGTGCAGGACAGTGACAGATCGCTAATCACCTGCTTGTGAGAAGGTTCATTCAGTGATTACAATCTATATATTTGAAAGACATTATATGCAACAAATGCATTGTGATGTGTTTTTTTAATATTATTATTAAATCAAGTTTCAAGTCTTTTTTATTGTAACAAATATTTCTATTCCTTTTTCATTCAATTGGTCACAATAATCACTTGCTCAAAATATGTGTATTCAAAGTGAAGTCATTTAATTTAATTCCCTGGGCTGATATTATATATTTTTTTGATTGTCATTTACAAAACTGATGCCGCCGGGTAGCATCATTCCAACTTCCTTACATGCTGCTATACAATGAGATACAGCAGCAGCCACGACCTGTCAACGTGCCTGTAAAGTAGTCCTCTTATCAGCTGGGAATTGTCAGAATGTGTAGTGCAATAGCTACATTCACAGATAAAGCCATCTATCTCTCTGTGTCCGATGGCTGAGCACAGAGAATTTAGGTCATGTGGCTGCTATAGTATAGAGATAACTGATGAAGTGATGACCCTACAACGTCACAGAGATTGGCACGGGCGGGTTTTGGCGAACCAGAAAAGGTCACCTAAGCTGTAAATAACATCAGGTGGTGGCTCAGCGGCCAAAGTAGTTGATTAAACCTCTAGAATTATCATAACTCTGTGATGACCTTATAAATGAGACACAGTCGCATTGACCAATGGCAGCCCCAGGTGATAGAAGTCAGAGCCAAAGGGTAGTTCAGTGAGTAGATGATGCGGGTAAGCAGCTGATGTTTTTGGGTAACAAGCAGTAAAAATAGAGCACTACAAAAAATAAAAAATACAAAGGAGCTATTTCTTTCTGCCTGAAATGTGGTCATGCACTGTTTGCAAAACAGGGCCGATTACTGTCATGATAGATGTTTCAAAGTGCAGACTGCTGAGCTCCGCTGAGTTGGCAGCATTGCTTTCTGACAGCGGTAGATATGAAACTGTTAGCTTTACAGTATTTGTGCAATTGTTGTTTTCTTTATTTTGAAGATATGGATAAAACCCAGTCGGGATCCCATCTACAACAAACATCTTTAGATATAAGAACGTTACATATCTGGCTGCGTAGGGCAGCAAATAATCCAACAGACTGAGAAGTGAAAAACAAGAAAGGAAAGACTTTTATCTAAAGCCTCCTTTTGCATTTCATTTGGCTTTACAGTTAATGCAGTGCGGCACTATCAAGAGTATTAAAACAGACAGTACAGTGCCAATGACAGTCAAGGTCTTAGATGAACATGTAGCTACAAGCGCCTTTATCATGTGAGGACACTATTATCCACGGGATGACCATGATGATGAGAGATTGATGGACACAGTCCACACATCATGCAAATGTCTCTTTCACACCGGTGCAGTGAAGTACAAATGAAAGCAGTCATAAGTTTGGCTGCAAGTACAATAAATTATTAAAGCGTCCGTCTCACATCGGCCACAGAATATGAAACGGCTTTGCATACTGCTGATGGTGCACAGAGCTGCACTGTGGAATATCTTTCCATTTGTGAACGAGTGTAATTGTCAAGCTATAGTGTACATACATATTTATTTAGCGAGACAGCAGGATTTAGACATCCAGAGAAAGAGAGTTTGTCTCAACAGTTCAGCTGACAGTCTCACGATTCGGCCAATGAAGTTATTTTCAGATTTAGGTTGCAATACGTAATTATCAATGGAGTAAAGTAACAAACAACATAACTTGACATTAACCTTGCAGCTGCTGATTTGTGTTACTACAGTAGAGATGGTCTCTAAAGCAGGGGTAAGCCCTAACCCCAACCTTGGCCGAAAAAATTAATTTTTAACCTTTTTTCTTCATGTTTTGTGCAATTACTCTATGTTTTATTGAAAAGAGACTAAATGACTGACAGTAAAATACGAAAGCGTGTGATATATCAGTGTGGGCAGCGTAAAAAAAAAAAAAGACTTCAAGACTCCAGAAGTAGATGAATGTCGCTGCCAATCTGTAATTTTGGTTTCTCAAAAAGGACTTGGGTGCTCCATGATTATCATCCACTTAAGTGTGAAGGATAATTGTTATTCGGCCCGAAATATAGTGTATTTGATGGAAACTATTGAGCGGGACAAAAGGACAAAGACAGACAGCGAGGGACGTTTGGGGAGGATGTGTGGTGGGAGAAACGCTGGCCATCCAGCAGAATTTTAATTAGTGCAGGCAGCAGCACTTCTCACAGACTAATCTCTTCCACAGTAGGATTTATAGGCATTACTGATGCTGACAAAGTGATTGCACAGGGAGAGATAAAACAATGTAAAGTATGAAAAATGACACGTATAAAACTTCCCTATTGATGAAAGGTTTTCATGTTTGCATCACTAAATTGCTTAGTTACAGATTCCACCAGATAATTAAATTTTTGTAAGAATACGTTTCCTCCTGCGTGGATGTAAAAGCTTAATGAAAGAAAATGAGACATTTGCAGAGAAGAGTGCATCAAGCTGCTTTACGATTAGTAAGCAGCTTCGTTTTATGCTTGACTAAAAGTAGCAAAGGTTGGTGCCATTTTAAAGCTGACACAGGTTCGGAGTAGTAATTATAAACTGTACACCAGATTTCTAACATTTTGCAGCTACAACATACACTCTCCCCACTCATCTATTTTCCTCTTTCTCCTTCCTGACATTTCTATTATAAAGAAACAGCGACTGCAGGATAGCTCGCCACTGCTGCTGCATTATATCCCCTCCGACTTAATCCTCCTGCCATTCCACGGTCCTGCTCTCCTTCCTAGCATACGGCAGACTATTGAATTCATTTTGGATTGGGTTTAACATGCCGCTGGTAAGTTAAATATCTTTCTAGGGGGATGCCCTCATCAGTCGTCATGATCCGATGCCAACCCCCCCCCCCCCCCCCTCCTCCTCTTTGGCTGTTAACCATCAGTTGATTGTGGTTGTTGAGTGTGAACAGGGATTGATGAGAGGCCCGCGTCTGCAATAAGAGCTTCTAATGAACAAATAAATCAAACATCTCGAGCCAGTGTCACAAAGTTACATTACATCAGACTTGCTATGTAAGAAAATGATCAAG
The DNA here is from genome assembly GCF_040956055.1 of Brachionichthys hirsutus. Taxonomy (NCBI): domain Eukaryota; kingdom Metazoa; phylum Chordata; class Actinopteri; order Lophiiformes; family Brachionichthyidae; genus Brachionichthys; species Brachionichthys hirsutus. The sequence goes on along the minus strand of NC_090906.1, from coordinate 10,156,599 downwards.
GGCACTCATCGAATTGCAGCAGGCACACGAGCGGCGCAGCGCCCCCACCCCCCACCCCTGAACAACTGGAGCTGTCGCATCAGTGGGTGCTGCCTTTAATTTCACAGGCTGCAATCTCCATATGTTTATCTACAGAAATGTAGTTTCTGTTATTAGTGACAGTGCTTTGGCCACATGCTCAAGTGCTCACACACACACACACACACTGCCATGAACAACAAATGCAATACCATCTTCAGATATACTCCGAATGACTGCATACGTATACTATATACTCACAAGATGCAACAGCAAACATGTACAATTATTTCGCAATTTTGCTCAAAGTGAATTAATTCAGCCCATGGTGGAAATTGCCGGCGGATATTAAAGTGAACCATCTGGAGAAAGAACGTTATTTCCCAAAGAGGACACTGATGACTTTGCATTGACATTCAGTTTCAAAAGGGTTCTTTGAGCGAAGGGAGATTTTGACTTTGTGTTCAGCAATTACTTGGGTTGGTATAGTATACAGAAGAACCGCCGAAATTTTCCTTCAAAGGACAGCTGATAGCAGAGCTCTTAAGATCATGATTAATGCATTCGAAAGTTATCTATATATCTGCATAGCTGAGATGTTCCCTGTAATTTTAAACACTGTAAGAGGCCTTGCTGCAAGTCTTGCAGACGGGGAGGATGGGGATCATTACTGGAAAAATCAGGATATATTCTTGTGTGATCAAAATAAAAGCGAGGGCCCCCTCTGGAGAGTTGTCTGCCTAAGAATAGAAAGAGAAACATCAACTTGCAAATCGTGTGAGCTGAACAAAGTGATAGAAATCCAACAGGGCTTATTTCAAAGCATAGCATTCATCGGTTTCTGCCACTGTTCCTTCAGCAAACCTGAAACTTTCCAATAATACATATGAAAGAAGCGTAATGTTTGGCACTCAAAAATATCTTCTCCCAAAATGCATTTAGTTATATTGTGTGTTTATTTTTTAACTGCTTAATAAAAAAAATATATAGGGCTATAATATGCAAAAGAAAATTAAGAGACACTCCTATAGTGCTTAGATGTGGAAGAAATCCTAACTTTGAATTAATTTTTCATGCAAGTTCTGACCACTGTTACAATTAATTACAAGACGTCATGCAAGTATAATCATGTTCATGCAAGGACCTAATCCTAAACCCTGGCAAAATATTTACCCTCTTTACTTCATATTTTATGCAATTTCTCTGTTTTCTTGAAAATAGACAAAATTAGTGACAATAAAACACAAAACAGTGTGATGTATCAATGTAAGAATTTTTTTTCTGATAGCGAGATATTTTTGTTAGAATTTAAAAACAAGTTTTAAAGTAAATATGAGGATAACTTTCTTCCAGGGAAACTGGATGGCAAAACATTTGGTGGCACTGACAGGTTGTGGGAAGGAGTCAGAGTTGAAGGTTTTAATGCAGTGAAAGGCTGTAAATGTCGAAAGAAACCCAAGGGTGAAACATACAAAGCACACAGACTATCCATACTCTGCTGTTGTATTTGTTAAAATATAGGACAAAACTTTCACAATATTATTATTAAGACGGATAAACTGATGCTATTCTCCCAAACGCTTTCAGAATAACAGGCTTGACACTTTCCCCACACACCTTACGACTTACGTCCTCCGACTTCTGGGGCTGGGCGCTCATTAGTGGTTGTGAATCTGCCCATGTGCAACATGGAGGGACGATTAGGTATAATGCCGGTCAGAACACAGCAATCATGGGGTTGTTTACCGCTTAGTCTTAGTGCGCGTGGTTCACAAAAAACATCACAACAAGTGTCTGTGAGATTGGGAACCTGTGGGAGAAGGATTTAGATGTGTCGCCAGCAAGCCGATGTGATCATTGAGAAATTGTGTGAGAGCTCAGCGCACCAGCTTGAGGAACAAGATTTATAACGTTGAGATGTGGATGCAATGTGACGGCAAATATAAGGATTCCAACTGTCCTCTTTCTCCGAGCTTACACGTGATAAGCTGCAACTATCTCGTCTCGAGCCGCCAGGACGGTGTGTAACATGGCCTCATCTGGCCAGGGAGGTGGGCTATGACATTTCACCCCCCCTGCCAAGCGGAGCTTCTTCAATCTTTTCTCTCCAAAGCCCCCCCATGGCCTCCAGGAGCAATGTCAGCATGCAGAAGTCAGCCGAGGTTGATTGAATTAAATGACAAAAAAAAATGGATTGTACTTACTCAACACCCTGGAAAGATGAGTGCATCGCTGATGGCCATTGACTCAAGACGATGTGAGAGTGTGTGTCTCATACAGGCTTCCACCAGGACGCAGGATGCAGCCATTACAACTTCTCAGCAGTAGGTCCTTTACCACTGGGACCATATCAGACCTCAACCCTGGCACCGAGTCCCTCTCTCACGCTTTTGAGAAAGGCTTATTGTTTGTGCACTGCACCAAAAGTAGGCGTGGCTTCTTGATGCGAACGTCTTTATTTCCCAGCGATGAGCCAGTGGAAGCCTCAGGGTACAGGAACAGACTCATTATTAGAGGTTGCTTGGGAAGATTTGGTTGTGGTAATTAATTAGGGACACTTTACTGTATTTGCAGCCGGCAAGCCCTCAAGCAGGAAAAGGCTTATACTGTAATCCGCTGCTCCCCACGACTACGGCCGCAAGGATGTAAAATTAATGTGAGCTTTGAGTAATCTTACTGAGAAATATATAATGTGCACATCATTTGAAACGTATTTAAACTGTTTATGATGTCCAACTGCATTGAGAAATGTAATGTCAAAATATAAAAAAAAACACTGATTGGGACCAGTTTTGGTGAAAATATTGACCCAAGCCAGAATTCATAAATGTTACCAGATTACTAATAAACTCCTGGTGTCAGTTGCATGTTATTATTCAACTTTATCAATTTTCTTCTCTGAATTTAATGTCGCTCTCTCCATGACAAAGGAACTCACATTTGGAACAGCCCCAGAGGATGGAAGTGGTATCAGCCTGGGAGATTGACTCATTGATTTCCTTCAGCCCTTAAGATCCTCTCTGAAAACCTCTCGACAGGTTTGAAGGCTCCTCATTACAGACATGAACATGTAAAGCTGTTCCTTGCCTGAAGCTGTCTGCAGAAGAACCCCAAATTGAGCGCTGCAGCGAGGATGATGGATAACCTTGTCAAGGATACAGATGGTGACTCCGGAGGGGGGGGGTGTTCAGCTCCTTTTTGGGAAGAGTCAGCTGGGCTGAAGACCACATGTTGACTGCCAGCCCCTTTGCTGGTATTTGTCCTACTAGGATTTTTTTTGCAAGGTTCAGGTCAAGCTATTGGAACCGCAGAGCAAGAAAAACACAGTATAAGTATATTATTTATTATTATAAGAAAAAGTGCTCAAATGGATTTTGCTCTAACTTCTCCACTAAGAAGAACTACCATTTCCAACCCTGGGAGTTCTGCACAATGTCACGTCTTCACAGCGCCAGGCAACCACATGGTGTGATGGAATAGAAGGGGACAGAGGAATAGCAGTGCTGTGTGTCACTTTGATGGAGAGAGCATGAGAGCGGTGGGTGAGGGAGTGCACTTTTGTGATTGAGGGCTCCAGGGCCACGTGTCTTTGTGTCCTGTCATTTCAATAGGCCTTGCCCTCCTGGTCCAGCTGGCCCTGGCTCTCCTGTTGGTACAGGTAGAGTTAATCAAAGACCGTGGCACTGGGTCCATGTGGTCGGTCTTGAATAAAACATGGAGCGATAGAATTTAATCAAGAGAGGGCATCTGTGGCTGTCTCAAGCTGCCGGGACCAAAACACTCTGGTGATCTGACACATGTGTCTCTTCATACTAATCAGAAGTCTAAAATGAGGCACAGGGCAACCTCTTTTCATAATGAAAGTGTTTTTATACATGACATGTCTATTAATTAGTTTAGAATAGTCTGTAATATGTGCTCAGAAGAATATAAATTGGCTGAAGAGGATTTGCCCTTTTCTCTGCTGAGCCAATGATTCCTTAGGAAGTATTTATAACCAAGGAGGGCCAAAAAATAGTTTGTGTGTGTGTGTGTGTGTGTGTGTGGGTGTGTGTGTGTCCATCGTTGACTCTCCTTGTCTCTCCCTCTGACTGATTCATACAGCCTATAAATCACAAGCACAGCAGAATTGAAACTGTCAGTAAAGCTCAGCCATGGTAAAACGCATCTAAGCGAGGTGTGTATTTTAAGCAGGAGCACGTAAACACACTTGAATCCCATAAAAAAAAAAAAAAGAACCGTGCTCAAGAAATGTATGTTTAATTTGCCGTGTAATCTCAAGATAAGGCAATATAACTTAAAGATCGAGAGTTTCTCAACTGAATTATAGAGAAGAAAATTATTTTATTCAATACACTGAGAGACGGCGACATGACAAACCTTATTATTAAGATTGCATCCTTTCAAATGCAGCAGCTTCCATGTGTTTTTTATTTTCCTGGAATGACCAGCACGACTTGGATAATTGAATGTCTTCTCTACCCATTTGTGTCCCACCTCCTCAGATAAGATGCTATTAACATCTGCTTATGTCTCCTGCCATTAAGAGTGGTCGTTAAGCTTTACTTCGAGTCCCATGTTTTATTTCTGACAAAACAATCTGGCGTCGTTGCATCCGTTATCTGCTTTTACTCAAACTCTGACTCAATAGAACTCCACGATTCAAAACTACAAATACAGAACCTCCACGGAACTGTATCTGGTACAGTTAACAAGCTGGGATGCTCATTTGTCACTTTTCAGGACATGATCAGCGCTGATGTTTTAGGCAATGTAAAGGATGGAACGGGAGGGAAATTGTTTTCTAATTCTCATTTCACACTCCAAATGCGAAACCAGCCAGGCACAGAGAGAGCCGGTTCGTCTACATACAAAGTGGTCTGGCTCACTGCATAACACCGAATTATCTTTTCCTTGGATTAATTATTCATTAGGCAAACATAATTAATTTAAGAAGCTTCCCTCACAGGAAGTGTTTCAAATAAAGGCCACAAGGACAGCTTTCTGCTTAATCATTAAACGAACAAGGAGCGCAGCCAAGAACCTGGAAGGGTCTAGGTGCGTTTTGTTTTATATATAATGTCGATCAGTGCCAATCGTTTCACAGAGTTTGGAAAAGTCATGGTCCCGTGTGGAAAGTCGCCGAAAAGTTGTTATCAGTTGAGCTGACAATCCCATCAAATTGGAGCTCTTGAATTGTATTTTAATGCCCGCGACTTCCACAATAAATGAGTTAAGAGCAAAACTGCAAACTTAACTTACGTCTGATAAAACTATTTCCAGCCCTCCCGCCCAGACATCGTTTAGCAGTTTGTCTCGCTGTATCTGACAGGGGGCCGTGATGGTTTTCCGTGACTAAGGGAATGAAAGACCCAGACAGATGGATTTGTTCTGTGGCTCCTTTTAGCCAAGCCATCTCCCATCCCACATGTCTACCTGAAAACCACCTAATTACCCAAACAGAGTACGTAGATGCACATAAACTTTGCCCTCTCTTCTCCTTTAATTTCCCTTCCTCCGCTGAATGTTCCCCGACTCCATTGGAAGCATTTCTGAGAGAAGGGGGGATGCTTTGATCTATCTCTCCCGTGATTCCGAGCTTTCCGATCAAGGGAGGGTTTGTCTCCAAGCTCACAAAATCATCACATGGCCCAAGATGAAGAGCAAACATAACCAAGGTGCCCGTTGAAATCCATTTGCGTAATCGCAGAGTAGCGCGTACAAGTGAGCATGTGTTTTTATGGGTTAACCTTTTTCTGTTATACTCTCTCGCACAGCTCTATTCCAGGATTCCTTAGACTATATTTTTTCAGTAGATTATTATTTTCTTTATTCCACTAAATTGAAGGACTGCAGATTCTTTACCACCTTTGCTTGTGTCGGCATTTCACCTTATTTCAAATAAAGTTTCATCCGACCAGTGAACAAACCTTACTCATATCCATGGAAACATGTTTTTTTTTTCCCCCTTCCCTCAGGAATTATTAAAACTGCTCTATTCTGAGGTTCTAGTCATGAATCAATATAAAGAGTGAATATGACACCTCTGTGCCTCTGTTGACTTGGATAATAATTTTTGTTGCAAGTAAACAAGTAGAGATGGCAAGAGTATATTCTTGAAAAATAACCTATAGTCAAGTCTCCAAAGCGAGAGTTTGTCCTCTGCAGTTTACAGACTGTCAAATGAGAAATCTTTTTTTTTACAGAGGTCCATTAATTCGGAGAAAACGACATAAATTATGTTTGTCCTGAACAGAAATAGACTAAAGGACATTGTGAAATGCTATCCTTATGACAACATGCAACTAATGATCAATTATTACTTTTGAGATTATAATAATGCATTATTTCTGAAAGTGTAAATTATCCTAAAAATATTAATCTTTCAAAAATGTGCATGTTCTCGCTGATTGCTCTCACAGAAGAGAATATGCATGAAAATTTCCAAATAAGATTTACATTAAATGGAAGCACAGTTTTTCTTTTGAGGTTACAGTCATTTGACAGGAAAATAATGTATCTATGGAATGTGAATGCTGTTAACATGAACAGGTGGCTCATCCAGGGTGTACCCCGCATCTCGCTCGTAGTCGGCTGGGATACGCTCCAGCTTAACCTGTGACCCATATTTCAACTAAGAGTATGAAGACGAGATGATCATAATTCAAGAAGATTAATAAATAAATGAACATGTAAAAAGCTAAATGCGCAATAAAACACAAATTCAAGCAAAATCATGTAACCGACAATGCCTGGCAATATGTTCATTAATTTGTTTGTACATGCATTAAATTGCATTTGTTTTGCTATTGTAGATCAATGTTTGTTTAAAAATGCATTAGAAAAATGTTAGCAAACCCTCTGAGTCTGAGATGACAAATACAGTCGGCTTGAGACTTTTCTCTGCTTTCATTTACAGTTGAGTAGAGTAAATATGAAAGTCACAGAAAACCCGAACTAATGGCAAGGGATACTGAGTCGGAGAGTGCACAGACAATGAAAGGAAAGGCTGCAGAATATAATGGTTCACAGCAGACTTTGAATCCAATTTTCTCGGGAGTTGGAGTCGCGTAAAGATCAAATAATGGTTTGTCCCCTTTAAAGGCCATATGGATGGTTATGTTCCATCCAAATAGTACGCGGCAAATCAAAAACACCGCAATCCATCAGTCTTCTAACAAGACAAAAACCAATTCAAAGAGAATCCACGGCAGTCGGAACTGAAGGGAATACAAACGTAAAAGTAAATGCATGGTTGGCGGTGCATTCCTCTCTATGTCTTAATATTTTTATTATGTGCATATGAAATCACAGTATGGAAGCCCCCGAAAATGTTCACACAAAATTTATATAACAGAAATCAAACTTCAAATAAATTTCCTGGAAGTGAAATAATCATGCTCATGTTTTCTTCCCATGCAACCAAAGCAGGAAAGAAGAGATCAACTCCTTAAATTTAAACACAGGATTTATCCTCCCTCCCATCTCTGCTTTACTTTTCATCACCACCTCAAATGCACATCCAGACAAAGCATCGGGGCTCTGGGAGAGGGGGGGGGGCGCCTCTCAGCAAAAACAGCTTTGTCAAACTCGGTTAGCCACCTCCGAGGGGAAAAACTTCTTTCCAAGGTAATGCTCCAACTATTCACACCGTGCCCCCGCCTCCGCCGCAGCCACCTCATCAATCCACACAGCAGCAAAGGTAAACAGCCTCACACCTTTCAAGCCGAGGCCCATGCTGCTTTGTTGACACAGTGAGTGCAAACCGCCTGCACAGAGGGTAAGCAACTCACAGGGCAGACTGAGCTTCATTTACAGAAGGTAATTGCACTGGAGCCAAGTGGGGCATTTTTGTGATGAGGGTTTTTTTTTTTTTTTCAGCTTTGCAAAAACCTTGTCTAGATTTGTTTACTCTCTGGATGGAACTATCTTGACAGGGACACACAGCGGGTTCACATAAACTCAAACACGTCAGCTTCGACATGTCGACACAGACGGGCTGTTTACCCACCAGCCTTATTTCAACACACCTGAAGGGAAGCGACAGTTATATGGTCGCCACGTCCAAAGATGCTCTGAAGGGAACACACAGGTGAATATTAATACTTTACAGGGAGAGGTTTTTGCATCTTATTGGATCGTCTGTGCACTACTGATTTGCTAAAATGATTTGTGGACAACCTTGCCGATATAAAAAGAAGAGGAGAAGATTCCCCATTTCTTCCATTTCTCTCCCTGCACTCCTTTATCAAGCTGTTTATATCCTGCTAACTCAGTCAAGCCACGGCACAAAGGAAGCAGCGGGAAAAAAGACAACCAGCACTTCCAGCTCCGATCGTGGAGAAAATGTTTGACTCCTCTCTGTGTGATCTGCAACTCATTTTCCATGCATACGTTTCTGAGATGTAAAAGTCTAACACACGTCTGAAAGTAGCCGTTTTCAGACTGTGCACCGGAGAGAACAGCCCAGTCATTATTTCAACAGCTGTCCCCACACGTCGCAAGCAACAGCTGTGGCAGCGTTTTTCAGGCAATACACAGAAATAGAAATGAAGAAACTCCGAGGAGCGCCAGCGCAAATCGGTAGCGGCGAGGGCGCTACCGATTTGCTGTTAAACATTCAGACAATTGTTTTTAAGATAAATAAAAAAATAGGAGGTTAGCTTTAACCTCAGTCTAAAAATGAGGAATCAGGGGCATTTACTATTTACTATTCAGATTGTCTCTTTAAACTCGGAATGGGTAAGGTATGTAGTCTGCTGTAGAGAGCAGAAACAATGGGAAAGATTAATATGTACTCCTGTAATTAATGCAGATATCACAAGTAATTTTGTTTGTGTGTGTGTGTGCGTGAATCATGTCATTGGGACAAAATTTAATTTACTGTCACATTACAGGGATTTATCTCCCATTTTGGGTACAAGAACTCTCCCCCCTTGACGTAAAGCATTGCATTTCAGAGCGAGGACTTTGCATCAATAATCAACATGGTTGTAAAAGCTAAAAAAAAAAATGCATTTACAGTTAAACAACACACACATTTTGCCATTTTAAACAGCATGTTGATTAGAGATACAGAAATGTATTTTTCCAATGAAGGGGGTCGCATCCTTCTAAGGACCTTGTGTCTGAATGAAAAGGAAGGCCCGGGACGCATTAATGGTTCGGTCTGCGGAGAATTCCACCAGCTATTCCTATTTTTACCCTTGATCAGATGATGAGTGTGTTTTGGTGGTATGTGAAATACAAACAGGCACAGAAGCAGTAAAAGCACTTCAGTTGGACTCGAAAAAGATGCTGTGATACTAGCAATAAAAGCAGCAGCAGCATTTATTGGAATTAAAACTGTTGATAGGCGCAGGTGCACTGTGAATCCTGGGATAAGGTGGACTGCTCACCAAAGAGAGAGTCATCAAAATGGGGACAGGCCTCGTTGTGCTGCTGTGATGCATTGCACCGTGACCGTGTCTTCATATACAGTCTTAGAAGGATGCGGCCCCTAAATTGGGCCGCAGCTAGAGAGTTCAGGGAATTAACGTATGCAATCTATATATAAAGTTTAATATAACGACGTTGTATGAAACCAGCTCAATATGTGTGTGCATCTAAAACCGTAGCATCACAACCCACATCCCAGCATAGACACATAATAATCTGATTAAAGCAATACTATTCTTGTTGTATTTAACTTCTTTTACTGCAGTAAACCTAAGTGTAATTATTATGCAAACAATTACATGAACATATGATTGAAATAAATCTGACCTAAATGATCTATTGATCATTTGACCCAAAGGAGTGAGTGACCGAAAACATTTTTTGGAAACCTGACCCAGTTTCCCTGCTACTTGACAAAGATAAAATGAGGAAACACACACATAGCATCTACTGTATATTATATTAGAACTACGTATCAGCATGTGAAAAGAAAATTAAGAAATGCATGTAGCAGCTTTTACCACTAAAAGCTACATCCCAGCAATCAACGGCATGGTCGAACAGAGCTCCAGCTGTTCCCCCCGCTAAGTAATCCATTCTTAAGGGCGGGCATTCATTTTAAAGGCTGCTCAATGCGTTGACAGATGAGAACGGCCACAATGAGCCGGGCTCTCCATCACCGGGAGAGAAACGACGGCAGGGGATTGCATTATAGCTGACAGACAATTGCCAGACCGCCAAGCCAGTTGCTTTCATTTGCTCGATATTTTGAAGATGGCGGTCGATGTGAAAACCTTTAAATTAAACAAAGGGTCCTCCGGGACGGCACAGCCACAATAACGAATGGAGAAGGGAGTTATCATAGCCCGCCGCTCCGTGTCTTCATCTGGACTGGAGATGTCAACCAGAGAAAATGCTTGGCAATGGATGAACGATTGATGCTTTATTTCACCCGCCGATTCAAACCCAGATCGATCAAGACGTCGACTCCGCTGTAGAAGTCGATGCCGTCGGGGATCTTAATGAAACTATAGAAGCCCTACAGTAACCGCGATGACTTTCCCCCAGCGTCGTGCAGACTTTCTTTGTGTTTGTCTTTGACAATTTTCAATTACTGACTCAGCTACTATCCCTTCCTTGATCTGTCCACAACATTGTTATCTTCCTCTGCTACTTAGAATTTGTTTACTCTTCCTGATGAATTCAATTACATCTTTTCAGAGCAAATTACTGCGGGGGTGGCGCTGCCTGCCAGAGGTCAGCGCTAACTGTGAATACTAAAACTACTCCTCCAAACACATTACACAGCCGATTACCTGCTGCTTTACGTGCTACACTCTCCAACCCCACATAAGCCCATCCGCTGCCGCAGATGAAATGCTTTCTAGATGGGATGTGGCGTGGAGAAGAGGGGGAGAGAGTCGGAGCATGTCCCCAGGCCTAATCGTTCGGGAGAGCCATCCCCACTGCGGCAGCAAAACACGCCAGTCCCACTTAGGGGAGGTGTGTACTTGGCCGGGTGGAGCGTGAAAGGTGTGAAAAGGAGGTTTTGGCCGGGGGGGAAAACTAACCATGCCGACTTCTTTTATTTTTCCAGTAGATCAATAAGTTGCAAGGCCAAATGCAACGAAGGTGGAGGTAAACTAGCAATGCACCGCCTTGACAGACATCGCTTCTTTCAGAGCTTTCGCTGGAGGAGCATTCCTCACTCGAATAAATCAAATGTGCATGATTTGGGGTGGTACCGTTTCTGAGTTTTGCTCCAGTTGTCTGCGTTGAGAGCAGGATTTCATACGAGGAGTTGCCGTGGGTGCCTGCTTCCAATCGAGAGATTTCTCTCCTTTGCCGAGGACGCAGGTAGACAATTGCACCGTAAACCTGTTACTTTTAATGTCTCAGGAAATGATTGTGTTGAGACAAAAACCGAGGTTGTTGGGGGGGGGGGGGGGGGGGGACTTCTCACATTATTGTCTAAAAAGCAATAACCCATTTTAGGTCTACCCAGACTGTCGAAGCGATTTAAAATAAAACAAGATAGAAAATGCTTTCAGGGAAGAGTCTAGTTTCTTTACTTTTTTTTTTTCACTGAATTGTTCTATTCTTAAAAATGCTTTACTACTTTACTGTGTGCACTTTACCAAGTACTGCAAAGTATATCATGTGAAACTAGAATACGTTTTAATAAAGAATTCATGATAGCTCCCTAATCAAAAAAAATCTGAACTATCATCTTTGTAATCATCATATTAAGAGGACACTGAATTACTGTTCTCATATATAATCTATACTCTACAGAGAATCCAGAGACAAAGCTGTGCTAAACCCTCGACAGTAGAAATCAAGTTAATTCAGCAAAGCTCTGAATCTGCATGAGCTGTAGCAGAGTTGTTATATGCCACATATATAACAATAATGATATATGCCAATAGGTTTACACTCAAATGTAATTTTTAATAATAAATAAAAATGAGTCAACCTATAAATATAAAATAAACATGTGTTCCTTAAACCCTCCAATCCTTCTTTATTTCTTTTTTGATTTAAGATACTGACTGAAATAAAATTATTACTACTACTACTACTACAAAGTCTCGGCCTGTTGGTAATTTTTTTTGTCGGTTCAAAAATGTGACACGCAGATCATTTCTTTTACTCACAGGGCATTCTGCAAGGAATAAATGGAAGAGTCTGTTTATCTAGTCACTTTGCAGACTAAAGTGACTGAATAACACCAACTTCAGTTACTAAAGGGGAACCGAATGCCAACCAACAATTATCTCTGAGTCAGCTTTAAGATCCGGACACTGGAATACAAATCGTTACGTAAAACTAAAGTGAAAGCGAACTTGAAAAAGAAAATAATAGTATAATGCATGGCTTACTTAATTTTTTTCTAAGCAGATGCTGCTTTTGGACCCCCAACGTAAAAGCGGGGAAAGAAATGAAATCTTCATTTTCTGTAGGCTAAGAACAGCTGTGAGAGAACGAACAGTAATGAAATCCGTGGAAAAAATCTTTTGACAACGAAAGCGCCACAATTTCTAGGAAGGAAATACATGAGGCATCGACTCAAATTAGGATGCATAGAACATTCTAGCAGAGCGAGACAGGCATTTGCACATGAAGAGCTGAAAATGAGTAGCATTCAGCCAAGCTGTGAGCTCCACCTAGGAGGCAGTGAAAGAGACCGAGCCAGGCACAGAGAGGGGCTGAGGCAGGCAGGCGCCAAGCCTTGAAGAGGGGCATTCTGGCATAATGACTCTCATTTACCATTGACAGGCCTTGGGAAAGTTAAACTAATTATGACAGCCCACAGATGCTGAATAACCCTTAATGAAGTTAATCACTGGCAATCCAACAAACAGGTGTTCTGTTACCTCCCCTGAAATTATAGGATGTTCCGAATTTTTCCCGAGCCACCGCTCAAAGAAACAATCCACCCTAAATGCGCTGGGGTTGGGTTTTTTTTCACACAATCCTGGCAATTTTCACGAACCTTTGTGCAGACGAACAATACCGCCAATGCCAGGAAACAGCAAACCCGCGTTATAACCTTTTCATGCTGGAGAAAGGAACGGGGGAGATACAAAATTCCTTTATTGAGCATGAAATGAAAATTCTTCTTAGGGAACACGTGTCAATATAAAAAAAGACCCGCAAGAAAAGCACCGAGTTCCGGATTTCACTGTCAGATGTGTAGATTTTCCATGCGCTTCTTCCAATAATAGCGAAGATTCAATACCTAAAATGTGAAGTTGTTTTAGAATGTTTCATCTTGACGTAAGAGTAAAATAGAAAATTCCCAAACTATGTCCTAATAATAATAACTATATTTCACACATTACGTAATTCTGAAAACCTGAAACCAACAGGGGCAACAAAGAGAGCTCTGTCAACCAGAAGGAGATCGCAACTCATTTAATGAGCAGTCGGGTACATAACCGCCTGTAATCCAACACCCTGAGCATTACAGATCATTAGAAACAGTAAGAGACTAAGTGTGAGCATAACAAAAATGTGTTCAGGTGAACGAGACACACAGAAGGGCAAAGAATAAAAATGTCAACTCTCCACGCTGAGTGGGTGAATTATTAGATTTTAAATGTCAATCATGGGGGGGTTTTTTATGTTCTAATTTGACCATAAAATACAAATCATTATTGAGCTGCTTTCTAATGAATAAGGAAGATTAAAATGATTGATTTTTTTTATGTTTGGAGGAACTGGGAAGGTTGACATGATGGATCTGGTGCTGTAACATTTTGATATGGCTCTGTGCTTTAAGAGCCATAAGCTACACGTGATGGCGAGCAACATATCAGAGTGTGAATTTGATTGATACTCCTCAAGACAAGTTCAAGCTGCTGCCGTCAGCTTGTGTATCCGAGTCAATTTTCATAACAAGATCTTTGTCCCTTGGAGATTTGCACTGAGATGATTAAAGGCCTGTGGCGTTCTCACTCAGAACTAAGTAGGACTTGTTAGTAATTACATCCTCAAAACACGGTTGCTGGTTACTGCTGCTCCATTTATCAAACTGCATATACATCAACATTTACTGTACACGGTCAAATCTGCTCCACCCTTCATCCGTTTCGTATTGAATCTTGGTCTGCTGTCAACTGATGTGGTTCTAAGGATTAGAACTCGATTTCCTGGAGTCGTACCCTAAACCCAACAGGAAGTGAGAAAGGCATTCCTGTACAGGTTACAGACACAGAAAATCAACCAGATATAGTAAATGACATCAGAATATTTGAGAAAAAAAAATCTATAATGGTAAATTGAGTGCAATGTAAATTTTGATATGACATTATAAAGAAGAGAGTTGTTATAACTTTATACCCAAAACCGCGCTGGACCAATCAGAGAATGAAATCTACAGGTTAATAATCCGTTAAAGTGGCGTCTTTATGGATGTTCTCTTTCTAGAGGAATGAACATATCCAGGCCCAATTAAAATAATAAAAATAAAAATAAAAACTTACGATGCTTTTCTGTGGAATACGTGAGTTTTTATTAATGTTGATGAAATGGAAGGTTCTTGCTGTTCACTCTGCTGCAAACATCTCGTGTGTGATGACAGTCCCATCCTGAAAACATCTGCATGCCAGTAGTCATGTGGGCCATGAAGTAAGCTTTGAAAAATTGCGCAATATAACGCGATGTGACTTATAATCAGTGATTGTTTTCTTCTACCATATAATGAGCATAGGAGGTGACATTAAATTTGTTCCCACAGCATCAGTAATAAGTTGAAATCCAGAGCCCTTTCAACCATAGCAACAAGGCCGTTGCTGCTGAAACGCCGACAGGGTGCGATTTCCCATTCAGAATTGCTTGCGGTTTTAATTATTGTTGTTTTTTTCTGTCAAATGTGTACATGAAGACCAGAGAGGTTCTCATCTGAATTGTAATGATCTTTCCGCAAACGGAGGTAATCTCGCTCTGGCTCCAAATTATCTCTTTGTAATAATGAAAAATTAAAGGGAAAGAAGTCTTTGCCAACTGATATGCAAATCAACAAGGTTTTTGATTACAGTCTTACTATCATTTACTTTATGTGTCTTGGTAATTGCTTTTGTAATTTTAAAGTTTTTCTGTCTGCTCGGTGAGTACCATGCAAAACATGTCTCATGCTAAATATGCAGTTCAAGGCTAAGTCATAGTACACAAAAAAAATATCCCAAATATATTTTTTCTGACTTTGAAAAATGGTGAAATGTTACAACACCGGCAAAATGGAGTTGTGTTGTTCCCCACGCTTGTGATACAAATAATCATGATAAGCTATAAGAAATATTCGTCACCATTTACAAAAGCTGCATGAATTGACACTGATATCAGAAATTGGATGGAAAGGAAAGTAACCTGACAAGGAGAACTCAATCCCTTCTCATTCTGAAAATGATAAATGACAATAATGAAACGTAGATACCCCATTTCAACAAATTAACTTTAAAGCTAATTAATCCTGAATGATTAGGTGAGAATGGCTGCAGATGGGAAAATGATGGTACCGTTTCCTAAATGAAGTGTCTCTTTTCCCTGACAGTGAACTAGAGGGATGAATGTTCATATCCTCTGCGAGGGAGCAGGCGGAAGGAAGTAGAAAGTAACAGATTGTACCGCCAATGAGAGATTAAGACCAGAGAAAAACAAAACCTTACTCATTCCTGTGCCTGTCTAAACATTCCAAACTTCTCACAGTTGCAAAAACATCACAACCGTGAGAATTAAAAATTGAAATGGCGCACCTTGGAGAAATTTTCTAAGAAGTGAACATTTTGCTGGCAAAGCAACAACACAGAATTCAGTAATGGAAGCTGTACTACTTTATTTTTGCTCCAGAAATAGCGCCTCATGCAGCTTTCCCTCCCTGGAGTTTTGAGCAGTGAGAAAACAGTGCAGGTGTGTTCTTGAAATGCGTGTAATAGTGACTCTGAAAACACTCCGCCACTAAGCACTACTGTACGGTGATTTTATCCCTGTTTACTCACATAGTTAATTAAATATTAAACTAGAATGCCTTCTGATGGTGTCAAGTTACGCCACAAAAAAAACACCACCCTCACTTGATTTGCTTTCATTGTAGACATGCAGACCTTCTCTCCGGTGCACATCCAATCATCAGATGCGTTGTTGACAGTGGAAGAAAAAAATTGTTGAAGGCAGGCGCTGGTTCAAAATGGAGTTTTCATCTTTAACGGGCTGAGATGCAACGACACAAGCAGCCCGGGCGAAGCGTGTTCACTTCACAATGACTACATTCTTTAGTCATCACTCATCCAACATGAACATGTTGATTTGACTGCATCACAGTATGTTTTATGCTGGGAGAGATCACTTTCATTAAAAAAAGTGCAGTTTATTCTTCATCATGTTGGCTCGTGTGTTGCAGCCTGGGGACTTTAATGAACTGATTTCTGTTCATAGATAAGTCATTGGAAGTTGCAAATTCTTTATTCTTTGCTTCATGTTCAACATTTTTTGCTTTCACTGCAGTCACAATCTGCTCCTCACAACCTGCATGCTGGACAAACTGTATATCTGCCGGCACTGGGAGGCTGCTCACGTCGATTCATTTGGCAAAAAGTGTACAGCACATATAAGAAGACATGACTAGTTGAAATGCAGACAGGCTAACATAGAGCTAATGACCAAGAGGGGAGACTCACTACAGAGAAATCATTAGGGCAAGGCAACTGTGCATGAATCTTTCCACAACCGCTCAACTGTGTCAAACAGCTTGGTCAATAATCTTCAGCAATTCCTGCGGATTAAAGTCTGATTACCGAGCACCGTCTGTCACGCCGACCTGGGTGTAGTCGCTTCCCGACTGTTTGCTCGCATCTCGCTGGAAAACTCATCCCATTAGTTGGAATAGGGCTGAGACTATTTCCAGTTCGTCTTGCCTTGTGTGTCTGTACAATTTGTGTGAGATCTGTAGAGGTTCAATCAATTGTGGCTGTTGATAAATCATTGTGTAACTGACCCATGCATACACATTTTACTCAGCACCAAATTTGGAAACTATTTCATTTATTTGCTGCATGTGTTTTATGTAAAAAATGTATCATCTCCACATTTGAAAGAAAAAGCACTATTCTAGAACAAGTACAGATGTTCTAAACTTAATAGGAGATTATTTTTAGTTAACTTTAAAAGCAGGAGTATGCTCCCATTTATAATTTGACAGTAAATGTTCAACAACAAATGTAAACTTAATATTAATTAGTAATTAATTCCTCCACGCACGCACTTGTAGATCTGATAGTGGTGCACCTGTTTGTTAAGCACTCGCCTCCGTCACATAATGGAAGTCCACAATCCCCATAAGGAACGCTTACGGCGCAAGTTCTTACCTCGTCCGTGTATCAGGACGGCGGCTGCAGCCAGAACCGAAACCGCCAAGAGGTTCCGGAACCGCCGGTCTTGTCTCATGACTGCGAAAGTGGAGGTCGCTTTTTTTTGCGTGCGGCCACGAAACACGTCTCTTACGCTGGGTGGGGTGGGGGGGGGGGGTTGTGGATTAAAAAAAAAGAAAAAGAATACTTCCAAGCGGAGAAAAAAAGAAAAGAAAGAAAAGAAAAGAAAGAAAACCACAAACAAAGGGAGAATTAGAACGTCTGAGCAGAGCGCAAAACGGAGCGGGTTTCCAGCTGCACTTCCTGCGTGGTTCGCGGAGGAGAGACAGCCGAGAATAATCAAGTGAAATCAGAACGTCCCCTTTGAATTTGGACGCGGATTCCTCGTCTGTGTGAGAAGGAGGCGCATGGAGAGAGGAGGCAGACGACGCTTCAGCACCGCGGACAGCTCCTAGCGTCAGCCGGCGGAACAGCCGCCTCAAACTTCATATTGGAGGGGGGGCTGCGCTGTCCCGATTGTATTTTAAATGCACGCTGTTTTTGTTTTAATATAACAGTCGTTATCGGGTAGGAAGGCGCCTTTGCGCGTGTCAGAGTGTCTTCTGCCAGCCAGGGAAAAAGTCTCTTACGCACAGAACAGAGGTCACGCTGACAAAAAAAAAAAACACTAACGAGCTTCAGGACGGTATTTATTTAAAGCCTCCAAATCCGATTTGTGAGGAGAGAAATATTTCAAACCAAAAATGTTGGATTCCGTTTGAAAATGTGGCAGGAAAGGAATGAAATAATTCTGCCATTATTCATTAGTTTCAAAGTAAGTGCGCATCAGATGCTTTGACAGTTTTTGGAGTGCCGCTTTAAAGATAATAATACCAGCACACCTTTTGAAACACAGACACAACGGGGAGTGAGCAATTTATCATTTGTGATAAAGCGCTGTGCACTCCGATGCGGAGTCAAGAGGTGTTCAGGTAGAGGGAGAAGAACGCATGCATATACGCTATCGCTATGGAAGACTAGAAATAACATAAAAGCATGTTCAACAATATTCAGGGGGAAAATGTTTTCTGTGCAGAAATTCTCTTTTGAACATGAATCCTAATCCTCTGGTTTCTGACGGTGTTTTCTAGTCTTTATTTATCCTCTTGAATTTACAATTTTAAAGCAAGTGTGCAGAAATAGCTATTAATGACGCAAGATTACTGATTTAGTCTTTGTTTTCCTTCTAGAAATGTAATGGAAAACCTCAGCTCAGAGGGTTAAATGTGAGCATATGTAGATACCTGTATTTACTGTGTGATATTTTTGTGTTGTTCTGGCATTGCCTTTGATTCCTGACCTAAACTTTAGCATTGCACCACTATGTCCAGCTTTTAAAGCACATGACTGAGAGCTGGAGTTGAGTGCTGGTTTTTGGGGGGGCGTTTTCATTCCCCATCAAGCTTGAAGCCTGCTGTGCACGACAAGCCACGCGGTGAGATATTCCTCAGGTGCCGGAAATAATGATGCAGTTTCTCTTGGTCACTTTGTTGTCCCTTTTCTTTGTGTTGTGGAGCGCATCCCCTGATGTTTGTATGATAACACTATTTTAATGAATGGCAATAGAGAATCGTTAGATTGGTTGCAGCATTTAGACCGTTTGGTTGGTTTGAGTGAAAACTGTGACAAAGATGCAATGAAGTGGAAAGTCTTCCCAGAGACGTGTGGTTAGTCTCCTTTGTGAGCAAAAAGAAAAGAACTGAAGCAAAAAAAAAAAGCAAAGCAATGAGCAAGAAATCCTGGGCTGCTCTCGTGTGACAGTGGTTGACATCTGATCTCCTTGTGATTCCTGTCATTACTTTCTTAAAGGCTTGACTATCAAGAAGCTAAATAATAATCTCATCATCTTTTCTGAGTATGACAAAAGTGATTATTCCAAAATTGCTGCAAAAGATAAGTTTGTTGAAATTTGCTCTCCTCTTATCTATTCTTATCATTGCGGCCCCTTCACTTATCTAGGTCATGTGAGCCCATTACGTCAAGCGAGCCTTAATCGTCCTCTCTAAATCGTTGTCGTGTGCCCACATTTTGTTCATCCAGACAATAACCTCGACACAAGAAAGTAGTGTCTGATCAATGGCAGGTAAAGATTCAGAGATCGTTCACAGTCTGCACGAATAAATAAGCTAGTTTTCTAGAAGGATTTCGCTGCTGCTGTGATGCACTTTGTCACGCGAAACAGATGCAACAGGTTAATGTGCATTTTGTTGCACAAAGCAGAGCAAACCGGCATTTAAAAATAAAAGCAATTAGAAGACAAGAAAAGTGATGGGGATGGGAATAGGGGACAGGGGGACTGGAGGAGAACCAGGCTCAGACCTCATTGCAGATGTGCCTTCAAAATAAAACAACTTGTTCTAAAAAAAAAAAGGGGGGGGGGGGGGGGTGCAGATCTGTGAAATGCATCCATCATCTGAGTTCTAGTGTGTCCCACAGTAAGTCATGTGAGATATGTCCTCATCAGTCCACGGTCCTGTGAGTCTCAAGATGCAACAGCCTTGGATTAACAGTCAGTATAAGAAATAATACTCGCGTCTCATTAAACTCGGACTCATTGCACTCTCTTGTAACTCTTCTTTCCGATTCTGTTTGAATTTGTCTCACATCGCCTCCGTTTGTCGCCCCCCCCCCTGTCTAATTCCCTTCTAAATTTATCCGTATGCGTCCCTCCGCACCCCAAAGGGGTGGGACAGCTCCTCTCTTCTCCCCTGCGCTCCCTCTGGATGGACTCATAAAAGGCTCTAATAGTGCAACTTTCCCTTTAGTGAAGCTCGGCGGAGCCATAAAGCAGCCCCGAGGTCTAGTTGGCAGCCAGATGGTCGCAGCCGAGCTTTCGTTCCACTAATGTGAAAGGGGAGGGGGGGGGGGCAGAGCAGTTAATGAAAATCAGACCCTTGAAATGAAATGACCAATGTACCAAGATAATGAGGCAGCAAGCTTTTACAAGCATTAAGGTAATCTTAGATGGCAGGAATATGCAAAAAATAAAAAAATCTTACAATGAATGTTCATTGGATAACTGAATAGTGATTATTTCACGGCATGCTCAGCTAACAAACTCACTCCTCCTGACTCAAAGCACTGTCTGTAATATTTAGATTAACTGGCCTGGCTAAGTGCCTCAACCAAGCAAGGCCGTGTGCCAAATGCTATCACTGAGTCTCCACCAACACAGCACCGCAGCCTACAAATTACAGCTCACATTACAGCCACAGACAGCAACAATATCACAGTCACAGCACTCACAAATGCATGCAGGGATAATCATCGTGCATTACATTCACAGCGCAGAACTGTGACCCTTTCCAGCTAACAATCACAATTAGAGACGCCATCCCAAAATCTGCTTGCTATACTCACTGTGATTTACTGCCGTTTGTCTTGCATTGGATTAAGCCAATAAGATCAGATCTATTAGCAGGAAGGAGAATGTGAGAGATTAAAGGTTCAAAAGGAGCGCTATAATGTGAGAGGTCCTGGAAGGAAGTAACAATCAATGCAGTCAGTGACTGCTTTTCATCCTAATGCATCTCAAACGTATTCACTATTTAAATACGGCAAACACTTAAAAACTGAATCACACGGAATGGAGGAGTTGGTTTTGTTGTGCGACTTGTCTCAGCAAGATCTTCAGGGACTTTTATTGATTTCTTCCACGAATTTCTTTTCATGATTTTTGCGCCCTGTTTGTTTTTGTTATAGCGATTTTGTACACCGAAACATCATTTATAGAAACAGATTGCACATTTATAATAAAGAGCAAAATGATTGATTTCAAATACACATTGATGCTGGATTCTTTGGAGATTCTTTTCATGCTTAGGTTATTTAAATCTAAACTGAGAATGTGTTGATGCCTCTGATGGGCATGTTTTACAAAATAATAGTTTTTTTGTTTTTTTTTAATTACTCTGACAGTATAAACAGTTTTGGAGTGTAGAATTGGCATGTTGAGATTAAAATGTTTTTTCCCCATTCAGATTTTGATATATTTACTTTTTTTTTTCTTCAACCCTGGTGAAAGGAGGATTCTGACTGAGGCTAGTTAGCAAATAATTGAATCTCAGAGCCAAGAGATGCTCTTTCTTATATTTGTGCTTATAAGTGTATAAGTTCCCCTCAACAGGAAACATCCATGATATTACAGGAAGTATTATTCCCATTACCGAAGGGAATCTAGCTGCCACTAGACATTTTTGTGTTATCTGTATCTCCTTATTTTTCTTCCTCGTGTTATCCATTGTGGTCCTTGCTTCAACAATGACCCAATTTCTATATGGATATCATGTTTCCTCTTATTTGACCCTTGCCCGTGTAGTATAAATAGTTCTGTGTAGTTTGCAGCATTACGCCGTCTCCCTTCTTCACAACCCCCCCCTTTTTTTTTTGTGTGTGTAGAGTACTTCCTCTTGGTGGAGCCTTGTTAATTGCACATTCCTCATTACCATGCATTCAAAAAAGAGCTCCCTCTGAGCGCGTCAACGGCACAGTAGACAGTTTTTCAAAGCTTTCAGAAAATCCATTCTCTGCTGGAGAGAAGGGAAATGGGGGGGGGGGGGTACACACAGGCTCCACCTGATCTTTAACCTCATCTTAAGAATTTCAGCAACCATTCCATGCATGTGTAAGTTTTAAGTGCAAGAGCGTTGGGAGAGTCTGTTAGATAAAACGTTCCTCTTAGCCACTCATTCTCATGTTTTTTTGTGGCAAACTGTGTGTGAGCAGCACAAATTCTTGCCGAGTCCCATCAGTGGGAATAGAATGGATGTGACCCAAAACACAGAGTAGCATCTGTTAACCCCCCTGATCATAGCTTCTATCTGACGGCTAGGCTGGAGCGGTGTCTGCCCAGTCATGCGGGACCCTGCCAATACATTCGGCAGGGTATGGTAATGAGCCCGAAAAGGATTCCCCGGCTCTGCGGTCACCTTGATGA